>NC_140989.1:277611684-277933500 GCF_052327205.1 Somniosus microcephalus | reverse complement strand
GTGCAGAGAGAGAGAGAGAGACAGAGACAGTCTCACCCTGTGGGTGCAGAGAGAGAGAAGAGAGGAGAGACAGTCTCACCCTGTGGGTGCAGAGAGAGAGAGAGAGAGACAGTCTCACCCTGTGGGTGCAGAGAGAGAGAGAGAGAGTCTATGACCTTATTAAATCAATGTATCTGAAAAACAAATGCGGGGGTCAAAATTGGAGACAAACGCACCGATTTCTTCACCCAGAGAAGAGGCGTCCGGCAGGGCTGCAATTTGAGCCCGACCCTGTTCAACATATACATAAATGAATTAGCAGACATGCTGGAGCAAAGCGAGTCACCAGGTCTCCGTCTCCTGGATGGAGAAGTGAAATCCCTGTTCTATGCGGAACGACCTGGTTCTGCTGTCTCCCACAGAACAGGGATTACAGCAACAACTAGACCTACTCGACAAATACTGCCAAAATTGGGCTCTAACAGTAAATCTAAAGAAAACCAACATCATGATTTTTCAAAAAAGGCCCAGATGTCAGGAAAACAAATACCAGTTTACCCTCAGTGATACCACTATAGGACACACTATGAGCTACACCTACCTTGGTCTAACTATTACAGCATCAGGGAGCTTCAGCATAGCAGTGAATGCACTAAAAGAAAAAGCCCGAAGAGCCCTATATGCAATAAAAAGAAAATTCTACAACATCCAAATCCCAATCAAAATCTGGCTCAAAATATTTGACAGCATAATCCTGCCCATTGCACTGTACGGTAGTGAAGTATGGGGCCCGCTAAATCACCAAAGCTACACTAAATGGGAAAAACACACAATAGAAGCCCTACATGCAGAATTCTGCCGAAGCATCCTTCGCACCCAAAGAAAAACGCCAACAAATGCATGCAGAGCCGAACTAGGCAGATACCCACTGATAATAAACATCCAAAAACGAGCACTAAACTTCCTAAATCACCTCAAATCTAGCTCCCCAGACACCCTTCATTTCAAAGCCTTTCAGACCCAAGAGCTAAACCCAGAAAAGAGTCCCCTGAGTCAGCTGCTACTGAAACTAAGTACTCAGCCGGACCCTGACCAGCCCCAGACCAACACAGCCGTCCAAACACCAATCCGAGTGAACCAAATCATTAAAAAATGCAAAAACCTGCAAAGAAACCTACCTGGAACATTGGAACAAAATAACCAAAAGCCAAAGCAGATTAGAATGTTACCGGGCCCTAAAAAGAGAATATAAACTGGCAGACTACCTCACGACCATCAGAGACACAAAACAGAGACAGACCCTCACCAGGTACAGACTAAGCGACCACCAACTGGAAATTGAAAAAGGCAGATACAAGAAATCCTGGCAGCCTAGAGAGAATAGAATATGCGATCAATGTCTGGCCGGCGAGGTTGAAACAGAGATGCATTTCCCCCTAAAATGCGAAAAATTCAACACATCAAGAAACATATTATTCAACAAGCTAAGCCAAACAACCCCAGATTTCAAGGAATTGGATGACCTGTCAAAATTGAGATTAGTCCTAGGAGAAGGAGACAGACCATACCTTGGGGCCAAATATGTAACAACATGTCACAACCTGAGGACTGTTTAAAATTAAGACTGTTTAAAATTAATATTGAACGTACCAAATGAAGTACAAAGACTGTTTAAAATTAATATTGTTTAAAAGTAATATTGTATGTACCCAACAAATGTCAAATCGATTGACACCTACAGAATGTTGGAAAACTGTACCTTTTTGCTATGTAAGCTTTGGCAATATGGTTCTCTGTAAACTTTCATGCCAATAAAGCATTTGAATTGGAATTGGAATTGAGAGACAGTCTCGCCCTGTGGGTGAAGAGAGAGAGAGAGAGAGAGACAGTCTCACCCTGTGGGTGCAGAGAGAGAGAGAGAGAGACAGTCTCACCCTGTGGGTGCAGAGTGAGAGAGAGAGAGACAGTCTCACCCTGTGGGTGCAGAAAGAGAGAGAGAGGGACAGTCTCACCCTGTGGGTGCAGAGAGAGAGAGAGAGAGACAGTCTCACCCTGTGGGTGCAGAGAGAGAGAGAGAGAGAGAGTCTCGCCCTGTGGGTGCAGAGAGAGGCAGAGACAGAGACAGTCTCAACTGGTGGGTGCAGAGAGAGAGAGAGACAGAGAGAGTCTCACCCTGTGTGTGCAGAGAGAGAGAGAGAGAGAGAGAGAGAGAGAGAGAGAGTCTCGCCCTGTGGGTGCAGAGAGAGAGAGAGAGACAGTCTCACCCTGTGGGTGCAGAGAGAGAGAGAGAGAGAGAGACAGTCTCACCCTGTGGGTGCAGAGAGAGAGAGAGAGAGAGACAGTCTCACCCTGTGGGTTCAGAGAGAGAGAGAGAGAGAGAGAGAGGAGACAGTCTCACCCTGTGTGTGCAGAGAGAGAGAGAGAGACAGTCTCACCCTGTGGGTGCAGAGAGAGAGAGAGACAGTCTCACCCTGTGGGTGCAGAGAGAGAGAGAGAGAGAGAGAGAGAGAGAGACAGTCTCACCCTGTGGGTACAGAAAGAGAGAGAGAGGACAGTCTCACCCTGTGGGTGCAGAGAGAGAGAGAGAGAGACAGTCTCACCCTGTGGGTGCAGAGAGAGACTGAGACAGTCTCACCCTGTGGGTGCAGAGAGAGAGAGAGAGTCTCACCCTGTGGGTGCAGAGAGAGAGAGAGAGAGACAGTCTCAACTGGTGGGTGCAGAGAGAGAGAGAGAGACAGAGACAGTCTCACCCTGTGGGTGCAGAGAGAGAGAGAGAGGGTCTCGCCCTGTGGGTGCAGAGAGAGAGAGAGAGACAGTCTCACCCTGTGGGGTGCAGAGAGAGAGAGAGAGAGAGACAGTCTTACCCTGTGGGTGCAGAGAGACAGAGAGAGAGAGATAGTCTCACCCTGTGGGTTCAGAGAGAGAGAGAGAGAGAGAGAGAGACAGTCTCACCCTGTGGGTGCAGAGAGAGAGAGAGAGACAGTCTCACCCTGTGGGTGCAGAGAGAGAGAGAGAGAGAGACAGTCTCACCCTGTGGGTGCAGAGAGAGAGCGAGAGAGAGACAGTCTCATCCTGTGTGTGCAGAGAGAGAGAGACAGTCTCACCCTGCGGGTGCAGAGAGAGAGAGAGAGAGAGACAGTCTCACCCTGTGGGTGCAGAGAGAGAGAGAGAGAGAGAGAGACAGTCTCACCCTGTGGGTGCAGAGAGAGAGAGAGAGACAGTCTCACCCTGTGGGTGCAGAGAGAGAGAGAGAGACAGTCTCACCCTGTGGGTGCAGAGAGAGAGAGGACAGTCTCACCCTGTGGGTGCAGAGAGAGAAAGAGAGAGACAGTCTCACCCTGTGGGTGCAGAGAGAGAGAGAGAGAGACAGTCTCACCCTGTGGGTGCAGAGAGAGAGAGAGAGAGAGACAGTCTCACTCTGTGGGTGCAGAGAGAGAGAGAGAGAGATAGTCTCACCCTGTGGGTGCAGAGAGAGAGAGAGAGAGAGAGAGAGAGAGAGACAGTCTCACCCTGTGAGTGCAGAGAGAGAGAGAGAGACAGTCTCACCCTGTGGGTGCAGAGAGAGAGAGAGAGAGAGAGACAGTCTCACCCTGTGGGTGCAGAGAGAGAGAGAGAGACAGTCTCACCCTGTGGGTGCAGAGAGAGAGAGACAGTCTCACCATGTGGCTGCAGAGAGAGAGAGAGAGAAACAGTCTCACCCTGTGGGTGCAGAGAGAGAGGGTGCGGGTACTCAAATTATTCAACATCATATTACGTTCAGGCTGTTTTCCCGATATCTGGTGCCAAGGACTAATCTCCCCCATATATAAAAGTGGAAACAAATCAGACCCAAATAACTACCACGGCATCTGTGTCAACAGTTGTCTAGGGAAGTTATTCTGCAGTATTCTAAATAGTAGATTACTTGATTTTCTTAACAAACATAATATCCTCAGAAAAAACCAAATAGGCTTTCTTCCAAAACACCGCACCGCCGACCATATCTATACCCTTCACACCCTCATTGAAAAACATATACACCAAACAAAAAATGGGAAAATATTCGCCTGTTTCATCGACTTCAAGAAAGCCTTTGACTCTATATGGCACGAAGGGCTCTATTATAAACTTCTTCAGTGTGGAATAGGGGGCAAAGTCTATGACCTTATTAAATCAATGTATCTGAAAAACAAATGCGGGGTCAAAATTGGAGACAAACGCACCGATTTCTTCACCCAGAGAAGAGGCGTCCGGCAGGGCTGCAATTTGAGCCCGACCCTGTTCAACATATACATAAATGAATTAGCAGACATGCTGGAGCAAAGCGAGTCACCAGGTCTCCGTCTCCTGGATGGAGAAGTGAAATCCCTGTTCTATGCGGACGACCTGGTTCTGCTGTCTCCCACAGAACAGGGATTACAGCAACAACTAGACCTACTCGACAAATACTGCCAAAATTGGCTCTAACAGTAAATCTAAAGAAAACCAACATCATGATTTTTCAAAAAAGGCCCAGATGTCAGGAAAACAAATACCAGTTTACCCTCAGTGATATCACTATAGGACACACTATGAGCTACACCTACCTTGGTCTAACTATTACAGCATCAGGGAGCTTCAGCATAGCAGTGAATGCACTAAAAGAAAAAGCCCGAAGAGCCCTATATGCAATAAAAAGAAAATTCTACAACATCCAAATCCCAATCAAAATCTGGCTCAAAATATTTGACAGCATAATCCTGCCCATTGCACTGTACGGTAGTGAAGTATGGGGCCCGCTAAATCACCAAAGCTACACTAAATGGGAAAAACACACAATAGAAGCCTTACATGCAGAATTCTGCCGAAGCATCCTTCGCACCCAAAGAAAAACGCCAACAAATGCATGCAGAGCCGAACTAGGCAGATACCCACTGATAATAAACATCCAAAAACGAGCACTAAACTTCCTAAATCACCTCAAATCTAGCTCCCCAGACACCCTTCATTTCAAAGCCTTTCAGACCCAAGAGCTAAACCCAGAAAAGAGTCCCCTGAGTCAGCTGCTACTGAAACTAAGTACTCAGCCGGACCCTGACCAGCCCCAGACCAACACAGCCGTCCAAACACCAATCCGAGTGAACCAAATCATTAAACAATGCAAAGAAACCTACCTGGAACATTGGAACAAAATAACCGAAAGCCAAAGCAGATTAGAATGTTACCGGGCCCTAAAAAGAGAATATAAACTGGCAGACAACCTCACGACCATCAGAGACACAAAACAGAGACAGACCCTCACCAGGTACAGACTAAGCGACCACCAACTGGAAATTGAAAAAGGCAGATACAAGAAATCCTGGCAGCCTAGAGAGAATAGAATATGCGATCAATGTCTGGCCGGCGAGGTTGAAACAGAGATGCATTTCCCCTAAAATGCGAAAAATTCAACACATCAAGAAACATATTATTCAACAAGCTAAGCCAAACAACCCCAGATTTCAAGGAATTGGATGACCTGTCAAAATTGAGATTAGTCCTAGGAGAAGGAGACAGACCATACCTTGGGGCCAAATATGTAACAACATGTCACAACCTGAGGACTGTTTAAAATTAAGACTGTTTAAAATTAATATTGAACGTACCAAATGAAGTACAAAGACTGTTTAAAATTAATATTGTTTAAAAGTAATATTGTATGTACCCAACAAATGTCAAATCGATTGACACCTACAGAATGTTGGAAAACTGTACCTTTTTGCTATGTAAGCTTTGGCAATATGGTTCTCTGTAAACTTTCATGCCAATAAAGCATTTGAATTGGAATTGGAATTGAGAGACAGTCTCGCCCTGTGGGTGAAGAGAGAGAGAGAGAGAGAGAGAGACAGTCTCACCCTGTGGGTGCAGAGAGAGAGAGAGAGAGACAGTCTCACCCTGTGGGTGCAGAGTGAGAGAGAGAGAGACAGTCTCACCCTGTGGGTGCAGAAAGAGAGAGAGAGGGACAGTCTCACCCTGTGGGTGCAGAGAGAGAGAGAGAGAGAGACAGTCTCACCCTGTGGGTGCAGAGAGAGAGAGAGAGAGAGAGTCTCGCCCTGTGGGTGCAGAGAGAGGCAGAGACAGAGACAGTCTCAACTGGTGGGTGCAGAGAGAGAGAGAGACAGAGACAGTCTCACCCTGTGTGTGCAGAGAGAGAGAGAGAGAGAGAGGGAGAGAGAGTCTCGCCCTGTGGGTGCAGAGAGAGAGAGAGAGACAGTCTCACCCTGTGGGTGCAGAGAGAGAGAGAGAGAGAGACAGTCTCACCCTGTGTGTGCAGAGAGAGAGAGAGAGACAGTCTCACCCTGTGGGTGCAGAGAGAGAGAGAGACAGTCTCACCCTGTGGGTGCAGAGAGAGAGAGAGAGAGAGAGAGAGAGACAGTCTCACCCTGTGGGTACAGAAAGAGAGAGAGAGACAGTCTCACCCTGTGGGTGCAGAGAGAGAGAGAGAGAGACAGTCTCACCCTGTGGGTGCAGAGAGAGACTGAGACAGTCTCACCCTGTGGGTGCAGAGAGAGAGAGAGAGAGAGAGAGAGAGAGAGAGAGAGTCTCACCCTGTGGGTGCAGAGAGAGAGAGAGAGAGAGAGAGAGACAGTCTCAACTGGTGGGTGCAGAGAGAGAGAGAGAGACAGAGACAGTCTCACCCTGTGGGTGCAGAGAGAGAGAGAGGGTCTCGCCCTGTGGGTGCAGAGAGAGAGAGAGAGACAGTCTCACCCTGTGGGTGCAGAGAGAGAGAGAGAGAGAGGTAGGTTCAGAGGGGACTCCCAAGGGAGACTCACATACTCCTCAACTCTTGGGTCTAGTGTGGTGGACTATACAATCACTGACCTGGACCCCTGCGATATCAACGCATTCACTGTCAGGCAGCAATCCCCCCTCTCAGACCATAACCAAATAAATGTGTACCTTAAACTTTCTGCCCAAACTACAGACACAAAAAAGGAACACAGTAAGCTACATAAAATAAACCAGACATACAGATGGGCCCCAGACAGTGGAGATAAATTCATCACAGCACTAAATTCACCTGATCTCACAAGTAAAATTTCAAAATTTAAAGAAAATCTATATGAGATCACCAGAGATGGTGTAAACACGGCCATAGAGGATATAAATATGATCTTCCATGAGGCAGCTGTAAAAGCCGACCTCGTGAAACAGAAGAGGAAGCGTCACAAAAGACAAAATAAAAATATGAAATGGTTTGACCACGAATGCAAAAATGCCAGAAAAGACCTGAGAAAAATATCAAACCAAAAGCATCGGCAACCAAACAATCCGGACCTACGTACTAGATACAATGAAACCCTCAAAAGATATAAACACACCATTAGGAACAAAACACAAAACTATACCCACAAAATACTCGAAGAAATTGAAAACTCCACCAATCCAAAACAATTCTGGGAAATGTGGAATAACCTGAGTACAACACAATTGCAAGCATTACCAATCCAAGATGGCGACATCTGGAGAACACATTTTGAAAACCTCTACAAAGACATCCCAATAAACAAAACAAACCCAAGTCAACATCAGGTCACAGAAAAACTCCACACATTAGAAGCAACAATTAAAGACAACCAAAACCCTCTAGACTCCCCAATCACATGGAAAGAACTGGCCACAAAAACAAAATCTCTCCACCTAAAGAAAGCCTGTGGCCCAGACAACATCAAAAATGAAATGCTAAAGTTCAGCAATATGGAGATGCAGGGTGCGATACTCAAACTATTCAACATCATATTACGCTCAGGCTGTTTTCCCGATATCTGGTGCCAAGGACTAATCTCCCCCATATATAAAAGTGGAAACAAATCAGACCCAAATAACTACCGCGGCATCTGTGTCAACAGTTGTCTAGGGAAGTTATTCTGCAGTATTCTAAATAGTAGATTACTTGATTTTCTTAACAAACATAATATCCTCAGAAAAAACCAAATAGGCTTTCTTCCAAAACACCGCACCGCCGACCATATCTATACCCTTCACACCCTCATTGAAAAACATAAACACCAAACAAAAAATGGGAAAATTTTCGCCTGTTTCATCGACTTCAAGAAAGCCTTTGACTCTATATGGCACGAAGGGCTCTATTATAAACTTCTTCAGTGTGGAATAGGGGGCAAAGTCTATGACCTTATTAAATCAATGTATCTGAAAAACAAATGCGGGGTCAAAATTGGAGACAAACGCACCGATTTCTTCACCCAGAGAAGAGGCGTCCGGCAGGGCTGCAATTTGAGCCCGACCCTGTTCAACATATACATAAATGAATTAGCAGACATGCTGGAGCAAAGCGAGTCACCAGGTCTCCGTCTCCTGGATGGAGAAGTGAAATCCCTGTTCTATGCGGACGACCTGGTTCTGCTGTCTCCCACAGAACAGGGATTACAGCAACAACTAGACCTACTCGACAAATACTGCCAAAATTGGGCTCTAACAGTAAATCTAAAGAAAACCAACATCATGATTTTTCAAAAAAGGCCCAGATGTCAGGAAAACAAATACCAGTTTAGCCTCAGTGATACCACTATAGGACACACTATGAGCTACACCTACCTTGGTCTAACTATTACAGCATCAGGGAGCTTCAGCATAGCAGTGAATGCACTAAAAGAAAAAGCCCGAAGAGCCCTATATGCAATAAAAAGAAAATTCTACAACATCCAAATCCCAATCAAAATCTGGCTCAAAATATTTGACAGCATAATCCTGCCCATTGCACTGTACGGTAGTGAAGTATGGGGCCCGCTAAATCACCAAAGCTACACTAAATGGGAAAAACACACAATAGAAGCCCTACATGCAGAATTCTGCCGAAGCATCCTTCGCACCCAAAGAAAAACGCCAACAAATGCATGCAGAGCCGAACTAGGCAGATACCCACTGATAATAAACATCCAAAAACGAGCACTAAACTTCCTAAATCACCTCAAATCTAGCTCCCCAGACACCCTTCATTTCAAAGCCTTTCAGACCCAAGAGCTAAACCCAGAAAAGAGTCCCCTGAGTCAGCTGCTACTGAAACTAAGTACTCAGCCGGACCCTGACCAGCCCCAGACCAACACAGCCGTCCAAACACCAATCCGAGTGAACCAAATCATTAAACAATGCAAAGAAACCTACCTGGAACATTGGAACAAAATAACCGAAAGCCAAAGCAGATTAGAATGTTACCGGGCCCTAAAAAGAGAATATAAACTGGCAGACTACCTCACGACCATCAGAGACACAAAACAGAGACAGACCCTCACCAGGTACAGACTAAGCGACCACCAACTGGAAATTGAAAAAGGCAGATACAAGAAATCCTGGCAGCCTAGAGAGAATAGAATATGCGATCAATGTCTGGCCGGCGAGGTTGAAACAGAAATGCATTTCCTCCTAAAATGTGAAAAATTCAACACATCAAGAAATAAATTATTCAACAAGCTAAGCCAAACAACCCCAGATTTCAAGGAATTGGATGACCTGTCAAAATTGAGATTAGTCCTGGGAGAAGGAGACAGACCATACCTTGGGGCCAAATATGTAACAACATGTCACAACCTGAGGACTGTTTAAAATTAAGACTGTTTAAAATTAATATTGAACGTACCAAATGAAGTAGAAAGACTGTTTAAAATTAAGATTGTTTAAAAGTAATATTGTATGTACCCAACAAATGTCAAATCGATTGACACCTACAGAATGTTGGAAAACTGTACCTTTTTGCTATGTAAGCTTTGGCAATATGGTTCTCTGTAAACTTTCCTGCCAATAAAGCATTTGAATTGGGAAAAAAAAAAAAAAAAATTGGATTGGACAGTCTCACCCTGTGGGTTCAGAGAGAGAGAGAGAGAGAGAGAGACAGTCTCACCCTGTGTGTGCAGAGAGAGAGAGACAGTCTCACCCTGTGGGTGCAGAGCGAGAGAGAGAGAGTCTCACCCTGTGGGTGCAGAGAGAGAGAGAGAGAGAGAGAGAGAGAGAGACAGTCTCACTCTGTGGGTACAGAAAGAGAGAGAGAGACAGTCTCACCCTGTGGGTGCAGAGAGAGAGAGAGAGAGAGAGACAGTCTCACCCTGTGGGTGCAGAGAGAGAGAGAGACAGTCTCACCCTGTGGGTGCAGAGAGAGAGAGAGAGACAGTCTCACCCTGTCGGTGCAGAGAGAGAGAGACAGTCTCACCCTGTGGGTGCAGAGAGAGCGAGAGCGACAGTCTCACCCTGTGGGTGCAGAGAGAGAGAGAGAGAGAGAGACAGTCTCACCCTGCGGGTGCAGAGAGAGAGAGAGAGACAGTCTCACCCTGTGGGTGCAGAGAATTAGAGAGAGACAGTCTCACCCTGTGGGTGCAGAGAGAGAGAGAGAGACAGCCTCACCCTGTGGGTGCAGAGAGAGAGAGAGAGAGAGACAGTCTCACCCTTTGGGTGCAGAGAGAGAGAGAACAGTCTCACCCTGTGGGTGCAGAGAGAGAGAGAGAGAGAGACAGTCTCACCCTGTGGGTGCAGAGAGAGAGAGAGAGAGAGAGAGAGAGAGAGAGACAGTCTCACCCTGTGGGTGCAGAGAGAGAGAGACAGTCTCACCCTGTGGGTGCAGAGAGAGAGGGGGAGACATTCTCACCCTGTGGGTGCAGAGAGAGAGAGAGAGAGAGACAGTCTCACCCTGTGGGTGCAGAGAGAGAGAGAGTCTCACCCAGTGGGTGCAGAGAGAGAGAGAGAGAACGGGCGAAGAACCAGACTTCACCAATAATCAGGGAAACAATTACGTATTCGGGAATAACCACTTTGACATCCCTTCCCTTCCATACAGGCATAACTGCGACAAGCAGTCAAATACCAACGGTAAACAGCTACTACAGCTCTGTCGAAACCTGGGTCTGTACATTGTCAATGGTAGGTTCATAGGAGACCTCCTAGGAAGATCGACCTACTGCTCACCTCTTGGCTGCAGCACAGTAGACTATATGATTACAGACTTGGACCCATCCTCTTTCAGAGCATTCACAGTCAAACCACAAACAACACTGTCAGATCACAGCCAAATTACTATGTTTCTCAAAAAGACAGAAACAAACAACATAGAAACACAACCCAGTGAACTGTACAACACCAAAAAATCGTACAGATGGGCCAAAAATGACACGGAAAAATACCAGAAAACAATTAGCAATGCATCAACTCAAGCTCTCTTAGACACCTTTCTGGATAACATATACACTCACAATAAAGGCGGCGTAAACCGGGCAGTTAGTAAACTAAACAATATTTTTGATAATTTGGCAACAAATGCAAACTTGAAAGCTCGCAAGAACAAACCCAAAACAAAAAACTATGAAAAATGGTTTGACCATGATTGCCATAACATGAGGAAAAAACTTAGAAAACTATCAAACCAAAAACACAGACATCCAGAAAACGAGGAATTACGCCTTACTTATTGTCAGACGCTAACACAATACAGAAACACACTCAGGACCAAAAAAGAGCAATTTATTAAGAATACACTCAGCTCCATGGCGGAATCCATTGAGTCGAATTGTTTCTGGGACAACTTGAAAACACTACACAAAAAACAACACGACGATTTGTCCATTCAAAATGGGGACACATGGGTAAACCACTTTGAAAAATTATACCAGAAAAACACACTAAGACCAGAGCAACACCAAATATGCAAAAAACTAGAAAAGCTTGAAATGGCCATAAAAGATAACCAAAACCCGCTAGACGCCATAATAACAGAAAAAGAACTTCTTGAAAAACTCAAGGACCTGCGACCAGGAAAAGCTTGCGGGACAGACGGCATACTAAACGAGATGATTAAACACGCAGACGACAAACTGAAACTGGCTATCCTAAAACTCTTCAACTTGGTTCTGAGTGTCGGTTATTTCCCTGACATCTGGAACAAAGGACTCATAACACCCATATACAAAAGTGGGGACAAAATCGACCCAAACAACTATCGAGGCATCTGTGTAAACAGTAACCTGGGGAAGGTATTCTGTAGCATCATAAACAAAAGACTTATAAACTTCCTTGAAGAGCACAATGTCTTGAGTAAAAGCCAAATTGGATTCCTGCCAAACTATAGAACATCCGATCATATCTTCACCCTACAGACCCTAATTGACAAACACGTTCACCATAACAAAAGCAAAATCTACGCATGCTTTGTAGATTTCCAGAAGGCTTTCGACTCCATCTGGCATGACGGTTTATTCCTGAAACTTATCGAAAGCAGGGTAGGAGGGAAAACATATGATGTAATTAAATCAATGTATACAAACAATAAATGTGCAGTTAAAATTGGAGACAAACAAAATACTTCCCACAGGGGCGGGGGGTGACGCAGGGCTCGCCAATCTCACCGACACTCTTTAATATTTACATTAATGGATTGGCAAAACTACTTGAACAATCTACAGCACCCGGCCTCACCCTATATGAATCCAAGGTTAAATTCCTCCTCTATGCCGACAACCTGGTTCTGCTGTCACCAACTAAGGAGGGTCTACAGCAGAACCTGGACCTGCTGGAGTCGTACTGCCAGACTTGGGCCCTGACAATAAATCCCAAAAAAACCAAAGTCCTTGTGTTCCAGCAAAGATCCAAACAACATGGACCCACAATAAATTTCACAGTAGGAACAACCAAAATTGAACAAACCACTCACTACACATACTTGGGCTTAAAAATCAGTTCTACGGGAAACTTCAAACTGGCTGTGAATGAACTGAAAGAGAAAGCAAGAAGGGCTTTCTATGCCATCAAAAAATCAATCCAAATAGAAATCCCAATTAGCATTTGGCTCAAAATTTTCAAATCAGTAATTGAACCAATTGCACTCTATGGCAGTGAGGTCTGGGGACCACTAACACAACAAGATTTTGCAAAATGGGACAAACACCCAATTGAGATCCTACATGCAGAATTCTGTAAAAGTATCCTCCGGACTCAAAGGAAAACAGTAAACAACGCATGCAGGGTGGAACTAGGCCAATACCCATTAATAATCACTATCCAAAAAAGAGCCACCAAATTTTGGAATCACCTACAAATGAGCAACCCCCAATGCTATCACTACGACGCCCTGAAATGCCAAGAGCTGACCATAAAGAAGAATACCCTCAGTCAACTAGTCCTGGGACTCAATAAAGTAACTAATAACAATACTAACAATAACCAGTCCCAGGACAGTGACAGGGTAACACAAAGAATTCGACCCAACACAATCGTCGCTAAGCAAAAGGAAAAATATCTGTCATATTGGGCAGAAACAACAAAAACCCAAAGCAAACTCAATTGCTACTTGGCCCTAAACAGACAATACAACATAGCTGATTACCTGACCATGGTAAAGGATAACAAACTGAGAAGAACCTTGACAAGGTACAGACTTAGCGAACATAGCCTAGCGATCGAAAAAGGCAGACACAGGCAGACCAGGCTGCCAAGAGAAGACAGGATATGCTCTCACTGCAGTCAGGGAGTAGTTGAGACAGAGATGCACTTCCTCACAGCCTGTGGAAAATATCAGGGCATCAGAGAGAATTTCTACCAAAAATTCTCACAAATATGCCCTGAATTCAGAAATCTGACTGACAACCAAAAACTCCCATTCCTACTGGGGGAGGAGAGAAGCTGTGTAACACTGGCGGCACACTATGTTACAGCTTGCCATGAACAGAGGGACAACCAGTAAACTAAGACAAGAGTATATATAAACAAGGCGAATGTATATTTATAAACTCAGGGATATACCTGTTTATACACTGTATGAATGGAACCGCGTTTATGTGTTCAACCATAAATGTATTTTGATGCTTTGGCAACATAAGATGTATCTTATCATGCCAATAAAGCGATTTGTATTGTATTGTATTGTATTGGGTGCAGAGAGAGAAAGAGAGAGAGAGACAGTCTCACCCTGTGGGTGCAGAGAGAGAGAGAGACAGTCTCACCCTGTGGGTGCAGAGAGAGAGAGAGAGAGAGAGACAGTCTCACCCTGTGGTTGCAGAGAGAGAGAGAGAGAGAGAGAGACAGTCTCACCCTGTGGGTGCAGAGAGAGAGAGACAGTCTCACCCTGTGGGTGCAGAGAGAGAGAGAGAGAGAGACAGTCTCACCCTGTGGGTGCAGAGAGAGGGAGAGAGAGACAGTCTCACCCTGTGGGTGCAGAGAGAGAGAGAGAGAGAGAGAGAGACAGTCTCAGCCTGTGGGTGCAGAGAGAGAGAGAGAGAGACAGTCTCACCGTGTGGGTGCAGAGAGAGAGACAGTCTCACCCTGTGGGTGCAGAGCGAGAGAGAGAGAGAGAGAGAGACAGTCTCACCCTGTGGGTGCAGAGAGAGAGAGAGAGAGAGACAGTCTCACATTGTGGGTGCAGAGGGAGAGAGAGTCCATATATAAAAGTGGAAACAAATCAGACCCAAATAACTACCGCGGCATCTGTGTCAACAGTTGTCTAGGGAAGTTATTCTGCAGTATTCTAAATAGTAGATTACTTGATTTTCTTAACAAACATAATATCCTCAGAAAAAACCAAATAGGCTTTCTTCCAAAACACCGCACCGCCGACCATATCTATACCCTTCACACCCTCATTGAAAAACATAAACACCAAACAAAAAATGGGAAAATATTCGCCTGTTTCATCGACTTCAAGAAAGCCTTTGACTCTATATGGCACGAAGGGCTCTATTATAAACTTCTTCAGTGTGGAATAGGGGGCAAAGTCTATGACCTTATTAAATCAATGTATCTGAAAAACAAATGCGGGGTCAAAATTGGAGACAAACGCACCGATTTCTTCACCCAAAGAGGCGTCCGGCAGGGCTGCAATTTGAGCCCGACCCTGTTCAACATATACATAAATGAATTAGCAGACATGCTGGAGCAAAGCGAGTCACCAGGTCTCCGTCTCCTGGATGGAGAAGTGAAATCCCTGTTCTATGCGGACGACCTGGTTCTGCTGTCTCCCACAGAACAGGGATTACAGCAACAACTAGACCTACTCGACAAATACTGCCAAAATTGGGCTCTAACAGTAAATCTAAAGAAAACCAACATCATGATTTTTCAGAAAAGACCCAGATGTCAGGAAAACAAATACCAGTTTACCCTCAGTGATACCACTATAGGACACACTATGAGCTACACCTACCTTGGTCTAACTATTACAGCATCAGGGAGCTTCAGCATAGCAGTGAATGCACTAAAAGAAAAAGCCCGAAGAGCCCTATATGCAATAAAAAGAAAATTCTACAACATCCAAATCCCAATCAAAATCTGGCTCAAAATTTTTGACAGCATAATCCTGCCCATTGCACTGTACGGTAGTGAAGTATGGGGCCCGCTAAATCACCAAAGCTACACTAAATGGGAAAAACACACAATAGAAGCCCTACATGCAGAATTCTGCCGAAGCATCCTTCGCACCCAAAGAAAAACGCCAACAAATGCATGCAGAGCCGAACTAGGCAGATACCCACTGATAATAAACATCCAAAAACGAGCACTAAACTTCCTAAATCACCTCAAATCTAGCTCCCCAGACACCCTTCATTTCAAAGCCTTTCAGACCCAAGAGCTAAACCCAGAAAAGAGTCCCCTGAGTCAGCTGCTACTGAAACTAAGTACTCAGCCGGACCCTGACCAGCCCCAGACCAACACAGCCGTCCAAACACCAATCCGAGTGAACCAAATCATTAAAAAATGCAAAGAAACCTACCTGGAACATTGGAACAAAATAACCGAAAGCCAAAGCAGATTAGAATGTTACCGGGCCCTAAAAAGAGAATATAAACTGGCAGACTACCTCACGACCATCAGAGACACAAAACAGAGACAGACCCTCACCAGGTACAGACTAAGCGACCACCAACTGGAAATTGAAAAAGGCAGATACAAGAAATCCTGGCAGCCTAGAGAGAATAGAATATGCGATCAATGTCTGGCTGGCGAGGTTGAAACAGAAATGCATTTCCTCCTAAAATGCGAAAAATTGAACACATCAAGAAACATATTATTCAACAAGCTAAGCCAAACAACCCCAGATTTCAAGGAATTGGATGATCTGTCAAAATTGAGATTAGTCCTAGGAGAAGGAGACAGACCATACCTTGGGGCTAAATATGTAACAACATGTCACAACCTGAGGACTGTTTAAAAGTAAGACTGTTTAAAATTAATATTGAACGTACCAAATGAAGTAGAAAAACTGTTTAAAATTAAGATTGTTTAAAAGTAATATTGTATGTACCCAACAAATGTCAAATCGATTGACACCTACAGAATGTTGGAAAACTGTACCTTTTTGCTATGTAAGCTTTGGCAATATGGTTATCTGTAAACTTTCATGCCAATAAAGCATTTGAACTGAACTGAACTGAACTGAGTCTGCTGCTGATCCCTGGAATGAGCCTGAAGGAAAAAAGTTGAGTGCGGTGGTGACTTTGACGGCCACTGGTAAGGGGTGTCCACCTGCTCCTCTGGGCTCCAGGTCTTGCTGCACCATTGCGCAGATGTCACCCACTACCTCTCGCGAAAGTCGGAGCCGCCTTTGGCACTGCTGCTCACTCATGTTGAGGTAGCTGATCCTCTGTCTGTAGACCCTGTTTGGGGGGTATCTCCTGCACCGACCGGTTTCCATGGGCTGTTGCCTTCTGGCCTGTGCAGCTTCAGGTGGGTGAGCAGCAGCTTGGCGCTCCTGTTGTTGCCGCTGCTGTTGGTGCTGCTGTTGTTCATGGTTCTGCTGCTGCCGCAGCTGGTCTTTGTCCCAATCGGATTTCCAGGAGGAAAGGAAATAAATGGTCGTCATGCTTCTGTATATGCCTCAGTTGAGGAAGCGCTCAGTCAAGGTGGCGAGAGGGGTTTCCCAGGAGGTCACACTGGAGATGGGTGTCAGGTGCCAAACTTCCACAGCTATGGTTATGCCTGCTAAAAATTCCCCCAGACTTGAGACAACAAAGGCCTGCCACCTGCAAATGATGACTGATCAAATCTCCTATTTAATGGTGGAGCTGCAGCTGATAGTCAGCAATCCAATTGTGCTCCCACCAGGTTTCACCGTCGTGTTTCAGAGGAGTCGGGAATCACGTGGGAAACGTGTTAAAATCGGAAAGGCCTCTCAAAATGGCAATAGAGGCAATTTAGTGGTTGTTAAGGGCCTTAAGGGCCTATCCTGCCTCTTGGAGGAGGGATGGAGACGGGATCAGAAACCACACATTTGGGAAAATTGCTTGGAGGCGGGATGGAGGCGGGGTCGGGCCCGCCCGCCACTTTTTGCAATTTTAACAACCCACCCGCCTCCTCAGGCCTGGCAAAATCCAGCCCACTGTGTTTCTTGTGCTAGGACACCCAAATCTCTCTGAACACCAACATTTAATAATTTCTCACCATTTAAAAATTATTCTGTTTTTCTATTTTTCCTACTAAAGTGAATAACCTCGCATTTCCCCACATTATACTCCATCTGCCACCTTATTGCCCACTCACTTAACCTGTCTATATCCCTCTGCAGGCTCTTTGCGTCCTCCTCACATCTTATTTTTCCACCTAGCTTTGTGTCGTCAGCAAACTTGGATACATTGCACTCGGTTCCTTCATCTAAGTCATTAATATAGATTTTAAATAGCTGAGGCCCAAGCACTGATCTTTTTGGCACCCCACTAGTTACAGCCTGCCAATCTGAAAATGACCCGTTTATCCTTACTCTCTGTTTTCTGTCCATTAACCAATCTTCCATCCATGCTACTATATTACCCCCAACCCCATGAGCCCTTATCTTGTGTAATAACCTTTTATGTGACAACTTATTGAATGCCTTTTGGAAATCCAAATATACTAAATTCACTGGTTGCCCTTTCCTACTCTTGCTCCTATTTTTTATGTTCTTCTGTTCTTATATTTGTTTAACATTCCTCCTTCAACCAACTTGCTGAGAGGTGGTAGCATAATAAGAAAGCATTAACGGCGCCATTATTTAATCATACAAAATCCAGCAAATAATGGTGCAACTGAGATATGCCATGAGTTGTGATTATCATTACTTGCTGGACCATTCTGCCATAAGGCTTGTCTTAGTCATTAAAAAATTCTTCTGCGCTGCTCAGGCCACCATTCTAGTCAATGGCATTTGCGAATTTGCTGGATTTACGCCATTAATCACGTCGCAGCCATTTAAGGCTGGACATTAATGGCGTGTGTGACTGGTAATGACGTGATTTCTGGTCTTCACAATCTGGGAGGCCAACAAAGAGACCATTGCAGCTGTGGACACCCATTCTAGCTGTCTGGAAATCATTCTCAGAGGCTTTAATATTTTTTGCTCTGTTTGGCAGTCCTTTCTTGTCAATCTTGCCATCCAGGATCCTGATAGTGTTGGGAGGCAATCATTTACAGGACCCAAAGCTCTTTCTACATTAATAAGAGGGTGAAAGCATTGCAATGGCCTATCCATTGGGTATTTTACTGTTTTTGATCATTATGGGCAACATGGAGGAGGAGCAGAGGAAGATGGCACGTCATAGAAACATAGAAGATAGGAGCAGGAGTAGGCCATTCAGCCTCTCGAGCCTGTTCCGGCATTTAATGAGATCATGGCTGATCATCCAAGTTCAGTACCCTGTCCCTGCTTTCTCCCCATATCCCTTGATCCCTTTAGCCTTAAGCAATATATCTAACTCCTTCTTGAATATATTTAATGAATTGACCTCAACGGCCTTCTGTGGTAGAGAATTCCACAGGTTCACCACTCTCTGGGTGAAGAAATTCCTCCTCATCTCAGTCCTAAATGGTTTATCCCTTATCCTTAGACTGTTACCCCTGGTTCTGGACTCCCCCACCATCAGGAACATCCTTCCTGCATCTAGTCTGTCTAGTCCTGTTAGAATTTTATAAGTTTCAACGAGATCCTCTCTCATTCTTCTAAACTCTAGTGAATATAAGCCTAATCGACCCGATCTCTCTTCATACATCATTCCTGCCATCCCAGGTATCAGTCTGGTGAATCTTCCCTGCAGTCCCTCCATGGCAAGAACATCCTTCCTCAGATAAGGCGACCAAAACTGCACACAATACTCAAGGTGTGGTCTCACCAAGGCCCTGTACAACTGCAGCAAGACATCCTTGCTCCTGTACTCGAATCCTCTCGCTATGAAGGCCAACATACCATTTGCCTTCTTAACCGCTTGCTGCACCTGCATGCTTACCTTCAGCGACTGGTGCACAAGGACACCCAGGTCTCGTTGCACTTCCCCTTCTCCCAATCTATTGTCGTTCAGATAATAACCTGTCGTCCTCTTTTTGCCACCAATGTGGATAACTTCGCATTTATCCACATTATACTGCATCTGCCATGCATCTGCCCAATCACCCAACCTGTCCAAATCATACTGGAGTTTCTCGGCATCCTCCTCACAGCACACACACCCACCCAGCTTTGTGTCGCCTTCAAACTTGGAGAAATTACATCTAGTTCCCTCGTCCAGATCATTAATATATATTGTTAATAGCTGAGGTCCTAGCACCGATCCCTGCGGTACCCCACTAGTTACTGCCTGCCACTCGGAAAAAGACCCGTTTATTCAAAATCTTTGCTTCCTGTCTGCCAACCAGTTCTCTATCCAAGTCAGTACCTTACCCCCAATCCCATGTGCTTTAACTTTGCACGCCAATCTCTTATGCGGGACCTTATCGAAAGCCTTCTGAAAGTCCAAATACACCACATCCACTGGTTCTCCCTTAACTATTCTACCAGTTACATCCTCAAAAAATTCCAGTAGATTAGTCAAGCATGATTTACCTTTTGTAAATCCATGTTGACTTTGTCCGATCCTGTCACTGTTTTCCAAGTGCTCTGCTATTACATCTTTTATAATGGACTCTAGCATTTTCCCCACTACCGATGTCAAGCTTACCAGTCTATAATTCCTCGTCTTCTCTCTACCACATTTTTTAAATAGTGGGGTTACATTAGCTACCCTCGAATCTATGGGAACTATTCCAGAGTCTATAGAATTTTGGAAGATGACCAGCAATGCATCTACTATTTCTAGGGCCACTTCCTTAAGTACTCTAGGATGTAGATTATCAGGCCCTAGGGATTTATCGGCCTTCAATCCCATCAATTTCCCTAACACCATTTCCTTACAAATACTGATTTCATTCAATTCCTCCCTCTCATTAGATCCTATGTTCCCCGACATCTCTAGAAGGTTATTTGTGTCCTCCTTTGTGAAGACATAAACAAAGTATGTATTTAATTGGTCTGCCATTTCTTTGTTCCCCATTATAAATTCCCCTGATTCTGACTGCAAGGGACCTATGCTTGACTTTACCAATCTTTTTCTCTTCACCTATCTATAGAAGCTTTTACAGTCAGTTTTTATGTTCCCTGCAAGCTTACTCTCATATTCTATTTCCCCCTCTTAATTAATCCCTTTGAATTCCTTTGCTGAATCCTAAACTACTCCCAATCCTCAGGTTTGCTGCTTTTTCTGGCCAATTTATATGTCCTCTCCTTGGATCTTATGCTATCCCTAATTTCCCTTGTTAGCCACGGTTGAGTCACCTTTTTTGTTTTATTTTTATGCCAAACAGGGATGAACAAATTCTGTAGTTCATCCATGCAATCTTTAAATGTTTGCCATTGCCTAGCCACTGTCAACCCTTTAAGTAATGTTCCCCAATCCATCCTAGCAAACTCGCGCCTCATACCATCGTAGCTTCCTTTATTTAAATTCAGGACCCTAGTCTCTGAGTCAACTACTTCACTCTCCATCTTAATGAAGAATTCTATCATATTATAATCGCTCTTCCCCAAGGGGCCTCGCACAACAACATTGCTAATTAATCCTTTCTCATTACATAGTACCCAGTCGAAGATGGCCTGATCTCTAGTTGGTTCCTCGACATATTGGTCCAGGAAACCATCCTGTATACACTCTAGGAATTCCTCCTCCACAGTATTGTTACTAATTTGGTTAGCCCAATCTATATGTAGATTAAAGTCACCCATGATAACTGCCATGCCCTTATTGCAAGCGTCTCTGATTTCCCGTTTAATGCCATCCCCAACCTCAGCATTATTGATTGGGGGTCTGTATACAACTCCCACGAACGTTTTCTGCCCCTTGGTATTTCTCAGCTGTACCCATACAGATTCCACATCATCAGAGCTAATATCCTTCCTTACTATTGTGTTAATCTCCTCTTTAACCAGCAATGCTACCCCACCTCCTTTTCCTTTTTGCCTGTCCTTCCTGAATATTGAATATCCCTGGTTGTTGAATTCCCAGCCTTGGTCACCCTGGAGCCATGTCTCTGTAATTCCAATTACATTATATCCATTTACATCTATTTGCGCAGCTAATTCATCCACCTTATTACGAATTCTCCTCGCATTAAGACACAAAGCCTTCAGGCTTGTTTTTTTAACACTCTTAGGGGGAAAAATTCAATTGGTAACGCCACCCATTTGCATCTTAAGAGGGCGCTAAGTGGGGTGCAAAGCAACTAGCGCCCGGGCACGGCGATATCAGCGCCGCTCGCGAAATTGACCGGACATTTTGTGGCGGCGCTAAACAATATCGCCCGATCTCCTATGCATGCAGATCTTGACGTCATTCGAGAGTGCAGCGCCCTTGGGGCGCCCCTGACCGGAAATTGAGTGGCGCCCCCCTTCTTTCCACCTGGCACAACCAACGACAGGTTGACTGGAACGCTTCCCAGTCGCTGTGGGGCTGGGAGGGTGCTATTTAAAGTGGGCCTCTTCCTGGCTTCTGTGTGGTAGCCATTTTTGCACCACTCGTTCTGAGAAAGAGAGAGAGATTTTGAGAGAGAAAGAGAGACTTCTGCATTGAGTCAACGCTGTCTGAGGTAGTTTTGGCTTCTGACCATAACTTTGCAGGTACTTTGCTTTTTGACCTTCATAACTTTGATTGCCTAGATACTATGGGGGCTGCAATGGATGGGAACGTCATCCTTCTTCATCACATTCGGAGGGCACAGAGACGCAGAGAGAGAGTGGCAATCATGGCCAGACGGAGGAGGGCCAACAGGCCTCGGTACAGGAGACCTTACCCTCCCAGGGTTTTTCGCCAACAGTTCTCCTACATTAATATGTCTGAGGAGCAGTGTTTGCGAAGGCTGTGCTTCAGCAAGGAGGTGGTCACTGAGCTCTGCCACCTGCTTCAGCCAGATCTGCAGCCTCAACTGAGGAGCAGGACGTTTCTGTCAGTGGCAGTGAAGATAACAGTGGCTCTCAACTTTTATGCCACCAGCTCATTTCAATCAGCTACTGGGGACATCGCCAATATCTCCCAGTTTGCGGTGCATTGCTGCATCCATCAGGTAACAAATGCCCTCTTTAAAAGGAGACGAGAGTACATCTCTTTCCCCATGACCCCGGACAAGCAGCAAGAACGCGCAATGGGCTTTGCGATGATAGCGGGCTTCCCCATGGTGCAGGGCACCATTGACTGCATGCATGTGGCTTTGCGGGCGCCGCAAGAGAATCCCGAGGATTTCCGCAACTGAAAGGGCTTCCATTCCTTAAACATCCAGTTGGTCTGTGACCACAGACAGCTGATACTCGCTGTCAATGCCCACTTTCCTGGCAGCAGCCACGATGCCTTCATCCTGCGCCAGACTTCTGTGGCAGACCTTTTCCAGGCACCGCATCACCCAGGAGGTTGGCTTCTCGGGGACAAGGGATATCCTGTGTGCACCTGGCTGATGACCCCGCTCCGTTCGCCCAGCAGCCCTGCTGAGCTACGATACAACGAGAGCCATCAAGCTACCAGGAACATCGTTGAGCACACAATCGGCGTGCTCAAGCAACGGTTCCACTATCTGGACCACTCTGGAGGAGCCCTGCAGTACTCGCCTGAGCGAGTCTCCCACTTCGTTGTTGTGTGCTGCATGCTGCATAACCTTGCAATCCTCAGGACCCAGCCAATGCCACCAGGCATTGGAGCACCAGCAGAGGAGGAGGAAGATGAGGAGGATGATCATCAGCAGCACCAAGGCGGGAGGGAGGCACAAAGTGAAAGGGCCGTCCATCAAAGGCTCATAGCAAGTCGCTTCTAGGCCCCCTCTGAGGAAATGGCTTCTGCCATTCAAACAACCTGAATGAAACCATCCCGCAACCCCTAAGCCGGTCAAGGCAACAATGATTGCAAAGACCAAACATGTACATTTTGAATACAGACACTTCTTTATTTCACAAACTCTGTGTGTCTCATTTCCGCATGACAAAGTAATAGAAAGAAACACAAAAAAAAGCAGTCATTCACATAACTGGCTCTCACAACCTGGAGACAATGTCCAAAACAGTTACAAAAATTTGACCACGAACCTCGGCCTTCAATAAAACAATGAAAAACATTTTGTCACACCTCCTACTTTTTGCCCTTCGAGGGTGATCTGCTTCCCTTGTGAAATTCCCCCCTTCCCATCCTGCAGCTCCTCCGTAATAGGACCCCAGTGGCTGGAGCAAGGCTGGGGGAAGGCTGCTGATTGTCAGAAACTGAGACTGCAGATGCCCTTGAAGGACAGCCTGGACCAGCTCTGGGTCTGGAGGGCCCGGCTGCTGACTGCACCAACTCTGCATGGGCGGCAGCAGTCTGTCCTACAGGTGGTGGCAATTGCAGTGGAGAAGTGCCAATGGTGGTGTTATATCCGTGTATCTTAATGTTGTGTCCTTCAATAATCAGACAAAGACTGCAGGGAATGATCAACAGGTGTTTACTGAATGAGGGTTCAAACTGTAACTGACTGTACAGATCACTACTCAGGGTTTATATACAGGTGTGGTCACTGCCGGTACGACAGGATACAGGAGCTGTAAAAAGTAGTTCTCCCCCTTAAAGGTACATACATTACAATTCCTCCCCTTTTAGTTTAACAGTACCATAACACTCATTTAACAATTAAATATCAACTAATTACAATTAACACTTTTAACATGCAACATCAACTGAAAATAGTCTATTTATAAATTCAGTCTTTGGGGAGGCTTCCTGATTCTTTCTGGATAACGCCTTTCCCGAGTGTCTCGCTCTTGGTGCGGAGGCGATTCTAACACCCTGTCGTCAGTTGATTCATCAGCTTCCAATGCTATTGTTTCTGAGGTAGATGCGACCTGTACGTCGGGTTCCTCACCAGGTACGTATGGTTGAGACATGGGGTTGACTCGTTCCTGTGACTCTAGGATCTGGTCAGCATGGCGTCTCACAATGTTCTCCCCAACATCCACTGTGTACATTAGTGGCCCCTGCCGTGTGCATATCGTTCCTGGTTGCCATTTCTCGGTTCGGTAGTCGCGGGCCAAGACTGGTTGCCCACATGAAGCTCCTTGTCGGCTTCTCATTGATGTGCTGGAATTGCTTACTCTCAACATCTCTTCGTACATTTGGTCTGAGCAAATCCAGACGAGATCTCAACCTTTGGTTAAAGAACATCATGGCCGGGGCCTGGTTGGTGACTGCATGTGTCGCATTTCTGTAGGCTAACAGGAAATTGTCCACCTTATGCTGCAGTGGAATGTCGTCATCGCACATGGCCTTTACTGCTTTTTTAAAGGTTTGTACGAACCTCTCAGCCAATCCATTTGTGGCTGGATGATACGGGGCGGATGTGTAATGCCTTACCCCATTCCTTTTCATAAATCTTCGAAACTCTTCGGACACAAACTGTGGTCCGTTATCAGAGCAAATCTGCTCTAGCAAGCCGTTCCTGGCAAAAATTGTCCGTAGGACTGCAATAGTTTTCTCCGTGGTGGTGGAAGACATTTTGATCACCTCAGGCCATTTCGAGTGCGCATCCACGGCTATTAAAAACATTGAGTCCATGAATGGACCAGCAAAATCAATATGCACCCATTGCCATGGAGATGAGGGCCACTCCCATGGGTGTAGAGGGGCCTGTGGTGGTGCATTTTGGACCTTCTGGCATCCTGAGCAGCTCTTTGTCAGGTCCTCGATTTGCTGATCGATCCCCGGCCACCACACATAAGCCCTAGCAAGGCTTTTCATTTTCACCCCTCCCAGATGACCTTCGTGAAGCTCATTGAGCACTCTCTCCCTTAACTTGGGTGGAATTACCACTCGGGATCCACACATCAAGGTCCCCTGGCATACTGACAGCTGTTCTCTTCTGGATGAGAATGCTGGCAACAGTGAGTCACCATGTGCTGGCCATCCCTTCACCGTCAAATCAATTACCCGAGACAGTGTCGGGTCATTTCGGGTCTCCTTCTCTATACCAGCGTTAGTTACTAGCAAGCATTCAATTATAGTCGAATGAAATATTTCGACAGGATCCACTGCTGGTGCTTCCTCCGCAGTAGGCAGTGGCAGGCATGATAGCCCATCAGCGTTTCCATGCTGTTTCGTGCCCTTATACTCGATTTCATATTGGTGCGCCCCTAGAAAAAGGGACCATCTTTGTAGCTGTTGCGCAGTCATCACCGGAACGCCCTTCTTTGGATTAAAGATGGAGACAAGTGGTTGGTGGTCAGTCAGCAAGGTGAACTTCTGCCCGTGCAGATAGTGATTGAACTTTTTCACTCCCCACACTAGGCTGAGGGCCTCCCTGTCAATCTGGGCGTAGTTACGCTTGGCTGAGGTTAGTGACCGAGACGCAAAGGCTACTGGCCTCTCCGAGCCATCCGGGAATTTGTGCGACAGCACCGCTCCAATGCCATAGGGTGATGCATCACACGCCAACCGAATTGGTAGTGCTGGGTTGAAATGAGCCAACACCTCTTTTGATGTGGTCAATGCTTTGCTCTTCTGGAAAGCTCGTTTACATTCGTCACTCCACTTCCATGGTACCCCGTTTGCAGTAGGGTGTTCAGTGGGTGTAGTACGGTAGACAAATTCGGCAAGACCTTATGGTAGTAGTTCACCAGCCCGAGGAACGACCTCAGTTGTGACACATTTTCTGGTGCTGGAGCCTTGACTATTGCCTCAATCTTTTCAGGGGCTTATGTAACCCCTCTTTATCAATAACGTCGCCACAATACGAGATCTGCTTCTGGAAAAACTCGCATTTGTGGCGATTAGCTCGGAGCCCATAGTCCTTCAATCTAGTGAGCACCTGCTCCAGGTTGGCGAGGTGATCACTGTCATTTTCGCCCGTGACCAGGATTTCGTCCAGATAACACTGGGTCCCTGGAATCCCTTGCAGGACTTGTTCCATTGCCCTTTGCCAAATAGCCGGAGCTGATGCTACCCCGAACACCAGCCGGTTGTATTGGTAGAGACCTTTATGAGTGTTGATCGTGAGGTACTGTTTCGAGGCTTCTTCTACCTCCATTTGCAGGTACAACTGGGCCAGATCAATCTTAGTGAAGCGTTTCCCTCCAGATAGCGAGGCGAAAATATCTTCAATCCGCGGAAGCAGATATTGTACAGTGTGAAGGACTGGGTTCACTGTCACCTTAAAGTCCCCACAGATGCGAACCTTCTTTGGTTCCCCAGGCGTATTACTCAACGGCCTCTTCATTACAGGAACGATGGGTGTAGCCCACTTGCTCCAGTCCACTTTGGACAGTACTCCTGAACGTTCCAAACCTTCCAGCTCTGCTTCAACAGCTGGGCGGATTGCATAAGGTACCGGGCTGGCCTTAAAAAACTTTGGGCTTGCATTTTCCTCTATTTTGATCGTCGCTGTTATGCCTTTTAGTGTTCCGAGTCCCTGCTGGAACACTTCTTGTGCGTCAGTTAGCATTTTTGACAGTCGTCCAGGTGTGACGTCGTCATCCTTTTTGGCATCTACAGTCAGTGCTTGTATGGAATGCCAATCTAGCTGTATCTTCCGGATCCATTCACGTCCTAGTAGTGGTGGTCTTCCATCTGGCAATACATATAGGTCCATTTTTGGTGTTTCCTTGCTGTTATATATAACGTTCACCCTTATTTTTCCTTTGGGGTAGATTTTTTGCCCCGTGTACATCTTCAAGACAATCTTTGTATCTCTCAAGGGTATATGTGAGAATAGCCGCTTGTAGTCCCTTCGGTTTATGACTGTTAGGGCTGATCCTGTGCCCGATTCCATTTTCACTTGGACTCCTGCTATCTTGAGCGTGACCCAGATAGTTTGGTGATCCTCCATTTTGATCACATTATGTAGTTTCAGACAACCCAGCTCCTTGCTTCCGGAGTCTGTATCACTCTTCTGTTCGTCTGAACTACTCTCCGTCACCTTATGTACCTTCTTGTACTTCTCCTGTGGAGACTTCTTGCTGCTGGTTTTCTTTCCCGACCTGCAGACTCTTGCTATGTGTCCTACTTTTCCACACTGTCTGCACACTTTGTCCTTGAACCAGCAATCGTTATGGTCGTGTGTTGTTCTGCCGCAGCGATAGCACTTCACTTTTCCGTATGACATTTCATTTGTGCCATATTCTTGCGGTCTCCATTGTATCTCTGCAGCGCCCCGTGCTGCTGCTTTGTGTGATACTGCAATGCTGAAAGCCTTGTCCAGCGTAAGATCCTTTTCTGATAGAAGCCATTTCTGGGTTCCTTTACTTTGAAGCCCACACACAAACTTGTCCCTTAAAGTATCTGCTAGTCCCGTTCCAAACTGGCAGTGTTTCGATAGCTTGCGCAGTTCCGTTAAATACTCAGCATTACTTTCATCTTTATGCTGGTTCCTTTTGTGAAACTTAAATCTTTCTGCTATCAGCAGCGGTGTGGGGTTTAAGTGGTCCTGTAGGATTGACACTATGTTTTCAAAATCCTTTTCTACTGGCTTCTCTGGGGTTACTAGGTTTCGTAGTAAGCCATACGTTTTTGCACCCATTGAATTCAACAATACCAGCACTTTCTTGTCATCTGGCACTTCATTCGCCTTGCAGTATACTTCTATGCATTCGACATATGTTGTCCAATATTCGACTTCATTGTCGAACGCTGTGATACTGCCACTCTTCGGCATTTTTGGGTGTGGTTAGACTGGCTTAAAATGGCGTCTCACACGCTTTCCTTTCTTCCCCGCTGCGGCTTAAAATGGCGTCTCCCGCGCTTTCCTTTCTTCCCCGCTGCGGCTTAAAATGGCGTCTCCCGTGCTGCTGCCAACGCCGCTCTCGGCGGTCCTCGTGGCAAATGGTGACGCCCTATGGGTTTTGTGCGCTGCTCCTGCGCTGCTGCCAATGCCGCTCTCTGCGGTCCTCATGGCAATGGCAGCACCTCGCATTTTCCTGCGCGCCTCTCTCCCCCGTTGACACTGCTCGGCCCTTGAACACCGGCTGCGCTCTGCTCTCTCTCATCTCTTTCCCCGTTGACGCCGCTCGGTCCTGAACACCGGCTGCGCCCTGTGTGCTCTGCCCTCTCTCTCTCCCCCGTCGATGCTGCTCGGCCTTTTTCTGTGCCGCTCGGTCGGCCCTAGCCGCCGCTGTCCGGGAAGGGTCTGCGCAGTACCTGTTGCCAGCCCGTTTCACTGGACCACCACGACTGGAAAGCCAAGCCTGGCTCTCGACAGCTTCCCCTGCGATGCTCAAATCTCCGCTGGATGACTGGGCGGTTGCCCGTGGTCGACGCCCGTGCTGCTGGACTCGACCTCTTTCCACTGTTCTCCAGGAGCGAATCCCTGGGAGGTGATGCAGAATTGCAGGTAGGTTCGAATCTGCGTCGTCGCCAATGTTATATCCGTGTATCTTAATGTTGTGTCCTTCAATAATCAGACAAAGACTGCAGGGAACGATCAACAGGTGTTTACTGAATGAGGGTTCAAACTGTAACTGACTGTACAGATCACTACTCAGGGTTTATATACAGGTTACAGGAGCTGTAAAAAGTAGTTCTCCCCCTTAAAGGTACATACATTACAGGTGACAGCAGGAATGCTGTCCTCTTGAGAGAGGACAGCAACTCGTTGCTTGACCGACACACTGGCACTCCCACGGGGCAGCACTTCAGCATCCGGAGCAATCTGATGGAGCACAGATTGCTGGCCTGCTGCAGCGCGGTGAGAGTCCTGGGGAAATGTGCCCAATCCAGCGAGGGTGGCAGCAGTCACTGCTCGGGTGGCCTCAATCTGCGTCTGCATGAGACCAGCCACTGACTGCATTGCAGCACTAAGCATTTGCGTGGCAGCCACCTGTGCTACACCAAAGTGCTCCACACTCCTTGCCAGTGATTCAATGGATTAGGGCAACCTTGCCACTGCAGCCATGAGCTCAGTGTGCCTGTGCTCCGCCTGGGCACTCATTTCAGCAAGGACCCACTCCTCCTCTGTGTCCAGTGCAGCAGGACTCGAAGCCATACTCTCCCTCCGGGGAGAAGGCCCCCGAGCTTCCCTACCTCCATCGCTTTGCTGCAGCCCGCTGGGTCCTGGAGCTTCACCCTCATCAGACCATTCCCCCCTGCTCCCCTCCAGGGAAGGCGTGTTCCCAGTGTGAGCATGGGCTTCCTCACTAGAGGGTGGCGCTGATGCTCCGGCTTCCTCTTCCTCCTCGCCTTCAGCTTCACTCCCACTGGCAGCTTGAGGGCCCGTCTCCTCACCTGGTGAATCACCATCTGAAAGCAGGGAGGTACAAGAGTGGCTTTAGCGTGAGGACAGGGTGGCAGCAAGGGAGGCATGAGTGCAGCGACTTAGTGATTTGGATTGAAAGTGTCAAAGGCTGCTGTTGTGAGGAACAAGTAGAAGGAGAGAGGACAAAAAGGTGATGACCTTACCATTGCTGTCCAGAACGGGGTCGGCATCTCCAGTGGCGATGGGACCAATCACCCAGCTTGCCACAATCCTGTGGACGCGCTCAAGATCGCTGAGGGGTTGCAGCTGAGGCCGCCCTCCACCGGTCCGTTGCTGCTGTCTCCTATTATGAGACAGCTTGGCCTGCAAGAAAAAGGACGGTGTCTGAGTAAATATGCAGCCATGGTCTTGCCTGAAATGCCTCCCATGGTTGAATAGCCCTTACTGTATGCAAAGTGTGGAATATGCGTGTGTGTTTGATGAAAGGGCCATAGGTGTTGGATGAGTGTTGGGCATTGGGGCTTTCAAAACCCTCTGGCCATAAAGTGAGGTTGAGATGGAGGGATGAAGAGGTTTTGAAAAAAAGGCACTCACCCTGATGACCCAAGTGAGGTCGTTGAACGTTTTCCTAAATTGGAGATGGGTCGTAGGCACCATGCTGCTTGAGGACACTCTCTGAGCCACCTCCCTCCACACTCTTCTGTACTCATGTGGCAAAGGTCTCCTGCCACTCTCTGGGTACAGAATGGATCTTCTGCGCTCCATCCCGCAAACCAGAGCCTCCAAGGCCCGCTCGCAGAAGTGCTGTGCTCGCTCCCTGGCCCTCTCCATAGTGTTTGGCTGCTAGATTTAGCCACAGGTCTGCCCAGGCCGAGATTCAAGGCTCCAATGAGCTGGGTGTAGCTGGAGAGCAAGATCGACCCTCCCCTTTAAGAACTGAATGGCGCCAGTGTGTCTGTGTTCAATCGCTAACTGACAGCGCCTGTGCTGCGCCCGCCCTCTGAGGTAGCGTCTCACTCCTCGGCCTTAGCACCTTAAGAGAGGTGTGTAGCGCCTGATTTAGCGCTCCAATCACCTCCAGGGGTGATAAAAGCCAAGTTTGCTGTCGGAGGCGATAATTAGCGCCAGGCGCTAAACTTTGCGCACTGCCAGTAATGGCGCCCCATATGGGGCGATACCAAATTTTTCCCCCTTAGTCCTTTTAGAATTATTATTTACTGTAGCCCTGTTTGATTTACACCCTTGATTTCTCTGCCTTCCACTTTTGCTTTTCTCCTTCCTGTCTTTTGTTTCTATCCTTGCTTCCCTTTCCTCTGTCTCCCTGCACAGGTTCCCAACCCCCTGCCATTTTAGTTTAAACCCTCCCCAACAACACTAGCAAACACTCCCTCAAGGACATCAGTCCCGGTCCCGCCCAGGTGCAAACCGTCCAGTTTGTATTGGTCCCACCTCCCCCAGAACCGATTCCAATGTCCCAGGAATTTGAATCCCTCCTCCTTGCACCATTCCTCTAGCCATGTATTCAGCTGAAATATCCTTCTATTTCTACTCTGACTAGCACGTGGCACTGGTAGCAATCCTGAGAGTACTACCTTTGAGGTCCTATTTTTAAATTTACCTCCTAACTCCCTATATTCAGCTTTTAGGACCTCATCCTGTTTTTTACCTATATCGTTGGCACCTATATGCACCACGACAACTGGTTGTTCACCCTCCCCCTCCCCCTCCAGAATGATGCACCATGGCCAGAGGCTGAGCCGAGCTCACTACTAGCTCCCACCCCCAGAGAGAGTGTACATGGGACAAATGTCTTTTGAGGCACTGTCGCTGCACTTCAGCAAGGAAGTAATTGGCCACCTGAGCAAAATGTTCCGTGAGGACCTGAACTGCAGTTCACCTTCCGCAGGGCTTTGTTAGTGGCTATGTAGGTGACGATGGCCCTCAATTTCTATGGTTCTGGTTCCTTCCAATAAGGCATAGGAGACCGCTAACATCAGCCAAAGAGCTATGAGGACTTATATTCAACAGGTGACAGACACCCTCTTCCACTGGACATCCGACCTCATCAAATACCTAGGGCAGGATTTTAACTCAGGAGTCGGGTTGGAGGCGGGACTACAACTTTTGGGGTTGTAGTCCCAGTTCCATCGAGATGCGGCCAATCCACACGATTATAACTTGATTGACCTTGTTGAGCCCGCCCAGCAGGCTCAGCAGGCCAATTACAGGCCACCCAGCAACAGGTGACATCACAGACTGAAATTTCATCTGTCAAGAGCTTTTGACAGATGAAATATCAGTGTTTCACAGCTGTTTGAAGCTGTCAAACACTGACAGTCTTACTTCTAACCTGAGTCCTTCTCCACAGACTCAGTTAGAAATCTCTCCTGCACAGTAAGCTGAAGGCTGTCACTTTTGACAGTTCGCAGCCATTCTGCTTTCTGGGCCGGTGAGATGAGGGACTCCCGGAACCTAAAGGAAGGAAGGCTGAAAAGGTAAGAAAAGGTATGTAAAACTTATTTAATCACTTTAGACACACCAAACACACTTACCTTTGCACTCATGCACCCATCACTCACCTGAACATCGACATCTCGACCCCTCCAAGTCGGCCCGCCTCCTCTAACTTGGCGTGGTTTGGAGCCGTCGGGAATCCCACACTTCCATATCAAAAATAGGGATTGAGCTAAAAACTGCCTGTTAACAGGCAGTTAATTGGCACTAATCCCTTCCCACCTCGGGTAGGCGGGTCCCAGTGCGGGGCGGGTACCCGCCTCCTTTGAAACTGGCATTGAGGCGGGTTTGGGTACGGGAAGGGGTCGGGACCCACGATTTCGGGATTTTAACCCCCCCGCCACGCCTCCAATCCCAACTCCACGGCCCAATGAAAATCCTGCCCTAATGTCCACTGCGCAGCAAAGAGACAGGTCCATCAATTTCCGAAGGATTACTGGCTTCCCCAGGGCGCAGGGGTCTGTCGATGGGACCCACATGCCGCTGAATGCTCCACTGAGGAAGTGGTCACCTTCATCAATAGGAAAGGTTACCATTCACTAGAACTTCTAATTGTCTGCGATGCCCAACTGAAGATCCTGCATGTTCATGCAGACCATCAGGGAAGCAGTCACAACACCTTTGTTCTTTGTCACTTGTTCTTTGACAAGGAGCTGGATGGATCGTAGGGGATGAGTCTTACCCACTGAAGCTGTGGCTGATGACACCCTTCCGCATCACCAACAAGGCAGCACGGGAAAGGTACATCCGAACACACATTTCGACCTGGCAGGTGGTGGAGAGGGCAATTGATTTTTTTTTTAAAAGACCGGCAGATAGAGCAATGCACGGTACTGAGCTGTTCCATCTTTAGTAAGGGAAATAAAAAGTGTTCGGGCTAAAAATTCGATCGCCTCCAAAAAAAAGGTACAGGGATCGCTATGCATGATTACCCTGCACCCGTTCAAAGTAATGCAGCCAGCATGCAAACTTGGTGCTGCCTGCTAATTTAAATGATAGTGTTATTTAGCCCAGCGCTAAGCGTGCTGCTGAGAGGCTACACGCTCAGCAGGGGGCCCAAGTTTGTGTAAGGCTAGCACCAATTAAAGCCAGCTTGCACTTCTTAAAGCCAGCATGCACCTCTTAAAGGGGAGGTGCAGTTTGATGAGACCAGGTGCTGGAAATGATTCCAGAAGGCAGTTTCAATGGGGAAACATTCAGCAATGGCACAGCAGGTTAGAGAGAGGGTTCCAAGGTTTTCATATGCAGCATTGGTGGCCTTAGTACAGGAGGTGGAGAGGAGGAGAGAGGTTCTATTTCCACAGGGCCCAGGAGGCCATCCAGACAGACACTGCAAAGGCAGTGGGAGCAGATAGCCATGGAGGTCAATGCCACCAGTGTTGCCCCGAGGACCTGGATACATTGGCGGAAGAAGTTCAATGGCCTCACACCAGTGGACAAGGTCAGTGAATACATCTTCAAATGCTATATCCCACAAACTGCACCACTAGCCTCAGCCACTGCTCAACTCACCACACCCCCATCACTCACCTACCAACAATCTCTATCAAGCACAAGTCATACCTCACATTCATATGCTCCATCTCACCCTCACACACTTAATCACTGCTGCAAGCCTCACACCCACATCTCACAGTTTGCACACACTGCCAGCTATTCAACCATAATAGCCATGCCAGCCAAACACATTGAACCACACTCACTGACATACTTCCCTCTCTCTTGCAGGACAAGGTGGCTCACAACTGTAGGGAGCAGCAGCTAACTGGAGGGGGACAGGCGCTATCAATTACTCATAAAAGACTGAGAGTTAGAAGAGTAACTAAAGGCTTTTATTAACAACAGAATGGAGGTGTGCCTCGCGTGGTCGACCGGTCCATGATACTAAGGGCTGGGGAGCAGTCACCTTTATACTAGGACCTGTGGGAGGAGTCAGCCGAGGCATGTCCAGGCATGTACACAGTGGAATACAAACAGGACAAACAGGAATACAAACAGTGGTTTACCACATTCACCCCTTGTTTAAAATTGAGTCCGGCGGGGTGAAGTGTATTAAAAGTTAGTGTATTGGAGTCTCTCCGGAGGTCTTGTCTGCCGCTGTGATCTGCGTGGCGACGGCAGGGGTAGTGAAGTTTCCGGCGTCGAGTCCAGCGTAGGCTGTGGCACAGGCGTGTCGTCCTCGTAGATGTCGAGCGGGTCGCGGGGCCCAGGCCTGCCGTCTGCTGGGGCTGGATATCGGATCGTGGGGGGGGGTGGTAGTGGGTAGTGGGTTACTGCGGCCCCCGAGGGTGCAAGGTCTCTTATGGAGACTGTGTCCTCCCGCCCGTCCGGGTATGCGATGTAAGCATACTGGGGGTTGGCGTGGAGGAGGTCGACCCTCTCGACCAGGGGGTCCGTTTTATGGGTCCTCACGTGTCTTCTCAGTAGGACCGGCCCTGGGGACGTCAGCCATGGCGGTAGCGATGTCCCCGATGTGGACTTCCTTGGGAAGACAAACATTTTCTCATGAGGGGTGGCGTTAGTGGCAGTGCAGAGCAGTGACCGAATAGAGTGGAGCGCATCGGGGAGCACATCCTGCCAGCGGGAGGTTGGAAGGCCCCTAGACTTTAAGGCTAGCAGGACGGCCTTCCAAACTGTCGCATTTTCTCTTTCCACCTGTCCGTTCCCCCGGGGGTTGTAACTGGTGGTCCTGCTTGTGGCAATACCCCTAGTTAGCAGGTACTGACGGAGTTCGTCGCTCATAAACGATGAGCCCCAGTCGCTATGGATATAGCTGGGGAAGCCGAACAGGGTGAAGAGGTTGTTCAGACATTTAATGACCGTGGCACTGGTCATGTCCGGGCAGGGGAAGGCGAACGGGAAACGGGAGTACTCATCAATAATATTGAGGAAGTACACATTGCGGTCGGAGGAGGGGAGAGGCCCTTTAAAATCAACGCTCAGGCGCTCGAAGGGGCGAGTGGCTTTTATCAGGTGGGCCCTGTCTGGTCTATAAAAGTGTGGTTTGCACTCAGCGCAGACTTGGCAGTTCCTGGTCATGGTCCTGACCTCCTCAATAGAGTAAGGCAGGTTGCGGGCCTTGATGAAGTGGAAGAACCTGGTGACCCCCGGGTGGCAGAGGTCATTGTGGAGGGCCCGCAGTCTATCGATCTGCGCGCTGGCGCAGGTGCCACGCGATAGCGCATCCGGGGGTTCATTTAGCTTCCCGGGCCGGTACAAGATCTCGTAGTTGTAGGTGGAAAGTTCGATTCTCCACCTCAAGATCTTGTCATTTTTGATTTTGCCCCTCTGCTTGTTGTTAAACATAAAAGCAACTGAATGCTGGTCAGTGAGCAGGGTAAATCGTTTTCCGGCCAGGTAGTGCCTCCAATGACGCACAGCCTCCACAATCACCTGGGCCTCCTTCTCAACAGCGGAGTGTCTGGTCTCCGGGCCTTGGAGGGTTCGTGAAAAGAAGGCCATGGGTCTCCCCGCCTGATTGAGGGTAGCGGCCAGGGCAAAGTCAGACGCGTCGCTTTCCACCTGGAAGGGGATGGATTCGTCCACTGCGTGCATGGTGGCTTTGGCAATGTCCTCCTTGATACGGTGGAAGGCTAAGCGGGCCCCTGCCGTCAAGGGAAAAGAGGTGGACTTGATCAGCGGACGGGCCTTGTCCGCATAGTAGGGGACCCACTGGGCGTAATAGGAGAAAAACCCTAGGCACCTCTTCAGGGCCTTGAGGCAGTGGGGCAGTGGAAGTTCCATAAGGGGACGCATCCGGTCGGGGTCGGGGCCGATGACTCCGTGTTCCACAACACAGCCAAGGATGGCGAGGCAGTTTGTGCGGAATATGCACTTCTCCTTGTTATATGTCAGGTTTAGGAGTTGGGCGGTGCGGAGGAATTTTTCGAGGTTTGCGTCATGGTCCTGCAAGTCACGGCTGCAGATGGTCACATTGTCCAGATATGGGAAAGTGGCCTGCAACGCATTTTGATCTACCATCCGGTCCATCTCCCTTTGGAAGACGGAGACCCCGTTGGTGACGCCAAAGGGAACCCTAAGGAAGTGATAGAGGCGGCCGTTTGCCTCAAAGGCAGTGTACTGGCGGTCCTCAGGGCGGATGGGGAGCTGGTGGTACGCTGATTTCAGGTCAATGGTCGAGAAGACGCGGTACTGCGCGATCTGGTTGACCATATCAGCTATACGGGGGAGTGGGTAGGCGTCCAGCAGGGTGTAGCGATTTATTGTCTGGCTGTAGTCGATGACCAGGCGCTGCTTCTCGCCGGTCTTAACGACCACAACCTGGGCTCGCCAGGGGCTGGTGCTGCCCTCAATAATCCCTTCTTTCAGGAGCCGCTCCACTTCGGTTTTAATGAAAACCCTGTCCCCGGCACTGTATCGCCTGCTCTTTGTGGCGATGGGCTTACAGTCGGGGGTGAGGTTAGCAAACAGTTGGGGGGGGGTGACTCTGAGTGTGGAGAGGTTGCACCTGGTGCGCGGCGGGCAGTTTGGAAGCTGCTGGCTGCGGACTGTGAGTGGGGGTAGGGGTCCACCGTACGCCATCGTAACACTTTTAAGGTGGCACTGAAAATCTAACCCCAGCAGGACGGCAGCGCAGAGGTCAGGCAGGACCAGAAGTTTAAAATGATCGTACACGGTCCCGTCTACTATGAGTGTCACCACGCAGTAGCCGCCGATGTCCGCCGACTGGGACTCGGAGGCCATAGAAATCCGCTGTTGCGCAGGCAGGACTGGGAGAGAGCAACGCCGCACCGTGTCGGGGTGGATGAAGCTCTCCGTGCTCCCGGAGTCAAAAAGGCAGATTGTATCGTGACCATTTACCTTAATGTCCATTGTGGAACTGGCCAGTTGGTGCGGTCTCGCTTGGTCCAGTGTAACGGATGCCAGCGTAGGGGTCGGTGTGTCGCTGCGGGTATCAGATGAGGCGGTGTCGGGGGCCTGCTGCGTCCCGGCTGTCGTCCAAGATGGCGGCGTCCATGATCCCCATGTGGCTGGAGGCGTCCAAAATGGCTGCTGTACCGGTGATTCGCACATGGCCGGGGAGGTCCAAGATGGCGGCCCACATGGCCCACACGTGGCGCTGCTGGGGTTCGGGGTGGCTTTGGCCCTGCAGATGCTAGCGTAGTGTCCCTTCTTCCCGCAGCCCGAGCAGATCGCGTTTTTCGCCGGGCAGCGCGCTCTGGGGTGTTTTGCCTGGCCACAGAAGTAGCATTTCTGGCCTTGGGGCACTGCTGTCTGGCCTTGGGACACTGCTGCGGTAGTTGGGCCGTTGTTGGAGTGTGGCTGGGGTGGCACGGCGCTATGAGGCGGTCCTACCGTGTCCCAGGCTGTCATTCCCCGCGGCGTCCACGGTGCAGAGGAGTAGGCATCCATGCCCTGGTAGGCTGCATCCAACGATAGTGCGAGTTCAGAGGCCTTGTTGAGGTCGAGGTTACTCTGCTCCAACAGTCGCTGTCGGGTGTAATTGGATCTGTGGCCCGCTACAAAAGCGTCCCGGATAAGTTCCTCTGTGTACACGGCGGCCTTTACATCCTTACAACCACAGGCCCGGCCAAGCACAGACAGTGCCTGAAGGTATTCCACGGTCGATTCCCCAGGTTGTTGTTTACGACTCCCCAGGAGGTGCCTGGTGTACACTTCGTTCACTGGGCGCGTGTACTGGTCCTTGAGGAGCTTGATAGCGTCCGCGTACGAGGTCGCGTCTTGGATGACCGAGTACACTCGGTGGTTCACTTTGGAGGTCAGGACATCCAGTTTGTCCTCGTCCGATTTGATTGCTTCGGAGGCGGTCAGGAATTTTTCGAAACACTTAAGCCAGTGAGTAAACTTGGTGGATGAGTCCGCCTCCCGATGATCTAAGTCCAGGCATGCTGGTGTGAGGATCTTCTCCATTATAAAAATGTTGTTAATAAAATTGATGCGCTATCAATTACTCATAAAAGACTGAGAGTTAGAAGAGTAACTAAAGGCTTTTATTAACAACAGAATGGAGGTCTGCCTCGCGTGGTCGACCGGTCCATGATACTAAGGGCTGGGGAGCAGTCACCTTTATACTAGGACCTGTGGGAGGAGTCAGCCGAGGCATGTCCAGGCATGTACACAGTGGAATACAAACAGGACAAACAGGAATACAAACAGTGGTTTACCACACTGCACCACTAGCCTCAGCCACTGCTCAACTCACCACACCCCCATCACTCACCTACCAACAATCTCTATCAAGCACAAGTCATACCTCACATTCATATGCTCCATCTCACCCTCACACACTTAATCACTGCTGCAAGCCTCACACCCACATCTCACAGTTTGCACACACTGCCAGCTATTCAACCATAATAGCCATGCCAGCCATGCCAGCCAAACACATTGAACCACACTCACTGACATACTTCCCTCTCTCTTGCAGGACAAGGTGGCTCACAACTGTAGGGAGCAGCAGCTAACTGGAGGGGGACAGGCGTGCCTCCATATCCTGACCCCGCTCGAGGAGACAGTGCTCAGCATAATTGGAGTGCCTATGACTGAGGCCATGGCCAGTGACAGTGCTGAAACCATTGAAGATGACGGTATGCTCACACCTAATCCTCCTTCTCACATCCCACTTCCCCCTCATCCCAAAATCTCTTCTGACTTAAAGCTGTAAATGGTGTAAGCATGCACCTCTTGTTTTCCCCACCCCTCCTCTCATCAGAACCCTACCTTTGTGCCTTTCTCATTTCAGAGACCCAATAAATCCAACCTGGCCAGGCAGTGGTGGAAGAGGAAGAGGAGAATGATGATGAAGAAGAAACACCGTCACTCAATGTGACACTCGCAGCCACCAGCTCAGATACTGCACTGCGCAGACTTTAGAGGGTAGCTTAGAGACGGGATCTGCACGTGGTGAGTCACCGGACATGAGTGGGCTGCAGGCAGGGCAGGGGGAAAGGGTAACACAGGTGCCAGCTCCCCGGAGGATGAGGTCACTCACGAATTCTGCTGCACAGGTCTTCGATGGGACGGCCTACAGAACAAAGCTGATGGGTATGCACAACAAAATTCTGGGTATATTGGCAGGCCTGCCAGAAAGCCCGAATGCAATGTCAAGGAGCATGGAGGAGTCTGGCTCCAACCTTGAACAGGGCTTTGCTCAGAGCTTGGAGCCCATCCTTTCCAGCGTGGAGGGGCGGGCAGATCCCATTAGCGCACTTGTGGACCCAGCCATCATGCAGCGTCTGATAGCCAAGGTCTCAGCTTCCATTGCAGCATGAACAGAAACCACCCAATAGGGGGAATTTTTCGGGGGGTCAGTGGGCACGATCCGTGGTGGGTCGGTTGGGAAAATGTTTTTTTTTGACAGTGGGTTGGGAACCCGCTGTCAACCCGCCGCCACGTGCCTTTCCCAATGTCGGGTATGTCAACACTGAACAGACCCGACACGCAGCAGCGGGGGAGGCAATTAAGGTCATTATGACCTTGTTAACAGACCATTAAGAACTATTTTGAGCTCACCTTAAGAGTTTACCAGGTCTCCAACAGGATCTACACTGCTCGGGGATCATGTCAGGTAAGCAGGTCAGGAGTTGAATGGCCATGGAATCATCTCATTACTTGACAGCTGCAAATGTGCTATAAAAGCCCCCATCTCACAGCTGTTCACTATCCAAGCTCAGAAGCTGTTGCTTACTGCTTTTGGAAGACAGATTAAGCTTTATGCAGGTTGCAAGTGTTTGGAGTAACCTCTCTATCCAGTGTCACCTCATTGGAACAACCTTGCTCACCACTGACAGGTCGCTTCTGTCATCTCAAGTTCACCTGCCATCTATTACATCAGCATCGGTGCCCTTGAAACTATCTCACCTTGGTCCTCAGAATCCCACCACGATCAGCCCCAACAGCAGGCACACCAGCAGCACCAACAACAACACCAACCTTCTCCGTAATCAACTGATGCTGCACAGGATACAGGGCATCAGCACCCGACCACATTGCTGCCCAGGAGGCCAGGGATGGCCTCACCATAGCCAGATTTACTTCACTTGATGCTGTACACCCTGGCTGCCACATGATGCACCAGGTTGGCACCACCCCACACCAACACCATAAAGCATCCCTACAATGCCCAAACCAATCCTTCACACTCATCACCATTGCGGGGGGTACCGTTATGTCTCACCATTTATTGCAACTCACTAAGCCACTTCCAAATGTGCACACAGATCTGTCCAAGAATGGAAAGTGTTGAAAATAAAGGTTTCAATGTTTGACAGCACATTAACAGAAATTTCACATGAACATTGTGTGTTGTTAGTTGGTATGATTGGACTAGGATGAGGGTGAGTGTGAAGGGTGACTAGTGAGATGGGGAAGTGATAATGTAGATGGAGAGGGTTGGGTGGAGGTGCAAGGTAAGCTGGTGTGAGTAAGGATGTGCAGGAGTAGGGTAGGGAAGGCAGAGTGATGGGAATGTGATGAGAGGCACAGCAGGATGAGGTTGAGTGTGGCTTTGTAGTAACGTTTCGTGATCTACTGAGATCATTGAAAGGTTTGCGGCACTGCAGCCTGTTCCTCCTCACGACATCCCTGCTTGTGCCCTCCTGTGCAATGTGTAACCAGGCTGCATTGGTATCCTGGGGAGGTCTTTTCCGCCCATTGGAAGGGAAGAGAACCTCCCTGCGTGCTGTGACTCCCTCCATAAGCATATGGAGGGAGTCATGGGAGAGCCTGGTTGCAGCCGTGCACCTCTGTGCAGTGGTTGTCAGTGTTTGCAGCACCTCAATGCTGTAGAACACTGACAGCAGAACTGTCAAATTCAATTTGGGCACATGGTCATTTTAAGGAAACCGGCTGATGACGCGTCATCAAATGACGTCATCAGACCCGCTTCCTTCAATTGGCCGGCAAACGTGCTGGGCGGGCTTAACAAGCCCAATCAGGGGAAAATTATTTTGGACAGCGGGATGGAGCCAGCAGCGAGGCCGGGACCTGCCAACAACATCGTCCGCCACGGACCCGCCGAGATTGGTAAAATCCAACCCAATGTCTGAATACTGCAATGGAAGTTCAGACTGAAGTCCTGCAAGTTCAGCTTGCTGCCACCCAAGCATAGGCTGATGCTATCATGGCTGGGTTTACCAGTGTTGAAAGGGGATTGCTGGGTGTCACAGCAGTCCAGCAATCTGTCCTCCAGTAGATAACTAGGAATGCTGAGCTTCCGCCCCAGGGGAGTGGCAGTGGCTCCATGGAACACAAAACTGCTGCCCTCTCTCAGGATGACAGCTCTTGTACTCCCACCACTTCTTCTTCTTAGGCAGTCCCTCGGAACCGAGGATGACTTCCTTCCACACTAAAAATGAGTTCTCAGGTGACTGATGAGTCCAATGCAGGGCCTACAGTCTCTGTCACAGGTGGGGTAGACAGTGGTTGAAGGGGAACAGTACGGCGTTCCGGTCTGTTGCTGTTGAGGTTATCCATGAGGGTCCTGACGTTCCAGGTCCCGAACTTCATTTTAAAGGGTGGAAGATGCCTGTGCGTGAATTCTTTTAACGTGGGGTGGCCATTGCACACCAGCTACCACACGGGCTTGACAGAGCAAGGTCTTGGTCCAATAGCAAGGGGATCCAAGACGATTGGAGACTAGGCTCTGCTACATCGGCCTAGCACACACACACAAACGTCCAATCCCTCTACATCTCCATCCCCCACCAGGACGGCCTGAGGGCGCTCCGCTTCTTCCTTGAACAGAGGCCCAACCAGTCCCCATCCACCACCACCCTCCTCCACCTGGCTGAACTTGTTCTCACATTGAACAACTTCTCCTCTGACTCCACTCACTTCCTCCAAATTAAAGGTGTTGCTATGGGAACCTGCATGGGTCCTAGCTATGCCTGCCTTTTCATGGGATATGTGGAACACTCTTTGTTCCAGTCCTACTCGGGTCCCCTCCCTCACCTCTTTTTACAATATATCGATGACTGTATCGGTGCCGTTTCCTGCTCTCGCCCTGAACTAGATAAGTTCATTCACTTTACTTCCAATTTCCACCCTTCCCTCACCTTCACATGGTCCATCTTCGGCTCTTCTCTTCCCTTCCTTGAATTCTCCGTCTCCATTTCTGGCAATCGGCTTTCGACAAACACCCACTACAAGCCCACTGACTCCCACAGCTACCTGGACTACACTTCCTCCCACCCCGCTTCCTGTAAGGACTCTATTCCATTCTCCCAGTTACTCCATCTCCGCCGTGTCTGTTCTGACGATGCCACCGTTCATACCAGTGCTTCCGACATGTCTTCCTTTTTCCTCAACCGAGGATTCCCCTCTGCTGTGGTTGACACGGCCCTTGACCGCGTCCGTTCCATTTCCCACACTTCTGCTCTCACCCCTTCCCCTCCCTCCCAGAACCATGATAGGGTTCCCCTTGTCCTCACCTTTCACCCCACCAGCCTCCACATTCAACGGATCATCCTCCGCCATTTCCGCCACCTCCAACGTGACCCCACCACCAAACGCATCTTCCCCTCACCTCCCCTTTCAGCATTCCGAAGGGACCGCTCCCTCCGCGACACCCTGGTCCACTCCTCAATCACCCTTAACAACCCTTCCCCTTCGCATGGCACCTTCCTGTGCAAGTGCAGGAGATGCAACACATGCCCTTTTACCTCCTCCCTTCCCACTGTCCAGGGTCCCAAACACCCCTTCCAGGCGAAACAGCGATTTACTTGTACTTCTTGTAATTTAGTATACTGTATTCACTGCTCATGATACGGTCTCTTCTACATTGGGGAGACCAAACGCAGATTGGGCGACCGCTTTGCGGAACACCTCCGTTCAGTCCGTAAGGGTGACCCTGAGCTTCCGGTCGCCTGTCACTTTAATTCACCGCTTCACTCCAACTCTGATCTCTCTGTCCTCAGCCTATTGTTCCATTGTTCCAATATAGCTCAACGTAAGCTCGATGAACAGCACCTCATCTTTCAATTAGGCAATTTACAGCCTTCTGGACTCAACATTGAGTTCAACAATTTCAAACTATAACACCTGCTCCCATTTTTCATGCTGTATGGTTTTGCCATTCCCATTTGCAACATTTTATCTTTCCTACCTCTTACAAAAGCACAGTTTGTTCCTTCAATTCCTTCCTCCCCTCCCACCCCCAACCCCCCCCCCCCCCCACCCCCCCACCCCCCGTCTCTGCACCTGCTTAACATCTGTTACATCTCCAGCTTTTTCCAGTTCTGATGAAGGGTCCCAAACATGAAACGTTAACTCTGTTTCTCTCTCCACGGATGCTGCCTGGCCTGCTGAGTTTTTCCAGCATTTTCTGTTGTTATTTCAAACATACTCCTACTGTCCTTCCTTAGGTAAGGAGACCAAAACTGTACACATTACCCCAGGTGTAGTCTCACCAGGGCCCTATATAATTGCAGTAAAACATCTTTATTCTTTTACTCACATCCTCTTGTAATAAAGGCCAACATACCATTTGCTTTCCTAATTGCTTGCTGTATCTGCATGTTAACTTTCAGGTGGTTCGTGTACAAGGACACCCAGGTCCCTCTGAACACCAACATTTCCCAATCTCTCACTGTTTAAAAAATACTCTGCTTTTCTATTTTTCCTACAAAAGTGGATCACATTTCTCCACATTATATTCCATTTGCCTTGTTCTTGCCCACGCACTTAGCCTGTCTATATCCCCTTGAAGCCTCCTCGCATCCTCCTCACAACTTACATTCCCACCCAGCTTTGTATCATCAGCAAACTTGGATATATTACACTTGGTCCCCTCATCCAAATCGTTGATGTAGATTGTGAATAGCTGAGGCCCAAGCACTGATCCTTGCGGTATCCCACTAGTTACAGCCTGCCAACTTGAAAATGACCTGTTTATTCCTACTCTCTGTTTTCTGTCCATTAACCAATCCTCAATCCATGCTAGTATATTACCCCCAATACCATGAGCCCTAATTTTGTTTAATAATCTCTTGTGTGGCACCTTATCACATGCCTTCTGAAAATCCAAATACACCACATCCACTGGTTCCCCTTTACCTATTCTGTTAGTTACAACCTCAAAAACTTCTAACAGATTTGTCAAACACGAATCCAAATAAATCCGTGTTGACTCTGTCCAATCCTATTATTATTTTCTAAGTGCCCTGTTACCATGTCCTTAATAATAGATTTTAACATTTTGCCTACTACTGATGTCAGGCTAACTGGTCTGTAGTTCCCCATTTTCTCTCTCCCTCCTTTCTTAAATAGTGGGGTTACATTTGGCACCTTCCAATCCGCAGGAACCGTTCTAGAATCTATGGAATTTTGGAAAATGACAATCAATGCATCCACTATCTCTATAGCCACCTCTTTCAAAACCCTAGGATGTAGGCCTCCAGGTCCAAGGGATTTATCGGCTTTCAGTCCCATTAATTTCTCCAGTACTATTTTTTTAGTAATACTAATTTCTTTCAGTTCCTCATTCTCGTTAGAGCCTTGGTTCTCCCATTATTTCTGGGAAGTTTTTTGCATCTTCTTCCATGAAGTATTTGTTTAATTTCTCTGCCATTTCCTAATTCCCCATTATAATTTGTCCTGTCTCAGCCTGTAAGGGACCCACATTTACTTTCGCTAATCTTTTCCTTTTTACAGTCTTTTTATATCTCTCGCTAGTTTACTCTCATATTCTATTTTCCCTTTCTTTATCAATTTCTTGGTCCTCCTTTGCTGAATTCTAAAATCCTCCCAATCCTCAGGCTCACTGCTCTTTTTGGCAACATTATAAGCCCCTTCCTTTGATCTAATACTATCTTTAACTTCTCAGAGGATTTAGTGATATGGATCTTAATGACGAACGTTAATCAAGACATTTCAATTGGAGACATTTGGTGATAAGTGGCAAAATTATTGAATTATTTTTGACTTCAACTAAGCTTGAAAATTGTAAAAATATTTGTTGATGTTTTACACACAAGGGGAAACTTCACAAGGCAAGGCTCCTGGTACAGAGCTTTGGTCAGTGGAATCGTGGATTAGCGAATTGGGCATGCTGACATCGCCACCCAATTCTCTGTTCAACAGTATCAAGTGAGGTGCATTGCCTTGCAAAATGTACCCTACAGTGAATTGTATCCCACACCGGCTGCCTTAGGGCAAACCAATCTTGCAGTGGGGGGCCTCAAACAAGTGTTAGGCCCCTTATTTGCATATGTAAAGGAGCTAATGCCTGTTTCAGGAGTGGGCACTGCATGCCTTTTTTTTTTACCTTCACCAATATGGCAGGCAATGCATTTCTGGCTCGTGATGAGCATGTACTTCCTGCCTGCCATACTGGAAGCTTAAGAACTGTTTAAGGTTATCATATTCCATATCTTTACACAATGGATGAAGTTTTCCACTGCCACTCTGCCAGTGCTCTTGCTGTTGCCTGTCATCCAGCCAGCCCAGACTGCTGCCACCCATGCCGAGGTGGTGCAGTCCGAAGCCAAGCCTTCTAGGCCCAGAGCTGCTCAAGGTAGTCCTGCAAGGCCATCTGCCGTCTCCCTCACTGAAAGTCAGCAGCCTTCCACCAGCCATGCTGCTGCCACTGGGGAAGCACTGCATAGGAGCACTAGGACAGGCAAAGGCACACGGAAGACAGGCACTAAGGGAATGCACAAGGGAGATTAGTTGCCTTTTGAATTAAATATTGTATGGTTTGATTCATAAAATTGGATTGGAATGTTTGTTTTGTGGTGACTTTTATTGCAGCATTGTGGCCAAGCGGACGCTGTGAAGGTCAGTAACAGAGGGAAGGGAAGGTGTGGGACTATTGGTGAATGTGGAATTGGGATTGCGTTCACTGGTACCGCATTCGGACGAGTCGATCATGGACAGCCCGGGCAGAAAGGGCTGCCTGAATTGCCTCCTCCCTTCCTCCTCCTTCTCTTCCAATTCCTCCTCCTCCTCTGCTGGTCGCAGTATGCCTAGTGGCAAGGGCTGTGCCCTCATAATGGTGAGGTTGTGGAGCATGCAACAGACCACAACGAATCTTGAAACGCTTCTCTGGCGAGTGCTGCTATCCTGGCAAAGCCACGTGCTCACTCCACCTGCTTCTCTCTGGCAAGCGAGAATGAAATGTATTCACCTCCCTTATACAGGAGTGGACGGCGAACTGGGAGATGTTACAGATGTCGCCTGCTCCAACCTAGAAGGAGCCCGACGCAAAGAAGTTCAAGGCCACAGTCACCTTTACAGCCACTGGCAGTGCCATTCTCGCCCTGGACTGAGGCTGCAGGTCTGCCTGCAGCAGGTGGCAGATTTAAGTGAGCACCTCCTTAGTAAAATGGAGACATTGCATGCTCTGTTCCTCGCTGAGGTTAAGGTAGGAAAATTGCTCCCGGAAGACCCTGGGTGGAAATGGCGTCCTGTTGAGAGCCCTTCTCCCCCTCCGCCTCCTACTGCTTCTAGCAGCTTGTCCTGCTCTGCATTGCCTCTGCTCATTCTCCCTGTCATGCTGCAGGTCAAACGGATACAAATTACTCCACCCGTGTCTGGGAGCAACTGGTCTGAGCAGATCCCTTGCAAGTCAGTACCAAGTCCTTGAACATGTGCCACACCACTCCTTGTAGGCTTTAGGCAACTTTAAAGACGTCTAGAAAGCACCAAACACTTTTACAAACTCAGCAACAGCTAGTAGAAATCAATCAGTAACTAACCTGTAAGTTGTGATGATCCCTTTAAATAGCATTGGTGGCGGGTCCTTCCTGTTGCTGAACACATGTTCCACTGTATGAGATTAAGAGAGGGCATTAGATCCAGCCTTGAGGTCGAAAATGGCAGTGCTGGTGTCAAATCAGCGTTACACGCTGATTGACGTCACAATCTGCCTACTCCGCATACTAATGGCGCATGCTCCCAGCACCGAGCCAATGCCCTCACCAAAATGGCACCAGAAGTATGCATGTGCTGCTCGGACGCCATTTGCGAGCCAAATCTGCAGCTGCAGCACCCAAACAACGGGTGCTACGCAGCCAAATTTTTAGCCCTTAGAATCTGACTTCCTGCTGTTTGAATCAGATCTTTTTAGAACATAAGAAGTAAGAGCAGGGGTAGGCCATATGGCCCCTCGAGCCTGGTGATTCCAAAGCAGGGCAGATCTCAGCATTGCACAATCTGTGGATCGTCTATCTCACCCTCCCAGTTAAAGAGTGGCCGAGAAATTAGAGTAGATCTGAATTATCGGGTGTCTGGCTGGCAGAGTGGGTGGGTCGGTTGCCCATTTTAAGGGCTGGACCTCATTAACATGCCACCACTGAGCTGCACGCTCTAAACGGTTGTGTCATTGCAGCTCCACCTGGCACACTATTGGGCAAACCCAGACGGAAGGAAGGTAGGTCCTGGGTGCGTCAATCGCGGTGGGGGTGGGGAGGGAACCTGGAGCAGCAGTGGCCTGGAAAAGTAAATTTCATACTTACCTTTTTTTGGCCTTTTCCTCTTCACTGTCAGGTTTTACTGAGCAGAGTAATTATCCACCCGGAAGACCACTATAAATGCATCAAGAGTCCTGTGTACATCATAGGTCTCAGATTTGCATAGATCAGTGAAGCTCCCTCCTGATTCTGTTGGGCTCCTAGGCTGCCCAGCAGAAGGCCCCAGGAATAATGGCGCCAGAGCGGGAACGGTGCAGCAAGTTGACCGCCTCGATTTTAATTCCACTACTGCCCTGTTTCCACCAGGCAAAGGGTGTTAAAATCGCCCGTATCAAGTGTGGACAAACAGCACCTACAGCAAAGAAAATTTAAATAAACAGGGAAATGAAGCAAAATTTATTTTAATGAAACGTGCAAGAGTTAAAAATATGTACCACTTCTTTTCCTTTCTTTCATCCTATTACAGTGTTGAAAGGAAAGCCAATGGAATTAGTAGAAGTCAATATTTACCTACTTGTTTAGTGATTTGGGTTCCTACGGCAACCCTGGCTCTTGTTGGATCCTGCCGACTGATGTCATTGCAATCTCAAGGAAATGATGGCTACATCACTCTATGGTGCAAAATATAAAATCTGACACAGTCCTACCTCATCCACAAATCCCGTACACAAAGGTCTGGTCATGAGGTCTCTCACCCAAGTAATTTTTATTTGTCACATAGAGTGCTCCTCCTCTTGGGTTGTCCTTATTCTGCATTGGAATACTGCAGCCTGTTCCACTATAACTTGCATTTTTCTCCATCAGGTGATACCTATTTACAATCAGGTATTAGCTGCTAAATGGGAGGGGAGGGGGAAACAGGGAGGAATCAGTCAGAGTCACACAGTTTTCTTGACAACTGCAACATGCCATTCTGCAGATGATGAACATGGTAATATAACTCCAGGAGTGACAAGACAGGCAATGTTAGATTTCCTCTCCATCTCCAACCCTTATAAGGTAGAATCCCCAATTTTGAAATGTCAGCAAAAATTAATAGATTTTTGGATACCAAGGGAATCAAGGGATATGGGGGATATTGCAGGAAGGTGGAGTTGAGGTAGAAGATCAGCCATGATCTTATTGAATGGTGGAGCAGACTCAAAGGGCTAAATGGCCACTCCTGCTCCTATTTCTTATGTTCTTATGTTTGTGCCCAACTGTGGCATGAGTGAACCTGCATCATAATGAGGAGAGCAGGTGTTACATTGTTATAGTATCACATCGTTAAATGGAACTACTTTGGTATGGAACTACTTTGGTATGGTGTAGTTATATTGCTATGTGGCACACTGTGCACGGGCAGCGCACAGTGCAGCGTTGGACATCTTGTATCACTCCGCACCATGTGGCAGCACAGAAACAAAGCAGAAATACAGCTCGTAAAAGCAGTAACTAAAATGAGCTAAAAGTGCCTGTATTATTTATAGTAAAAGAACACAAGGAGACACAACATGGTGGCAGCGGTATAAGTGAGTAAAAAAAATTGTGCTATACAAACTACGAATAAGACAAAAAGTCATTTTATGAGCTGATTGTGAGTGCCGATGTCTGCGGTGATTTGAGAGTGAATCGTACGGGAAACTAAAATGACGACTGTGCAAATGCAACCCCTCATGAACTGGGAAGCCGACGATATAGTAGAAGCATTCCGCAAGTTCAAACAGAAATGTGAGCTTACATTCAAAAGCTTCCTGAAGGGTGCTACCAACAAGGAAAAGGTTAGTTACATTCTGTTGTGGACAGGAGAAAAAGGTCTAGATTTGTATAATAGCTGGAGTTTGACTGAAGACGAAAAGGAAAACCCTGCGACAATTTTTGATAAATTCAGCAACCATCTAGAGCCTAAATCCAATCACCGTATACACAGATACAAATTCCAGAGTCTAAAACAGGAACCCGGTGAAACAGCTGACAATTTTCTAACAAGGCTGAGAAATGAAGCCAGCAAGTGTAAATTTAAGGAAATGGAAGAAAAGCTTGTGGACCAGCTAATATGGGGGTCAGCGCATGTAGAGGTACAAAAAGCCCTGGTAGGAAAAGAAAAGCTCGGAATAACAGAGGCTGTAGATACTGCGAGAGCTCATGAAGCCATGAAGCAGCAAATGAAAACGTTGATTTCTCAAATGGCTGACATGCGGACGGCTTCTGAGACGGACAACAGAGTGGATGCAGTGAGAGAAAAGTACAACACACAAAGACATGCACATGACAACAGGGGAAACATGTGCAGAAATTGTGGAAGACCGCACGATTACACAGACAAGAGGAAATGTCCAGCATATGGAACAAGCTACAATGCATGTGGCAAACTAAACCACTGGGAAAAGAGGTGTAGAACGAAGAAAGAAGGAACATACATCAAAAACAAAGGTGGACAGCAGAACCAGAGAAAGAAACACAATATCCATGCCATGGATGAGCAGGATGATGATGATGATCACGACAATACACTAAACATCGAAACCATAAAGATACAGCTTCACGAGATCTCCAGAGCGGAAAATACTCCGAGGAGAGAATTGCACACCATCATCCAAATCAAAAAAAAGATCAAAGGTCGGCCCAAAACCATCAACTTAAAGTTGAAGCTGGACACAGGGGCTCAGAGCAACATTCTCCCATTGAGACTGTACCAGCAGATCTTTCCCGAAAACCTGAGAGAAGATGGCTACCCGAAAAATGGTTGTTTAAAGGCAAGTAATGTCACGCTGACAGCATATGGGGGGAGTGAGATTAAACAACTTGGAATAACCTTCATGTGGTAAACCACTGTTTGTATACTGTTTGCATTCCATTGTGTACATGCCTGGACAAGCCTCGGCTGACTCCTCCCACAAGTCATAGTATAAAGGTGGCTGCTCCCCAGCCCTTTGTATTTCTGGACCGGTCGACCACTCGAGGCAGACCTCCATTCTTTTGTTAATAAAAGCCTTTGGTTACTCTTCTAACTCTCAGTCTTTTATGAGTAATTGATAGCGCATCAATTTTATTAACAAAATTTTTATAATGGAAAAGATCCTCACACCAGCATGCCTGGACTTAAATCATCGGGAGGCGGACTCATCCACCAAGTTTACTCACTGGCTTAAGTGTTTCGAAAAATTCCTGACCGCCTCCGAAGCAATCAAATCGGAAGAGGACAAACTGGATGTCCTGACCTCCAAAGTGAACCACCGAGTGTACTCGGTCATCCAAGACGTGACCTCATACGCGGATGCTATCAAGCTCCTCAAGGACCAGTACACGCGCCCAGTGAACAAAGTGTACGCCAGGCACCTTCTGGGGAGTCGTAAACAACAACCTGGGGAATCGACCGTGGAATATCTTCAGGCACTGTCCGTGCTTGGCCGGGCCTGTGGGTGTAAGGATGTAAAGGCTGCCGTGTACACAGAGGAACTTATCCGGGACGCTTTTGTAGCGGGCCACAGATCCAATTACACCCGACAGCGACTGTTGGAGCAGAGTGACCTCAACCTCAACAAGGCCTCTGAACTCGCACTATCATTGGATGCAGCCTACCAGGGCATGGATGCCTACTCCTCTGCACCGTGGACGCCGCGGGGAATGACAGCCTGGGACACGGTAGGACCGCCTCATAGCGCCGTGCCACCCCAGCCACACCCCAGCAACGGCCCAACTACCGCAGCAGTGTCCCAAGGCCAGACAGCAGTGCCCCAAGGCCAGAAATGCTACTTCTGTGGCCAGGCAAAACACCCCAGAGCGCGCTGCCCGGCGAAAAACGCGATCTGCTCGGGCTGCGGGAAGAAGGGACACTACGCTAGCGTCTGCAGGGCCAAAGCCACCCCGAACCCCAGCAGCGCCGCGTGTGGGCCATGCGGGCCGCCATCTTGGGCCTCCTCGGCCATGTGCGAATCACCGGTACAGCAGCCATTTTGGACGCCTCCAGCCACATGGGGATCATGGACGCCGCCATCTTGGACGACAGCCGGGACGCAGCAGGCCCCCGACACCGCCTCATCTGATACCCGCAGCGACACACCGACCCCTACGCTGGCATCCGTTACACTGGACCAAGCGAGACCGCACCAACTGGCCAGTTCCACAATGGACATTAAGGTAAATGGTCACGATACAATCTGCCTTTTTGACTCTGGGAGCACGGAGAGCTTCATCCACCCTGACACGGTGCGGCGTTGCTCTCTCCCAGTCCTGCCTGCGCACCAGCGGATTTCTATGGCCTCCGAGTCCCAGTCAGCGGACATTGGCGGCTACTGCGTGGTGACACTCATAGTAGACGGGACTGTGTACGACAATTTTAAACTTCTGGTCCTGCCCGACCTCTGCGCTGCCGTTCTACTGGGGTTAGATTTTCAGTGCCACCTTAAAAGTGTTACGATGGCGTACGGTGGACCCCTCCCCCCACTCACAGTCCGCAGCCAGCAGCTTCCAAATTGCCCGCCGCGCACCAGGTGCAACCTCTCCACACTCCGAGTCACCCCCCCCCCACTGTTTGCTAACCTCACCCCCGACTGTAAGCCCATCGCCACAAAGAGCAGACGATACAGCGCCGGGGACAGGGTTTTCATTAAAACCGAAGTGGAGCGGCTCCTGAAGGAAGGGATTATTGAGGGCAGCACCAGCCCCTGGCGAGCCCAGGTTGTGGTCGTTAAGACCGGCGAGAAGCAGCGCCTGGTCATCGACTACAGCCAGACAATAAATCGCTACACCCTACTGGACGCTTACCCACTCCCCCGCATAGCTGATATGGTCAATCAGATCGCGCAGTACCGCGTCTTCTCGACCATTGACCTGAAATCAGCATACCACCAGCTCCCTATCTGCCCTGAGGACCGCCAGTATACTGCCTTTGAGGCAAACGGCCGCCTCTATCACTTCCTTAGGGTTCCCTTTGGCGTCACCAACGGGGTCTCCGTCTTCCAAAGGGAGATGGACCGGATGGTAGATCAAAATGCGTTGCAGGCCACTTTCCCATACCTGGACAATGTGACCATCTGCGGCCGTGACTTGCAGGACCATGACGCAAACCTCGAAAAATTCCTCCGCACCGCCCAACTCCTGAACCTGACATATAACAAGGAGAAGTGCATATTCCGCACAAACCGCCTCGCCATCCTTGGCTGTGTTGTGGAACACGGAGTCATCGGTCCCGACCCCGACCGGATGCGTCCCCTTATGGAACTCCCACTGCCCCACTGCCTCAAGGCCCTGAAGAGGTGCCTAGGGTTTTTCTCCTATTACGCCCAGTGGGTCCCCTACTATGCGGACAAGGCCCATCCGCTGATCAAGTCCACCTCTTTTCCCTTGACGGCAGAGGCCCGCTTAGCCTTCCACCGTATCAAGGAGGACATCGCCAAAGCCACCATGCACGCAGTGGACGAATCCATCCCCTTCCAGGTGGAAAGCGACGCGTCCGACTTTGCCCTGGCCGCTACCCTCAATCAGGCGGGGAGACCCGTGGCCTTCTTTTCACGAACCCTCCAGGGCCCGGAGACCAGACACTCCGCTGTTGAGAAGGAGGCCCAGGCTATTGTGGAGGCTGTGCGTCATTGGAGGCACTACCTGGCCGGAAAACGATTTACCCTGCTCACTGACCAGCGTTCAGTCGCTTTCATGTTTAACAACAAGCAGAGGGGCAAAATCAAAAATGACAAGATCTTGAGGTGGAGAATCGAACTTTCCACCTACAATTACGAGATCTTGTACCGGCCCGGGAAGCTCAACGAACCCCCGGATGCTCTATCGCGTGGCACCTGCGCCAGCGCGCAGATCGATAGACTGCGGGCCCTCCACAATGACCTCTGCCACCCGGGGGTCACCAGGTTCTTCCACTTCGTCAAGGCCCGCAACCTACCTTACTCCATTGAGGAGGTCAGGACCATGACCGGGAACTGCCAAGTCTGCGCTGAGTGCAAACCGCACTTTTATAAACCAGACAGGGCCCACCTGATAAAAGCCACTCGCCCCTTCGAGCGCCTGAGCGTCGATTTTAAAGGGCCTCTCCCCTCCTCCGACCGCAACGTGTACTTCCTCAATATTATTGATGAGTACTCCCGTTTCCCGTTCGCCATCCCCTGCCCGGACATGACCAGTGCCACGGTCATTAAATGCCTAAATGACCTCTTCACCCTGTTCGGTTTCCCCAGCTATATCCATAGCGACCGGGGCTCATCGTTTATGAGCGACGAACTCCGTCAGTACCTGCTAACTAGGGGTATTGCCACAAGCAGGACCACTAGTTACAACCCCCGGGGGAACGGACAGGTGGAAAGAGAAAATGCGACAGTTTGGAAGGCCGCCCTGCTAGCCTTAAAGTCTAGGGGCCTTCCAACCTCCCGCTGGCAGGATGTGCTACCCGATGCGCTCCACTCTATTCGGTCACTGCTCTGCACTGCCACTAACGCCACCCCTCATGAGAAAATGTTTGTCTTCCCAAGGAAGTCCACATCGGGGACATCGCTACCGCCATGGCTGACGTCCCCAGGGCCGGTCCTACTGAGAAGACACGTGAGGACCCATAAAACGGACCCCCTGGTCGAGAGGGTCGACCTCCTCCACGCCAACCCCCAGTACGCTTACATTGCGTACCCGGACGGGCGGGAGGACACAGTCTCCATAAGAGACCTTGCACCCTCGGGGGCTGCAGTAACCCACTACCCACTACCACCCCCCCCCCACGATCCGATATCCAGCCCCAGCAGACGGCAGGCCTGGGTCCCGCGACCCGCTCAACATCTACGAGGACGACACGCCAGCGCCACAGCCTACGCGGGACTTGATGCCGGAAGCTTCACTACCCCCGCCGTCGCCACGCCGATCACAGCGGCAGACAAGACCTCCGGAGAGACTCCAATACACTAACTTTTAATACACTTCACCCCGCCGGACTCAATTTTAAACAAGGGGTGAATGTGGTAAACCACTGTTTGTATACTGTTTGCATTCCATTGTGTACATGCCTGGACATGCCTCGGCTGACTCCTCCCACAAGTCATAGTATAAAGGTGGCTGCTCCCCAGCCCTTTGTATTTCTGGACCGGTCGACCACTCGAGGCAGACCTCCATTCTTTTGTTAATAAAAGCCTTTGGTTACTCTTCTAACTCTCAGTCTTTTATGAGTAATTGATAGCGCATCACTTCATCAAAGGGACACATAAAAGAAAGAACATCAACTGCATGTTCTATGTCACCGACACTGAGGGGCCAGCGATCCTGGGATTAAACAGCTGCGAGAAGTTGAGATTGATCTCAGTGCATCACGAGCTGACGGAAACGCCACTGAAGATAGACAGCAACACCCCACTGGAGAACCGCCCACAAATCAAGAGTAAAAAAGACTTGATAAACATGTATCTGGAATGTTTCGATGATACAGTGGGATGTTTCGGAGATTTCCAACACCACATCACCATCGATCCAGAGGTAAAGCCCGTTATCCATGCTCCACGAAAAGTACCCATCGAGCTGAAGACAAAGCTTGAAAGAGAGCTAAAGGAGATGGAAGAAAAGGGAGTGATCGTAAAGGTCACTAAACCCACAGACTGGGTAAACTCAATTGTGGTACGAGAAAAGCCAAACGGGCGTCTCAGAATATGTTTGGACCCCCAAAGATCTAAACCAGGTGATAAAGAGGGACCACTATCCCACCCCAACGCTAGAGGAAATTACGCCATCACTGGCAGGAGCCAAGGTTTTCTCAAAACTAGATGCCAGAAATGGATATTGGAACGTGAAGTTGGATGAGGAATCAACAACACTGACAACATTCAACACACCATTTGGGCATTACAAATTCCTGCGGCTACCATTCGGGCTAAAGGTCAGTCAAGATATCTTTCAACAGAAAATAGATGAGACATACAGAGGCTGTGAAGGAGCTATAGGAATAGCTGATGATATTCAGATCTATGGAGCAGATGAAAGAGACATGCACCTACATGAGGCCATGGAGAGTACCAGGAAGGCTGGCATCAAGTTAAATGCAGATAAGTGCATAGTTAAAGTCAAGGAATGCCAATTCTTCGGTATGATTTATACACCAGAGGCAGTCAAGCCAAATCCAGAGAAGATTGCGGCGATTGCTGAAATGAAACCACCCAAAGACAAGAAAGAGCTGAGGAGTTACCTCGGCTTGGTGCAATACATGAGTTCTTTCATCCCACACATGTCAGAACATACAACAAATCTCAGAGAGCTATTGAAAGACGACGCCGAATACCAGTGGTCTGAATCACACGAAAGGAATTTCAAACAACTTAAAGAACTGTTGTGCAAAGAAACAAGTCTGTCATATTATGACAGAAGAAAACCAGTCACTCTGCAAGTAGACGCTTCTACCAGAGGACTAGGGGCAGCTCTGGTGCAGGAAGGAAAGCCGATAGCTTTCGCATCAAAGGCCTTGACGTCAGCCAAGACGAGATACGCCAACATAGAAAGAGAACTATTAGCAGTAGTGTACGGATGCGAGAAATTCCATACATACCTATATGGCAGGCGATTTACAATAGAGAGTGACCATCGTCCACTAGAACAGATCTATAAGAAGAATCTGTGCAAAGCGCCTGCAAGACTGCAAAGACTACTTCTAAGGATCCAAAGCTATGACTTCACGCTTAAATATAAGCCAGGAACGGAAATGGTGCTAGCAGATGCGTTGTCTCGATTGTCACCATATGAGAAACACGAGGTGGAGGGCCTAACAGTAAAAATCCACCACCTAGTGAATGTTACCCCTACAAAGCTCAGTCAAATCAGAGATGAGACTAGCAAAGATGAGGAGTTGCAACTACTCACACAACAAGTAATACAGGGGTGGCCGGAGAGAATCCAGCAGGTACAGGTGACAATTCGTCAATACTGGACGATTAAAGATGATATTGCAGTAGAAGACGGTATTCTCCTTGCTGGATCGAGGATCATCGTACCAAAGACGATGCAGACACAACTTCTCCATCTCATACATGAAGGCCACATGGGAATGGAAAAATGCAAGCTGAGAGCCAGATCAGCTGTATACTGGATAGGCATGTACAAAAATATCGAACAGATGGTCTCTGCATGTGGTATATGCCAGAAATACAGAAATGCACAACAGAAAGAGGAGATGATACCTAGTGAAATACTGTCAAGACCATGGCACACTGTTGGGGCAGATCTCTTCATGTGCAATCAAGAATGGTATCTCATAGTGGCAGATTACTATTCCAAGTTTCCTTTTGTGAGAAGGATGAAAGATTTGAGAGCCACAACTACCACCAGGATTGCTTGTTTGCTGAACAAGGAATCCCGGAAAAGGTAATCTGTGACAATGGAACCCAGTTCACATCGAGTGAATTCAGAGCTCTGGCAGAAAAGTATGGGTTCAAAATAGTAACCTCATCCCCACATTTCCCAAGGGGACACGGGTTCATCGAAAGACAGATCCAGACTGTCAAGAGAACTCTCATCAAAAGTAGTGAGATGGGGGAAGACCAAGACCTTGCCCCCCTATCACTCAGATCAACACCACTGAAAGCAGACATGAAATCACCTGCAGAATTGCTGAATGGGAGGAAGTTTAAGACTACACTACCAGCAAAAATACATCCTCCCCAGGACCAGGAGGACTTCAGACAAAAGCTGGCAGAAGCACAAATCGTAGGAAGCAAACATTACGATAAACATGCAAAGACGCTACCAGAATTGCTGAATGGACAATCAGTGCATGTGCAAGACCCGGTGTTGAAAACCTGGAATCCAGCCAAGGTCATTGGAAAAGCTGATACTCCAAGATCCTACTTCATAGAGACTGAACCTGGTAACCAATACAGACGGAACAGACTCCACATCAGACCTTCACCTGAACTGGATAAGCAGCAGACAACATCAGCAACATTGACAACATCAGCTACCACAAGCAGTACAACACCAGAAACAAGCGCTGCAAATCAAACAACCACGAGCATGCACACTCCAACTCCAAAGGTGACAGCAACAACAACAACGAGAGCGGAACACACCAAAACACCGCAGAGAGGAATGGTCACCACCAAATCCACAAGATGGAGGGACAACATCCAACCACCTGAGCGATATCGCGAATAAAAAAACAACTCACGATTCTTTGTAGTTGATAATAGTTTAGATATAATATTTGTTAATTTAAATTGTTAAATTTCATGTTTTAGTTTTTTGAGAAAGAGGGATGTTACATTGTTATAGTATCACATCGTTAAATGGAACTACTTTGGTATGGTATAGTTATATTGCTATGTGGCACACTGTGCACGGGCAGTACACAGTGCAGCGTCGGACATCTTGTATCACTCCGCACCATGCGGCAGCACAGAAACAAAGCAGAAATACAGCTAGTAAAAGCAGTAACTAAAATGAGCTAAAAGTGTCTATTATTTATAGTAAAAGAACACAAGGAGACACAACAGCAGGCCTCACTAAATTGTGCAAGGCTGGCCTCTCCTCCTAATTTTAATAGGCCCCCCATACATGGCAACAGATGCAGGGAGCTTAGCCAGCAGTGCAATTGGCTGGGGGAAGGTAGTCTGCTGAAGCTGAAGCTCTTAAATGGCTTTTTGTAGTATCAGGATGTGCGCCAAAGTAAGTGTCCTTATCTTTGTATACACAGTTCATATGGCACAAGCCAACATTATTAGCCCCAAAACCCTCAGGGAAGCAGCATGGATACAACTTTTTCCTCTTTCTAATATTGCATTTTTATTGCAGAAGAGGTAAAGGGCTCAGCTTTTGTGGATCAAGCGACTCGTCTGCGTTGTGACACAGAGGGTAGATGTTGTGTGACAGTGTAAAACGGGTGATAGCGAATCAGCAGCCTCATCTACATCTCTCCTGATTTATATTTGCAATTTACTTCAATGAAAATCTAAATCAGGAGAGATGTAAAACGGACTGCTGATTTGCTATCAACCATTTTACACTATCGCATAATGTCAAGCTCTACCCCATCGATATTGAATCAATGTGACCAGAAACTACCTACATGTTGCCCACAAAGAGGGCCACAGGATAGCTGTCTGGGTGCTCTGCAAATTTTTTACATCTTGTGTGCACTTCCAGGAGAATTCTGTACAAAAGCAGGAAGAACACAATCACTCTGGTGGGAGTCCTCCAGAACAGACCAGCTGGCCCATGGCATTTTTAGTCCAGAATCAGTGGAAGTAGAGGAGGTAAATCTGGAGGCATATTGTCAATGCTCAGCAAGTATCTTCTTCTTAGTCTCATTTTTACTCTTACTCACACTCTCACACAGGCATACATTGCACACCAGCAGCATGGCACATAATAGATTGTCAGCTTACCTCTGGTGCAAACCCATCACAGACTCCACCTGGTGCAGGAACATCACAGACTCCACCTGGTGCAGGAACATCACAGGCTCCGCCTGGTGCAGGAACATCATAAACTCCACCTGGTGCAGGAACATCACAGACTCCACCTGGTGCAGGAACATCACAGACTCCGCCTGGTGCAGGAACATCACAGACTCCGCCTGGTGCAGGAACATCACAGACTCCGCCTGGTGCAGGAACATCACAGACTCCGCCTGGTGCAGGAACATCACATCACAGACTCCACCTGATGCAAGAACATCACAGACTCCGCCTGGTGCAGGAACATCACAGACTCCGCCTGGTGCAGGAACATCACAGACTCAAGTACTCGGGCATTTAGCTGGAACAGCAAGCAGCCATACAGACTCACGACCCAAGATGAGATTAGTTACCTCTTAATTAGGTCGGCCTCCAGGAGTGAGATGACTGATAAGGAAAATGTCTTGATGACATCTTTTGAGACTGTGCTGAACATCCAGCAAGGGTTGCTGGCAATGTGTGAATGATTTTCAGAAGTGCAGCATGTGGGTGAAGTATCAGAGAGTTGCCCGTGCCCATGGAACCACACCCAAGCATTCAAGAAAGGAGGGGAGAAGAACATGAAATAAAGTGTGACCATCAGCACACATCAATGATATTGAGTGTACCAGCTGTCAGAATCCGCCACGACACCTGCTGCCAGCAAAACACAAAGCCAGATCTGTGAATAAAAGTTACCCTGGGGTGACTTCAAGGCTGTAGTCTGATCTTGAGGTTCAAATGAGGGTATAATCAACATCAGTTGAGATTACTTTCAACTGATGCTCAGAGAGTGGTTAGAATGTGGAACTCGCTACCACAGGAAGTGGTTGCAGTAAATTGCTTAGATGCTTTCAAAAGGAAACTAGACGAGTACATGAGAGAAAAGGGAATAGAAAGATATGCTGAAAGGCTGAGATGAGGTAGATGTAATGGGAGGAGACGCGTGTGGAGTATAAACACCAGCACAGACAAGTTGGGCCGAATGGCCTGTTTCTGTGCTGTATATTCTATCCTTTGACACTGTCAATCGTGAGGGGTTATGGAGTGTCCTCCTCAAATTCGGCTGCCCTCAAAAGTTTGTCACCATCCTCCGCCTGCTTCACGACGACATGCAAGCCATGATCCTGACCAACGGTTCCATCACAGACCCAATTCATGTATGAACTGGGGTCAAGCAAGGCTGTGTCATTGCACCAATGCTCTTCTCGATCTTCCTTGCTGCAATGCTCCATCTCACCCTCAGTAAGCTCCCCGCTGGAGTGGAGCTAATTTACAGAACAAACAGGAAACTGTTCAACCTCCGTCGCCTCCAGTCCAGATCGAAGGTCGTCCCATCCTCTGTCGTCGAATTACAGTATGCAGACGACGCTTGCGCTCACTCGGAGGTCGAGCTCCAAACCATCGTCAACACCTTCACTGAGGTGTACGAGAGCATGGGCCTTACACTAAACATCCATAAGACAAAGGTCCTCTACCAACCTACCCCGCCACAAAGTACTGCCCCCCGATTATCAAAATCCACGACAAGGCCTTGGACAATGTGGACCACTTTCTTTACCTTGGGAGCCTACTGTCAACAAGGGCAGACGTCGATGACAAAGTCCAACACCGCCTTCAGTGTGCCACTGCAGCCTTCGGTCGCCTGAGGAAGAGAGTGTTTGAAGACCAGGACCTCAAACCCGGCACTAAGCTCATGGTCTACAGAGCAGCAGTGATACCTACCCTGCTGTATGCCTCAGAGACATGGACCATGTACAGCAGGCACTTCAAAGCACTGGAGAGGTACCACCAACGCTGCCTCCGCAAGATCCTGCAAATCCATTGGCAGGATAGGTGCACCAACGTCCCCAGTATCGAAGCTTTGACCACGCTCAATCAGCTCCGATGGACGGGTCACATTGTCCGCATGCCTGATACGAGACCCCCAAAACAAGCGCTCTACTGGGAGCTCCGGCACTGCAAGAGAGCCCCAGGTGGGCAGAGGAAATGCTTCAAGGACACCCTCAAAGCCTCCTTGAAAATGTGTAACATCCCCACCGACACCTGGGAATCCCTGGCCCAAGACCGCACAAAGAGGTGGAGAAGCATCCGGGAAGGCGCCGAACACCTCGAGTCTCTTCACCGGAAGCAAGCGGAAGCCAAGCGCAGGCAGCGCAAGGAGCGCACATCAACCCAAGCACCCCACCCACCCGCCCCTTCAACCACCGTCTGCCCCACCTGTGACAGAGACTGTAGGTCCCGCATTGGACTCATCAGTCACCTGTGAACTCATTTTTAATGTGGAAGCAAGTCATCCTCGGTTCTGAGGGACTGCCTAAGAGGAAGAAGAGGATATTCTATGTAATTCTGCTGTGCAGTGTTTCAACCTTCCAGAATCCAGTTTTGGTGATGTAATTTAGTCTTACTTCTGTGATGCTGTATTATCACAAACATGTAGAATAAATATAGAATAATTGACTCCTGGCTACCAGGTCCAAAATTGTAATTCAACATAGCAGTTATATATTGACATTAGAAAGACTTACATTTTATGTAGCATCTTACCACATCTCTCAAAGTGCTTCACATACAAGTAATTACATCAAATGCAGTAACTGTTTTTTACACAGCAAGACCCAACAGGCAGCAGTGAAGTGAATGGCCAGTTACTCTGATCTTGTTTGTGGTGTTGGTTGAGGGAGGAATGTTGGCCATGACACTGGAAAAAAACCTTCTGTTCTTTTTCAAATAGTGCCATGAACAAGCTTGGTTTAACTTTGCATTCAAATGAGGGCACACCCGATAATGTCCCTGATATTCCACGGGGCTTTTCCCAGTCTCCGGTCTTTAGCTCCCATGGGAGACCAGCGAAACCTCCAAAAAATGATGGAAACAATGGGAGACTAGGAAAACCCCCATGGAATTTCAAGAACAATGTGCTCATCTGGAGTGGGGTCTTGAACCTATCCCCATTCTGACTTCCAGAAACTTGAGCACAAACTCTAGACTGACACACTAGACTGACACTCCAGCGCAGTACTGAGGGAGTACTGCACTGTCGGAGGTGCCATCTTTCAGATGAGACGTTAAATTGAGGCCCTGTCTGCCCTCTCAGGTGGACATAAAAGATCCCATGGCATTATTTGAAGTTCTCCCCAGTGTCCTAGCCAATATTTATCCCTCAACCAATATCACTAAAAAACAGATTATTTGGTCATTATCACATTGCTGTTTGTGGGGCCTTGCTGTGTGCAAATTGGCTGCTGCGTTTCCCTACATTAAAGAGTGACTACACTTCAAAAGTACTTCATTGGCTGCAAAGCGCTTTCCTGAGGTCATGAAAGGTGGTATATAAATCCAAGTAATCAAAACAGAAAATGCTTAAATACTCAGCAGGTCAGGCAGCATCTGTGGAGAGAGAAACAGAGTTAATGTTGCAGGTCAATGACCTTTTGTCAGAACTGGTAAAAGTTATAGATATAACAGGTTTTAAGCAAGTGCTGAAGCAGGGAAATGGGGGAAGGGAGGAAAGAACAAAAGGGAAGGTCTGTGATAGGGTGGAAGGCAGGAGAGATTAAATGACAAAACCAATGAACATTCCCTGTGTGACACCCTGGTCCTCAATCACCCCCAACACCACCTCACCATTCCATGGCACCTTCCCGTGCAAGTGCAGGAGATGCAACACCTGTCCTTTCCCCTCCTTCCTTCCCTCCGTCCAGGGCCCCAAACACTGCTTCCAGGTGAAACAGCAATTTACTTGTACTTCTTGCAATTTAGTATACTGTATGCACTGCTCATAATGTGGTGTCCTCTACATTGGGGAGAGTAAATGCAGATTGGGTGACTGCTGTGCAGAACACCTCTGTTTAGTCCGCAAAAGTGACCCCAAGCTTCCGGTCGCCTGTCGCTTTAATTCTCCGCTCCACTCCCACTCTGACCTCTCTGTCCTTGACTTCTTACACTGTTCTAATGAAGCTCAACATAAGCTCGAGGAAAAGCACCTCATCTTTCGATGAGGCACTTTTCTGGACTCTGTAGTGTATGTACCCGTCTACCTTTAAGGGAACTATTGAATGTAACCGTTCACCTTTAAGAGAACTACTTTAGGTGTGGCACTATTTGTTTGGCTTCTGGGACTAACCTGGTCAATACCGATAGTGACCACACCAGTATATAAGTGTTGTGGCAGGATTGCTGGGGCAGATTCGCCCTGACCTTCGAATAGTAAAGACCTGTTTGTTTGTTACTCCTGAAGTCTGTGTCGTTATTAACCGTACAACCCACAGACTTTACAGTGGCGACGAGTCCGATCGTACCCTGCGGCAAGACTACCAAAGCAACGAAGAGCGTCGAAGAGAGGCAACCGCCCTCGTCGTGCTGCTGAAAGAAAACACGAGGCTGCAGCAGGAGAAAGGTGGAAGACTTTAGCAACAAAAGCTTCCATCTGCAACAGGCACTGACTACCCTTCTACCACGGTGCGGAGTGAGCCGATCAGCTGGAAACAAGGCGGCCGCGGAGACTGTGAGTAGGGGAAGGTGTAGAGAATATCCGGAGGATAAGGGCTGTGCACTCGACCACGGTCGAGGGGGAACGGAGCCGGTCAGAAAGTCGGGTCCAACGGCGTCGTGAGACAGTCGGACCTCGATCGGCGGGAAAAGCCGGGCAGCGACCGCAGCCACGAAGCGCTGAGACTGGGAGTAGGCGCGGGAAGAGAAACCCAGCTGCAGCCGGGGAGGGAAACATCGGTCTGCGAGAGGGCTGGGAGGCGAACAGGAACCGTGCGGGTGGGAGAGAGAGACAGAGCCGAGCAAGGGGAGAGAGACTGCGCGAGAGCCAGTCCAGCGGCTGAGCTGTTCTCCACCAACGGGGTACCCAGAGCCGGTAGAACCGAACGTGCGGGAGAGAGAGCGACAGAGCCGGGTACGGAGAGAGAGACTGCACGAGAGCCAGTCCAGCGGCTGAACTGTTCTCCACCAACGGGGTACCCAGGGCCGGTAGAACCGAACGTGCGGGAGAGAGAGCGACAGAGCCGGGTACGGAGAGAGAGACTGCGCGAGAGCCAGTCCAGCGGCTGAACTGTCCTCCGTTAACGGGGTGTACCCAGCGCCGGTAGAGCCGTGCGGGCGGGAGGAAAAGACAGAGCCGAGTAAGGGGAGCTGTGCGAGAGCCAGCCAGCGGCTGAACCTGTCCGCTGTGGGGAAAGCGTACCCCTTCCACCAGGAAGAAACGCGGGAAGCCGCCATTAGGCGGAGGAGACGACAGAAGCGGGAAACCGCCATTGAAGTGGGCGGGGAGAGAAAGGAAGAGCGGGAAACCGCCATTGAAGTGGGCGGGGAGAGAAAGGAAGAGCGGGAAACCGCCATTTTCGCGGGAAAACCGCCATCTTAACTGACATACCGCCATTGAAGTGGGCGGGGAGAGAAGGAAAGAGCGGGAAACCGCCGATTTCGCGGGAAAACCGCCATCTTAGAAATAAACAAATAAATAAGAATACTTAAAGAAATACTGGTGCTGCTCCCAAGGGAAGAAAGATGCCTAAGCGAGGGAATATTAACGACTTTAATTCTGAAATAGAAGACTGGGCCACGTACGTGGAACGCATAGTGATCTATTGCGAAGCCAACAAAATAGAGGAAGACGACAAGGCGATAACATTGCTAAACTCGATGGGGGCAAAAACATACGGGCTCTTGAAGCATCTAATAGCACCAGATAAACCAGCGGATCAGACCTTCGAAGAGATTGTGGCTGTGCTGAAGGACCACTTGAACCCCACACCGTTGATGCTGGCTGAACGATTCAAATTCTACGCAAGAACGCAGAGGAAAGACGAAAGCAATGCGGAGTACTTGGTCGAACTGCGTAGGCTAGCGAAATACTGCCAGTTCGGAGGGAATCTGACAGAAGCACTGCGGGACAAGTTCGTATGCGGATTGTCCAAAGAAGGGACGCAGAAGCGACTACTGGAAGAGAACGACCTCACACTGGACAGGGCTATCCTTATAGCTGCATCGCACGAAGCCGCAGCGAAAGGAACGGCGGAAATGCAACTAAAGGCGGCGGCACTCGGGGTGGACCAAATTACTTCAAGCACAACAAAATGCTACCGTTGTAGGAAGACAACGCATGACCAGAATCAATGCTGGTTTAAGAACCAAGAGTGTAGGAAATGTGGCAAACTGGGTCACATCGCGAAGGTATGCCGGTCAGGGAAGAAGACCAACAATCAAAGGAAGCCACCACAAGAAAAGTACAACAAGGTACACAAGGTGGCTGAGAAGAGTTCAGACGAACAGAATTCAGACTCAGACCCAAACAACCAGGAGCTGGGTAGTCTGAGAATCCACAATGTGGGTAAAGAAACGGATCTACAAACCATCTGGGTCATACTAAAAATAGCTGGAGTCCAAGTAAGGATGGAGCTGGACACTGGATCAGCTCTATCAGTCATCAACCGAAGGGACTACCACCGGCTATTCTCTCACATACCTTTAAGAAATACCAAGTTCGTATTACAGACATACACGGGGCATAACGTATACCCCATGGGGAAAATAAGAGTCAAGGTGAGAGATAGGGGTAAAGAACACCCAAGAATGAACTTGTACATATTATCTGAAGGAGGACCACCACTTCTAGGACGGGAGTGGATTAAGAAAATAGATATGGAATGGCACTACCTAAAAGCCATAATGAGGGAGGACTCAGTGCAAGCTATCAGCTCAGATTCTGACATGGATGACGATAAGACCAATTCAAATATGGAAGACAAGGCTAAAAGGGACTTGCCGACGATGGGGAAGGAAACGAAGACATGCAGAAGGACTTATGTTACCAAGAAGAATAAAGCTGCAGAGCAGAACTCCAGGTTGACAGAGAATTCTGAGCCTGTTCAAGCAAAGGATTCATCCACGACGGAAGAACACCGAGTTCGGACTCAAACTTATGTCAAAGTACGACAACAATTAGAACAGTTGAGTGACCGTCTCGTACAAGAGATGAAAAATATGGAAAAGTTCTGGGACACCGAATGGGAGAACCTGGAAAGACAACAGAGACAGCTAGCTCAAGCAGAGAGCGACCATAGAGCCATCATGGCCAAATACCAATCACATTCCCCTGATGCTGTTCAGGAACTAGAATATTTACAGAACGAACCAAAGGAAGAGGAATCTTCAGGAAGCCAGGATTTTATCCCAGTTCATCTCTACGACTCGTTGCAAGCAGAGTGTAACAAGTTGAAAGAACAGTATGAACAGGCCCAGACTACAATCCTGGAAGGGGTTAACTCGGCAACCTCCGAAAAGCTAGTTTTAGTGAAAGCATCTGAACAGCTAAAGGTTGAACATGAGCGAGAATTACAAAGGCTGCAGGAAATGTTTGATGAGCTCCAGGCCAAGACAGACTCATCGGTAGAGATCCCATACATCGATGAAAAATTAGAGGTGGAAGACATAGCAGAACATGAAATTCAAGATGTCCAAGAACTCATTAAATTATTGAAGGCAACCCAGGACAAATATGAGGCGGCAATGGCCGAGGTTCAACAACTTGAAGAACATATTCAACTAGGAATCCGGGCAGTGGAAGGAAAGGCAACTGGAAGGATCACAGAGACTGTAGGAATGGCCCCTGAACAGGAGTTAGAGAACATCAAGGCGCAACTTCTTCGAGCGCTTAAAACCAAAGTACCGGAGGAAAGGAAGGTGAAAACATTGGAGGGAAAGGTGGATGAAATGGAGAAGACTCTAATCCACAGTGTCCCCGTAGAAGAGTTAACGGCCAGCCAACTCTTACACACGCTGAGGGACAAGACTCCAAAATGGGAACACGAGTTTCAGGGTTCAAAGGGAAAGAATTCGGAGCTTCCAAAAGTCACAGAGATAGCTGAGGGGGCAACACAGCTTTTACAAGGATGCCAAAAGTACGCTGAATTGCGTCAAGGGGAACAGAAGGGGGTGGAAACAGATACTCCAGTAGAAGGATTAAGCCTGACAACGAAATCCCCGATGGAAGGGAAGGTATTGAACTCACAAATGAGGCCAGTAGTGAAGGAATGGCAGACATCCCCGGAAGAGCGGAATGAATATGAATGTTTGAAGAAGTCTTTTCAAGAAAGATGGTTAGGGAAGGAACCACCGTCGGCTAACGTCCAGATGGATAAGAAGGAAGTAGAAGGGCCTCTCACTGGCCTAACTCAGGACAACCCCGAATATTATCATGACCTGTTGAGTGACACTGAATATTACGAGGATCTGGTCTGCTCAGTTTGTGATGAAAACTCCCAAAGTGCTGAAATCCGGATGAAGCACTTAAGGTCTAAGGAACATAGAGAGTTGGTGGCGCTACAGCTGGCAGCCGAGAAAGGAGCTCCGAGAGTGTCAAAAAGGCAGAAAAGAAAAAGAAGAAGCAGAAGATAATAACTGTCTAAAATATTAGCACTTCTACCATCTCAGGCGGGACACTACGAAAGGAACTAAATTAGTTGAAAAACTGGAAAATATCAAGACAGCCAGTTGGTTGTAAAAGTCCGCACTGCTGGTTCAACAGGACGAAAGTTCAAGCTGTTACGTCAAGAAAAAGGCTATGGAGGAGTCACGCTAGCCATGTGAACCGGCTACACCAAAGAGATGTTGTTTGGAACGAGTCAAGATCAGAGACTGAATCTATGAACTGTTTCCGCAGAGACTGAACCTGTGAACTGTTCCCACCAAGATTATATCTGTAAATTGTTTTATATGACATTGACTCCACCGAGATTATATCTGTAATTTGTTTTATAGGAAGTTGAAGATATGTATGTTTAACGGGGACTCTGTAAGTAATAAGCTAAAAAGGGAGGATTGTAGTGTATGTACCCATCTACCTTTAAGGGAACTATTGAATGTAACCGTTCACCTTTAAGAGAACTACTTTAGGTGTGGCACTATTTGTTTGGCTTCTGTATACTGTAATACCGATAGTGACCACACCAGTATATAAGTGTTGTGGCAGGATTGCTGGGGCAGATTCACCCTGACCTTCGAATAGTAAAGACCTGTTTGTTTGTTACTCCTGAAGTCTGTGTCGTTATTAACCGTACAACCCACAGACTTTACAGACTCAATATCGAGATCAACAATTTCAGACCATAACCTCTACCCCCATTTTCTCAGATGGCAGCTGTTGATGATTCTGTCTTTCCCATTTACACCTCTTCTAGAGCCATCTTTTGTTTCTTTACTTGTCCCATTATCATCTCCTTTTGCTTCGTACTATCAAACCTTTTGTCATTTAATCTCTCCTGCCTTCCACCCTATCACAGACCTTCCCTTTTGTTCTTTCCTCCCCTCCCCCCTTTCCCTGCCCCGCACTTACTTAAAACCTGTTACATCTCTAACATTTTCCAGTTCTGACGAAAGGTCATCGACCTGAAACGTTAAATCTGTTTCTCTCTCCACAGATGCTGCCTGGCCTGCTGAGTATTTCCAGCATTTTGCTTTTATTTCAGATTTCCAGCATCCGCAGTATTTTACTTTTGTATAAATCCAATTTCTTTCTTTATGAAGCAAGAAACCTAAGACATAAGAGTGAAGAGTAACCTAGAAACTAAATGACTGAAACTTGCTGCTATATGTGTAATTCTATACTACTTTAAAGAATTTTCCATTTATTTTGTTATAAAGGAGGTGTCATTGAGTGCAGCCCCACATTAAGGGTGGATTGATTTAGGAAACGGATGATAAAATAGAGTGCGCCACAGATTCTCCATATTACCCACATGGTGCTGTTGTGAGACAACACTATTTAGGCCCAGTGTATAATTAATATGAAAAATATATTGCACACAAGCCAGCTAAGAGTCTTCTGTCTCGTGGAAATGATGTAGCATCAGCTGGTATTTGTGATCTGTCTGGAAATCAGTCAAGCAGACACTGACTAACAGCGTCAATCTGTTGTCATGATTGGGTGCTGCTGTTTGGCAATGCAAACAATGACTAACATGCTTAAATAATTGCCTTTTTTCTGAAAAGGTACGCAGAACGGAAATGAGTGAGAGCGTGTCATGGCACCGAGACGTGTAGAGTCCTGTAGCAAGGTATTTCACTCAGATGCCATTCTCATCTTACCCAGCAGCTGTCAGTGTTAACGTTATACATTTTATTTAAGCTTCAATAGGTGTGTTTGGGTGCTTTTTCCTACCAAATTAGGGATAGGCTGGCGAAGGTTGTAGGGATCTAAGGTTGTTCTGTGTCACAGCTTTAATCTGTAAATTAAAAAGCTTGCTGCTTTTCTTTCTGCACCAGTCTTATTATTGCCAGTATTTGACTTTTGATTTTGAATTTTATACAGAATCGTGGGCACCAGCTCAGTGCCAACTACGTATTGTATGTAACTTCAACTTAGATATTTTAAGGAGATCTTACTCCCTCAATAATCCATTGTGGAACAGATACCTAAAAGATCCCAATTCAACCTCCTCAGACGGGGCAGTGTTTTTTTTTTATTCGTTTATGGGATGTGGGCATCACTGGCAATGCCAGCATTTATTGCCCATCCCTAGTTGCCCTTGAGAAGGTGGTGGTGAGCTGCCTTCTTGAACCGCCGCAGTCCATGTGGTGAAGGTTCTCCCACAGTGCTGTTAGGGAAGGAGTTCCAAGATTTTGATCCAGCGACGATGAAGGAATGGCGATATACTTTTAAGTCCAGATGGTGTGTGACTTGGAGGGGAACCTGGAGTTGGTGGTGTTCCCATGCACCTGCTGCCCTTGTCCTACTAGGTGTTAGAGGTCGTGGGTTAGGGAGGTGCTGCTGAAGAAGCCTTGGCGAGTTGTTGCAGTGTGCTAAAAGTAGCACTGGACTGGGGAGAAATTTTTAAAAATCAGTCCACTTTCCTGCTCCTGATCCAGTGACTCCTGATGAAAAGTTTTTAAAAATGTGGACAGGATCAGGCTGTGGTGCCCTTCATGATGGAATAGCCTGCCAACACTCACTGCGTGGGATCACACCACAATAACAACAACTTGTATTTATATAGTGCCTTTAATGTAGTAAAACGTCCCAAGGCGCTTCACAGGAGTATTATAGACAAAAAATTGACATCGAGCCACATAAGGAGAAATTAGGGCAGATGACCAAAAGCTTGGTCAAAGAGGTAGGTTTTAAGGAGCGTCTTAAAGGAGGAAAGAGAGGTAGAGAGGCGGAGAGGTTTAGGCAGGGAATTCCAGAGCTTAGGGCCTAGGCAACACAAGGCCCGGCCACCAAAGGTTGAGCGATTATAATCAGGGATGCTCAAGAGTGCAGAATTAGAGGAGCGCAGATATTTCGGGAGGTTTGTGGGGCTGAAGGAGATTACAGAGATAGGGAGGGGAAAGGCCATGGAGAGATTTGAAAACAAGGATGAGAATTTTGAAATCGAGGCGTTGCTTAACCGGGAGCCAGTGTAGGTCAGCGAGCACAGGGGTGATGGGCGAACGGGACTTGGTGCGAGTTAGGACACGGTCAGCGAGCACAGGGGCACAAAAAGGATGTCACTTGGGCAAGGCACTGGAGCGTGGCCAGTACCCATGTAACAAGAGAGGAAGAGAGGACACTGCAAAAAAAAGGAGTTTAAAACTATCTCCACAGCTGCTGATTAACAATGCTGCAACTTAAAATTGGAAAAGCAGTAGAGACATAATGGGCCGGATTTTGCTGGAATGGGGCATCTCACGGCCTGCCCCATTAGTCGCACTTGTTCGTGCACGTTAGGTTTTAAAATATTTTGCCCACAAAGTTGCTGGAAGTCTGAGCTCATAACAGTGCAGCGAGGGCAACATGGCATCTGGGACCTTGGTGAACAACTGTGTAACTCCTTAACCAATGAGATTAAAGGATTCAATGTCAAATCAGGTACAGAAAGAGAAAAAACAGAAAATAAAGTTTAAAAATAATTATAAATGTAAAATGTATGGATATCCATTTAACTATAGGGATGTTGAAGACAAGGTTGGTGCTAAAATGGAATGGTTGAGGTATTAGAGAGATGAACTTCAATGTCTGAATTGCCTTTTCTTATCCTTAACTTTTCTTATGTTGTGCTGCTTCGTACACTACGGGCTGGATTTTCATTGAGGAGGCGGGTAGGAGGCGGGACTACAACTTTCGGGGTTGTAGTCCTGCCTCCATCGAGTTCTAGCCAGCCCACGCAATTTTGACTTGATTTACCTTGTTGAGCCCGCCCAGCGGGCTCAGCAGACCAATTAAGGGCCACCTGGCAACAGGTGACATCACAGATTGACATTTCATCTGTCAAGACCTTTTGACAGATGAAATATCAGCGTTTGACAGCTGTTTGAAGCTGTCAAACACTGACAATCTGTACTCCAGGTTGATTCTTTCCTCTCAGGATGATTTAGAAATCTCCCCGGAACAGAAAGCTGAATGCTGGAACTTTTGACAGCTCGCGGCCATTCTGCTTTCTGTGCCGGTGAGATGAGGGACTCCCGAGACCTGAAGGAAGGAAGGCTGTAAAGGTAAGTACATGTAAGTGAAACTTCTTTATACACTTTACACACACCAAACACATTTACCTTTGCACTAATGCACCCATCACTCACCTGAACATCGGACATCTGGAACCCTCTAAGCCCTTCAGCCCGATGGCCCGCCTTGCTAACTTGGCGTGGTTTGGAGCCGTTGGGAATCCCACATTTCACCAATGAAAATAGGGATTAGGCTAAAAACTGCCTGTTAACTACCTGTTAACAGGCAGTTAATCGGTACTAATCCCCTTCCCGCCTCGGGGAGGCGGCTCCCAGTGCGGATCGGGTACCCGCCTCCTTTGAAACTGGCATAGAGGCGGGTTGGGGGCGGGATGGGTTTGTGCCCCCCGATTTCGGGATTTTAACCCCCCACACACCTCCAATCCCGCCTCCATGACCCAATGAAAATCCTGCCCTGCATGTCTTCAGTGAATGCATCGATTCCCATATTAGTGAACTATTCTGGTTTGTCAGTGAGATACGCAGGCACGAATGCAAGCTATATTAGTTTGTGCATGAGCTCATTTCTTTATAATGGTTTGAATATGACCTATGTTGATTAGTTTACATACAAAGTATTAATAACTCTGTTAATGGAGTGTGGTACAACACTTATAAAATAACAAACCTCAGCTATTGAACAATCGCACCATAACGCAGTCAGGTCATATCATTTCCCACCAACGATTTTTCCGTAAACCCCACCAGCTGTCGCAAATAGTTAGTCATGTGATATGTGTGTGTTCATGTATAATGATTTGGAGTAAACCAGCAGTCAGCAAGAATACGGAGAGCCAGCGTTGGGCAAGATGAAACATTCAATGCAATCACACCATCAAACTATCAGTATATATATTTCATAAAAATAACTGCTACCTTGGATGGAACTCAAGGTAGTAATTTGATCTTCAGGTTCATGTAACAGCTACAAGCTACACAAAGCTCATCTCTAACCATTTATGAGGTAATCTGAACCCCTCCTAGGTATCAATTATTCTCCACTTAGCCTGAATAGAACTGAGCTCCTTAATTGGAGTCCGTCTCAGCCAGTTAGAATTCAGCTAACTGGCTTGCCCAAATACACAACAAAACAGCTGGCTGGGTTAGTCACAGCCTCTCTTAACCAGCCTTTACACAGGCCCCTCCCTTACGGTAAACAAACAATAAATCTTAAAGCAAAGAAAATCCATTATACTGTAGGAATTGGTAAATTCCTGACGAAAATACTGAGAGCGAGTCAATCAGCTAACCAAAACGATGTTTAATGCAAACTGGTGGAAGTAACAAACAAAAACGCAGGAGAACAAATCAACAGGTACTTGCTTAATGCTGGCTCCACGAGGACTGAGAAGGGGAGGCCCTTCAGTCCGACGTCATGATGTCATCACGTTTCCCACCGTTGGGAACGTCACGTGACCCACGTGATGACGCCATCGCGTTCGGTCTTAACCCTTTAGAGACCGCGCTATTTACATACAGCGAAAGAATACAGATTTAAAGGCAATTATATACATTCGTATTAGAGTTCCTTGGTGGCTCTGCCACATGCGCCCCCCCAGAATTGTCTTTAATAACAAAAGTCAATCGAAGAGGAGGTCGGACAAGCCTGTTCGAACGACTCCTATATTCCCGGAGAGGAATTTGCTGGGCAGTTGATGAACGGGTGAGTGGAGCGATCCGGTCAGGCGTGGTAGCAGCGGGCGGTCGACCACGACGCGGTGGCTGTGCAGTTTCAACTGGTTGTTCGAGGTCCAGGTGCGCGGGCTTGAGGCGGTCGATTGAAATGTGGTCGGGCTTGCCACCGATGTCGACCAAAAAGCTCTTGTCACCCGTCTGCAATACTCGGAAAGGGCCCGTATAAGGAGGCCTGAGCGGACTGCGATAGGCATCGTCACGGACAAAAACGAACTTGGCCCGCATTAGCTCCATTGGGATGTGGGAGGCTGGAAAACCGTGATGTGACGTTGGAATTGGCTGGAACACTTGGGCTGCTTCCAGTTGGTCGGCTGCGGACCACGGCTTCGTTGGTGACGGCAAGAACTCGCCTGGTACCCGAAGTGGCTGGCCGTACACCAGTTCCGCGGCAGATGACTGCAGGTCTTCCTTTGGTGCCGTACGCAAACCAAGCATAACCCAAGGCAGCCTGTCTACCCATGCAGTGCCCTGGAGGCTGGCTCCCAGCGACGCCTTCAACGACCGATGAAAGCGCTCACATAACCCGTTGGCCTGCGGGTGGTAGGCCGTGGTGCGATGGAGCTTGGTGCCCAAACCTCAGGCTACAGCATTCCAAAGTTCGGACGAGAATTGTGAACCGCGGTCAGACGAAATATCTGATGGAACGCCGAACCGTGCCACCCATGAGGAAATAAAAGCCCTGGCGACATCCGCGGAGGTAGTGGACGTCAGAGGAACCGCCTCTGGCCATCTTGTAGTGCGGTCGACCATGGTCAGGAGGTGAGTGAAACCTTGTGACGGTGGGAGTGGCCCAACGAGGTCGACGTTGACGTGGTCGAAACTGTTGTGTATGTACCTTTAAGAGAAGAACTATTCTATACTGCAGTACCGGCAGTGACCACCCCTGTATATAAAGCCATAGCAGGCTTCTGTACGTCAGTCTTAAGTTACCCTCTGTTCAGTAAATACCTGTTATTATTGTTCTCCTGCAGTCCGTGTATTATTTATACTCGGACACTACATTGGCGACGAACAGTTTCGAACTCACCTGCAGTACTGCATCACCTCACGGGGATCTTTCCCTGAGAAGAAGCTTTTGGAGGTCGAAGTCAGAACAACAGGCGTCGACCGCGGGCAACCGCCCAAGGATCCATCGGAGTTCGGAGAGTTGCAGGAGAGGCTGTGGAGAGCTGGGCTTGGCTCCCCAGTCAAGGTGTTCCAGCAAATCTTGCTGGTAGCAGGTAGTGCACTGACCCTTCCGGACTGCAGCGGGCTTGAGCTCGATCGAGCAGCTCTGCAAAGGGGCCGTGCAGTGTCGTCGGGAGGAAAAGAGAGAGAGAGAGGGTGGAACGCACAGGGCGCGGTCGGTGCTCAAGAACCGGGCAGCGTAGTGAAAATAAAACAAGGGGAAGGAAAAGTGAGGCGCAATGAAGCCGCGGGTCGCCGCCATTACCCTGCAGAACGCTAGGAGCAGCGTGGCAGCAAGGGGAAGAAGGAAAAGTGCGGGAGGCGCCATTTTATTCCATTGGTGAAGAAGGAAAAGCGCGGGAGGCACCATTTTAAATCATCCAAGATGCCGAAAAGTGGCAGTATCACTGCTTTCAACAACGAGGTAGAAGACTGGACCACGTATGTGGAAAGAATTGAAGTGTACTGCAAGGCAAATGAGGTGGCCGATGGAAAGAAGGCGTCGGTATTATTAAATTTGATGGGCGCGAGAACGTACGGCCTATTGCGGAATTTAATTACCCCAGCTAAACCAATGGAGAAAAGTTTTGAAGAAATTGTTAATATCTTACAGGAACACCTAAACCCTACACCGTTGTTGATAGCAGAAAGATTCAAGTTCCATAAAAGAAACCAGCACAAAGATGAGAGCAATGCTGACTATCTTACGGAACTACGCAAGTTATCGAAGCACTGCCAGTTCGGAGCAGGACTGGCAGACACCTTACGGGATAAGTTTGTCTGCGGGCTCCAGAGTGAAGGAAGCCAGAAACGACTACAGGTAGACTATCCTTTATCCGAAAACCTCGGGACCAGCCGAGTTTCGGATAAAGGAGAATTTCGGATGGTAGGTCGGCGGGGGTCCGCGGGGGGGTCGGCGGGGGTCCGCGGGGGGGTCGGCGGGGGTCCGCGGGGGGGTCGTGCGCACGACTTACGCTGACGCTCAGCGTAAGTCAGTCGGGGTCGGCGGGGGTGTCGGCGGTTGTCGGGGCTGGCGGGGTCGGCGGTTGTCGGGTCCGGCGGGGTCTGCGGTTGTCGGGGCTGGCGGGGTCGGCAGTTGTCGGGGCCGGCGGGGTGTCGTGCGCACGACTTACCCTTTGTCCGAACTTCCGAAACCGGAACCCTCTAAAAACCGAAGGTTTTTTCGTTCGTACGCACGACTTACGCTGAACGAAAAAACCTTCGGTTTTTAGAGGGTTTCGGTTTTCGGAAGTCCGGATAAAGGGTAGTCTACCTGTACTTTCGGAAAAGGACCTGACGCTAGAACAGGCTTTCAGCGTGGCAGTATCCTACGAAGCAGCAGCACGGGGAGCTGCGGAAATACAACAGAAACCACAAGAATACAGCACTAACGATATGGCGTATGGAGCAGAAAAGTGCTATCGCTGCGGCAGAACAACCCATGATCAGAAGGACTGCTGGTTTAAGGACAAAGTATGCAGGCAATGTGGGAAAATGGGACACATAGCAAGAGTCTGCAGGTCGGGAAAGAAAACCAACACTACAAGAACTACTAAGGAAAAGTACAAGAAAGTAAAGAAATTGACAGACAGTAGTTCGGAAGATCAGGAGAGTGATAAGGACTCCGGGAGCAGGAGACTAAGTTGTCTAAAGTTACACAACATGATCGCAAAGGAGGATCACCGAACCATTTGGGTCACCCTCATGATAGCAGGGTCCCCAGTAAAGATGGAATTGGACACAGGATCAACCCTAACTGTCATGAATCGACGAGACTATGAGCGGCTATTCCCACACATACCCTTGAAGGACACGTCCATTGTATTGAAGACATACACGGGGCAAAAAGTCTACCCCAGTGTTGTGTATGTGCCTTTAAGAGAAGAACTGATTCTATACTGCAGTACCGGCAGTGACCACCCCTGTATATAAAGCCATAGCAGGCTTCTGTATTTCAGTCTTAAGTTACACTCTGTTTCAGCATTTCTGGGTGTGCAGCTGCCTCAGTCAGCAGGAGGAGAAGGAGCAGCCAAACCAGGAGAGTGGAAAGTGGTGGTCTTCTGACCAGGAAGAGGAGGATATCGATAGACCACCACCACCCTCCACCTCCACCATCATCACATAAACTGAGGTGCCTGGAGAGAGAGGACAGAGGAGGAGAAGGAGAAGGGAGGCCAGCAACAACACCAACCAGGGGAGAGGCCTTTCCATTACTGCCTCCCCAAATTGGCCTCCACTGCAGGAGAGGGAGAGAGGGGAGAGAAACAACCAACAACCACCAACTGTTTGGAAGGAGGGAAGAACAACATCATCTTTCAGGTGGGTGTTATTTGGTGCACTCTCCCAAAGACTTTGTATTTTAGGTGGGGGGAGAAAAGAAGAAACAAGGCCGGATCATCAAGGGGTGTGTGTGTGTGTGTGTGGCTCTTGTTAAAAACTAGGCCACACACACGACTAATAAGCACCCCTTCAATTGCCTGACCTGGGACAGCTGGAGCTGCCTAGGTGAAGTCTAATTACATCGTTAAGACCAGTTGTGGGACTGAGCCTGGGGCATCTCCAGCTTTCCCAGGTGAAGACATCTTCTCCCCCTGCCAGAAGACCACCTTCAAAGACTTTAAATTCCCATCGGAGAGTGCACCCCTGCCAACACCCACCCACCCACCATCCTGAGTGGCAACCCTGCCCTTGCGGTCTCCCTCCTTCCCACCACCCCTCTCTCTCTCTCTTTGTCTCTCTCTGCCTGTTTCTCTGAGGCACCTCAATTTCATCTCTTTTTATTAATTGCCTATTGAGCAGAGGGGAGAAGGCACCTCTCCCAATTTCAATCAATAAGGGGAGAGGTGTGTCTTCATTTTACACAGCTCCCTCTGCTCAATAGAGGACCAAAAAATACCTGAGGCCATTAACACCTTCAGGCCTGTGACTTCGGGTGAGTGTAGCCCTTATAAAAACACCCCATAATGGCGACTGCATCTTCGCCGGTGGCGGGGCCAGCAAGGACTTATGCGGGAGTGGCAGCTACAGCCACAGCTGCTCCTGCTGCTTCTGCTGCCCCGTCACCTTTTAAACTTATGACAAAAAAGCTTGGGGTGAAGAGCTACACTCACCCCACTATGACCATTGAGGCCTGCGTTAAAGCCATGGCTGGGGTTGTCGGCCCCTCAGCCATCGTCGCGGCCTCAAAAATTTACAGGAAGGCTGTGTTCTTCCTGGGGTCGGAGCGGGCGGTGTCCCTGGCCGTCGCCAAGTGGCTCACCGTGGGCGGGACCTTCCTGCCGGTGGATCCTCTCGAGGCCACCGCGCAGAGGATCGTCATCTCGAACGTCCCGCCCTATGTTCCTGGTGAGCTCCACCTCCCCCATTTATGCCAACTTGGGGAGGTGAGGTCGGGGATTACGCCCATCCCGCTCGGCTTCCGGGAAGCCAGCCTTCGCCACGTCTTCTCCTTCCGGCACCAGCTGTTTATCCAGCTGGCGCGGGAGGAGGACACCGACGGGGCGTTCGTCGTCCACCACGAGGGGACCGCCTATCGCGTCTTCTGGATGTCAGACAGTGTGCGGTGCCACGCCTGCAAGGAGTTGGGGCACATCCGGAAAAACTGCCCCGCCTCCAAGGCCGCCGGATCATCTCGTGCGGCCGAGGCTGGCGCCGCCGCCACTCCGCCCCCCCAGATCTGCCCGCGCGTCGGGGGCCGATGCCACCAAGGCCTCCGGCGGGGGGGGAGGGAGCGCGTCTGGCCGGAAAGAAGGCGCGGCAGAAAAATAAACACCTTAGGGCGGGTCTCCCCGTGGATGGCCAGCCCTTGCCCCTTGCGCCCCTTACACCCGCGCTCCTCGCGGAGTTAATCGGAGCAGACACGAGTGGGAGGGGCCTCGTGCCCGAGCCTGTGGCCGCAACCGCTGCAGCGGTAACGCCAATACCTGCGGCCGGGCTCGGGCCCGAGGAATCCGACAAACCTGCTCCGCCGGAGGGAGCAGAGGAGGAGGCCTCTGCAGACATGGAGGTTTCCCTCGCTCCCTCCGTGCTAAAAAGAAGGCGCGACCCCCTGGAAGAGGAGGAGGACCGGGAGGAGGAAGGTCCCTCCGAGCAGGGGGAGTCGTCGCCCGCCGCGGGTACTGCGCCCCTCCCCCCCGCTGTCGTCATCACCAGCGATCGGCAGGGGTCGCCTGTCCCTCGGGAGGCTGAGGCAGATGTGTCTGTCCGGCACGTGACTCCCGGGGATGGGGATGAGACCCTGCCCGTGGGGGTGGGCGCGGGACAACCCGCGGCGGTGATTGACATTTTATCGGTGCCGTTACCCCTCGCCGGGTCAGGCGGCCTGGGGTCTGGGTCAGGCGAGCTCGAGGAAAATGAGCTCGCCCAATGTGACCCGGACATCTCCCAGGGGCTGCTCGTCCCAGTGGAGGTTTTAATTGAAAACACCCCATCCGCTGGGTCGGAGGCTGGTGGCGGGGAGGAGGATGGCCCCCTGGCTGCGTCTCTGGTCCCGGACATACTGGAGGAGCTGGGAATTGTTCTCTCCCCGGTTTCTCCGGTCGTTCTGGCGTCTGAGGCGGGGGCGGGGGGGGGACTCCGAACCACCGCCGTCTTCTGGCCCGGCGCCCCTAGAGAAGCCCAGGGAGGAATCCTCTGCCACCGATCCTGGGGGTGGGATCCGGGCGGAGGTGGGGCCGGCTGGTGCGGCCGAGCCGTTCGCTGCGCAATGCGCGACGGACGGGTCGGCCGCTGGTGACGACCCCCTGGAGGAGGATGGGGACTCGGTGATTGGCATGGAGGACGATTTGGACTCCACCGTCCACGAGGCGCTGGATGACCTCATGCCCCTCGCCGAGTCTCCCCTCATTCCCGTAAGGGCACTCCGGGACTTTATGGCCACGTGCCAGGGTCGGCAAAATAAGATCCGGCTGGCCCTCGACAGGTGGTCGGAGCTGGCGCTGGTCATCATGTCGGTCCGCGCTGCCATTAAAATCATGGGTGCGGACGAGGGCGTGGACCCGCTCGAGCTGCGTCGGCTCAGAACGTTTCTCACTGGGCTGCTGAGGAAGTGGCGGCTGACCAGCGGCTGCGCTCCCTCCACCCGTTAGGTGTAGGTAGAGGTTGCACTATGCTTCTGACATGAAGGTAACCATAGCCAGCCTCAACATCAACGGCAGCAGGGAGGCGCACTGCAGATTCAACAACTTCTCGGTCCTTCGGGACGGGAAGTATGCGGTGTGTTTCCTGCAAGAAACCCACACCGTTCCGGGAGACGAAGCCACATGGCTCCTGGAGTGGCAAGGAGGGGTCAGCATGAGTCACCCTCTCCAACAATTCTAGTGGGGTGGCTATCTTGCTGGCCCCGCATTTTCAGCCGGAGATCTTGGGTGTCAAGGAGCACGTGCCGGGCCGCTTGTTCCAGGTCACTGTGCGCCTGGGGGGGCATGCCGCTCCATCTAGTGAACGTGTACGCCCCTCAGACCAGTGCGCTGCAAGTGCGCTTCTTCGAAGAAGTGGGCTTTTGGGCTCCGTCGACGCGGGCGAGTGCGTCATCCTCGGGGGGGGATTTTAACTGCACCCTCGAGGCGAGGGACCGTTCGGGTCCCCCGCGAAGCCCGGCGGTGATGGAGAAGTTGAGGGACCTGGTCGGGTTCTTCGACTTGGTGGACATCTGGCGAAATCTCCACACCGACTCTAGCGCCTTCACTAGAGTGAGGTCTGGGGGAGGAAGGTCCAGAATCGACCGCCTCTACATTTCCCGGGCGTACGTCTCCTGCGTTCCGGCGGCTTCCATGCGGCCGGTGCCGTGCACGGACCACCACCTGGTGTGGGTGGAGCTCACTCCGCTGCGCGCGTTGGGGGGTCCGCGTACTGGCATTTTAACAACCTGCTGCTGGAGGACGCGCGGTTCCGGGATTCATTTCGTCGGTTCTGGGCCGACTGGAAAAGGAAGCTGGGCTTCCCCTCCTTGAGGCTATGGTGGGACGTGGGCAAGGCTCACATCCGTCTCTTCTGTCAGGAGTACGCGAAGGGGTCGACCAAGAGGCGGGAGGCCCGGGTCGGGTGGTTGGAGAAGGAGGTGCTCGACCTGGAGTCCCGTCTCAGTCAGGTCGTCGAGGACCCGGCCCTGCGGAAGGTGTACGAAGAGAAGAAGGGCGCGCTGAAGGACCTGCAGCTCGTCGGGTCCCGAGGCGCGTACGTGAGGTCGTGGATCCAGCTCCTGCAGGACCTGGACCGCAGCTCCCCCTTCTTCTACTCGCTGGAAAAAAGACGGGGGGTCCGTAAGCAGCTCTTGGGGCTGCTGGCCAACGACAGATCACTGGTCTCGGATCCGGAGGGAATCAGCACGGAGACCCGCACCTATTACGGGGCTCTGTTCTCTCCGGATCCGTCCAGCGAGGATGCGCGCAGAGTTTTGTGGGAGGACCTGCTGAAGGTCAGCCCGGAGGGCGCCGAAAAATTGGACGCTCCGCTAAGCCTGGCGGAGCTGACCGGCGCCCTCCGCCAGCTCTCTAGGGGAAAGTCCGCGGGGCTGGACGAGCTAACCGTGGAGTTCCACAGGGCGTTCTGGGACGTCTTGGGGGCGACTACGCACGGGTCCTGGGGGAAAGTTTGGTGACCGGGGAGATGCCCCTCTCTTGGCGCAGGGCGGTCATTGTCTTGCTGCCTAAGAAGGGCGATCTCCACCTCCTTAAGAACTGGCGCCCGGTCTCCCTCCTCAGCACGGACTATAAAATCTTTGCCAGGGCCATGTCTGCTCGCCTTGGCACCGTGCTGGCCCACATGATCCATCCCGACCAGTCCTACACGGTTCCGGGCCGGACCATCCACGATAACATCCATCTGGTCCGGGACCTGGTCCACCACTCCCAGAGGGCTGGTCTGTCGGTCGCCTTCCTTTCCCTGGATCAGGAGAAGGCGTTCGACAGGGTGGATCACGAGTATCTCTTCGGGACTCTGCACGCATTCGGGTTCGGGACGCATTTCGTCGCCCGGATCCGACTTCTGTACGCCGCCGCGGAGTGTCTGATTTAAGTTAACGGGTCCTTGACGGCGCCCCTTCGCTTCGGGAGGGGGGTGCGTCAGGGATGCCCCATGTCCGGTCAGTTATACGCCATTTGCGTGGAGCCTTTCCTGCACCTCTTGCGGAAGAGGTTGACGGGACTGGCTCTGCAAGGGCCGGGCGTGGAGGTGGTCCTCTCGGCTTACGCTGATGACGTGCTCCTCATGGTCACGGATCCCGCTGACTTGCGGAGGATGCAGGAATGCCAGCAGATTTACTCGGACGCATCCTCCGCCAAGGTCAACTGGGAGAAATGTTCCGGACTCCTGGTGGGTCAGTGGCGGGTGGACTCCCTGCCGGAGGAGTTCAGGCCTTTCGCCTGGAGCACCACGCACCTCATCTATTTGGGAGTCTACCGTAGCCCTGCCAAGGATGCCTGGCCGGCGAACTGGCAAGAGCTGGAGGCCAAAGTCACCGCTCGCCTAGGACTGCTCCGAATGTTGTCCTACAGGGGTCGAGCGCTGGTCATAAACCAGCTGATGGCCGTCATGTTGTGGTACCAGTTGGTCACTTTGATCCCTCCCCCTGCGTTTGTCGCCAGGATGCAGAAGAAGCTCATCGACTTCTTCTGGGACAAAAGGAAGCACTGGGTCTCTGCCGCGGTTCTGTGTCTCCTGCTTAGGGAGGGCGGTCAGGCGCTGCTGTGCCTTCGCACCCAGGCTGCGACTTTCCGTCTTCAGATGCTGCAGAGATACCTGTACGTCGAGAATCCTCCGAGATGGTGTGCGCTGGCGACGTTTTTCTTCCGCCAGCTGCACGGCCTCAATTACGACATGCAGCTCCTGTTTGCGAAAGTGGGCGGCAGGCGTGCCGGCCTGCGGGAGCTGCCTGTCTTCTACCAGGAACTACTATGGGTTTGGAACTACGTCGCTTCCAGGCGGAGCTCTCCCCCGTCAGGAGCGCCGCTGCTCAGGAATCCGCACCTCCACGAACGCGGGTTCGGGCGGCTGGCGGAGGGCAGGGCTGTGCCTGGCAAGGTGACCAGAGTCGTGGACCTGCTCGATGGCGGAGGAGCGGGCTGGATGGCGCCGGAGGAGCTGGCGCGGCGCCTGTCCTGGGCCAACGTCCGGCTCGCGGTCGAAGCCATCGTATCGGTGAAAGCGGCACTGGGCCCCGACTCCACTAGGTGTATTGAGGCGGCTCAAGCACGTGGGGCGATCCCGTCCGAGCTTACCCCCGTTCGGACGGAATTCGCCCAGGTGGCCCTGGAGATGGAGCACGCGGTGTCCGCCGGCGCGCTTGAGTATTTCCGTGACCGGTGGGCGCCGCGGGGCCTGGAGTGCATTATCAACCCGGAAAACAAAATTTTAATTTGATTTGTTAAGTTTTAGTTGAACTTTTGTTTATTTACAGTCCAATTGGGGTTTTTTTGGGTCCAAACAAAAAGGGTACCCTCTGTTCAAGTAAATACCTGTTTTATTGTTCTCCTGCAGTCCGTGTATTATTTATACTCGGACATTACACTGGCGACGAGCAGGTTCGAACTCACCTGCAGTACTGCATCACCTCACGGGGATCTTTCCCTGAAGAGCAGCTTCTTGGAGGTCGAAGTCAGAACGGCGGGCGTCGACCGCGGACAACCGCCCAGGGATCCATCGGAGAGTTGCAGGGGAGGCTGTGGAGAGCTGGGCCTGGCTCCCCAGTCGAGGTGTTCCAGCAAGTCGTGCTGGTAGCAGGTAGTGCGCTGACCCTTCCGGACTGCGGCGGGCTCGGGCTCGATCGAGCGGCTCTGCAAAGGGGTCGTGCAGTGTTGTCGGGAGGAAGAGAGGGTGGAGCGCACAGGGCGCGGTCGGTGCTCCAGAACAGGGCAGCGTGGAGAGGATAGAATGCGGGGAAGGAAAAGTGATACGCGCTGAAGCCGCGGGTTGCCGCCATTACCCTGTAGAACGCTAAGAGCAGCGTGCCAGCAAGGGGAAGAAGGAAAAGCGCGGGAGGCGCCATTTTATTACATTGGGGAAGAAGGAAAAGCGCGGGAGGCGCCATTTTATTCCATTGGGGAAGAAGAAAAAGCGCAGGAGGTACTATTTTAAATCACTCAAGATGCCGAAGAGTGGCAGTATCACTGCTTTCGACAACGAGGTAGAAGACTGGACCACGTATGTGGAAAGAATTGAAGTGTACTGCAAGGCAAATGAGGTGGCCGATGGAAAGAAGGCGTCGGTATTATTAAATTTGATGGGCGCGAGAACGTACGGCCTATTGCGGAATTTAATTACCCCAGCTAAACCAATGGAGAAAAGTTTTGAAGAGATTGTTAATATCTTACAGGAACACCTAAACCCTACACCGCTGCTGATAGCAGAAAGATTCAAGTTCCATAAAAGAAACCAGCACAAAGATGAGAGCAATGCTGACTATCTTACGGAACTACGCAAGTTATCGAAGCACTGCCAGTTCGGAGCAGGACTGGCAGACACCTTGCGGGATAAGTTTGTCTGCGGGCTCCAGAGTGAAGGAACCCAGAAACGACTACTTTCGGAAAAGGACCTGACGCTAGAACAGGCTTTCAGCGTGGCAGTATCCTATGAAGCAGCAGCACGGGGAGTTGCGGAAATACAACAGAAACCACAGGAATACAGCGCTAACGAAATAGCGTATGGAGCAGAAAAGTGCTATCGCTGCGGCAGAACAACCCATGATCAGAAGGACTGCTGGTTTAAGGACAAAGTATGCAGGCAATGTGGGAAAATGGGACACATAGCAAGAGTCTGCAGGTCGGGAAAGAAAACCAACACTACAAGAACTACTAAGGAAAAGTACAAGAAAGTAAAGAAATTGACAGACAGTAGTTCGGAAGATCAGGAGAGTGATAAGGACTCCGGGAGCAGGAGACTAAGTTGTCTAAAGTTACACAACGTGATCGCAAAGGAGGATCACCGAACCATTTGGGTCACCCTCATGATAGCAGGGTCCCCAGTAAAGATGGAATTGGACACAGGATCAGCCCTAACTGTCATGAATTGACGAGACTATGAGCGGCTATTCCCACACATACCCTTGAAGGACACGTCCATTGTATTGAAGACATACACGGGGCAAAAAGTCTACCCCAGAGGAAAAATAAGGGTGCCAGTTGAATACAACGGCAAGGAAACACAGAAACTGTATCTATATACACTACCAGATGGAGGACCACCATTATTGGGACGTGAATGAATTCGAAAAATACAATTGGATTGGCATTCCATTCAGGCGCTAACTGTGACTGATAAAAAGGATGATGACGTCACACCTGGACGACTGTCAAGAATTCTAACTGACGCGAAAGAGGTGTTCCAACAAGAACTTGGGACTCTAAAAGGAATAACGGCAACGATAAAAATTGAAGATAACGCAAACCCAACATTTTTTAAGGCCAGACCGGTACCTTACGCGATCCGCCCAGCCGTTGAAGCAGAGCTGGAGAGTCTGGAGCGTTCGGGTGTGCTGTCCAAGGTGGACTGGAGCGAGTGGGCCACACCCATCGTTCCTGTAATGAAGAAATCATTGAGCAGCACGCCTGGGGAACCAAAGAAGGTTCGCATCTGTGGGGACTTCAAGGTAACTGTGAACCCAGTCCTGCACACAGTACAATATCCACTTCCACGGATAGAAGATAATTTCACCTCACTATCTGGAGGGAAACGCTTTACAAAGATTGATCTGGCCCAAGCGTATCTACAAATGGAGGTGGAAGAAGCATCTAGGAAATACCTCACGATAAACACTCACAAAGGCCTTTACCAGTACAATTGACTGGTATTCGGGGTAGCATCAGCCCCGGCTATTTGGCAGAGGGCGATGGAACAAGTCCTGCAAGGGATCCCGGGGACCCAGTGTTATTTGGACGACATCCTGGTTATGGGCGAAAATGACAGTGAACACCTTGCCAACCTGGAGCAGGTGCTAACTACGAAGAAGTATTGGCCCACTACAATCCAACACTACCGATTCGGTTAGCATGTGATGCGTCTCCCTATGACATCGGAGCGGTGCTGTCACACAAATTCCTTGACGGTTCAGAGAGGCCAATAGCCTTTGCGTCCCGCTCGTTAACCTCAGCCGAGCATAACTACGCCCAGATTGACAGGGAGGCCCTCAGCCTGGTGTGGGGGGTGAAGAAGTTCAATCACTATCTGCACGGGCAGAAATTCACCCTACTGACTGATCATCAGCCCCTGGTCTCCATTTTTAACCCAAAGAAGGGCATTCCGGTGATGACGGCACAACGGCTGCAAAGATGGTCACTTTTTCGAGGGGCACATCAGTGCGACATAGAGTACAAGGGTACGAAACAGCATGGAAACGCTGATGGGCTGTCGCACCTACCGTTGCCTACGGTAGAGGAAGCAGCTGCAGTGGACCCTGTTGAGATATTCCATGCGACCATAATCGAATGACTACCTGTTACAAACTCAAGTATAGAGAAGGAAACCTGAAATGACCCGACACTCTCTCGGGTCTATGATTTGATGGTGAAGGGATGGCCAGCACATGGCGACTCACTGTTGCCAGCATTCTCGCCATGGAGAGAACAGCTGTCAGTGTGCCGGGGGACCTTGATGTGTGGATCCCGAGTGGTAATTCCACCCAAGTTGAGAGATAGAGTGCTCAATGAGCTTCATGAGGGTCATCTGGGAGGGGTAAAAATGAAGAGCCTAGCCAGGGCGTTTGTGTGGTGGCCGGGAATCGATAAAGAAATCGAGGATATGACCAAGAGATGCACCGGATGCCAGAAGGTCCAAAACGCTCCACCACAGGCCCCGCTATATCCATGGGAGTGACCCTCATCTCCATGGCAATGGGTACACATTGATTTTGCTGGTCCATTTATGGACTCAATGTTCCTAATCGCTGTGGACGCCCATTCGAAATGGCCAGAGGTCATCAAAATGTCTTCCACCACCACGGAGAAAACTATTGCAGTCCTACGGACCATCTTCGCCAGGAATGGCTTGCCAGAACAGATTTGCTCCGACAATGGGCCACAGTTTGTGTCCGAGGATTTCCGGAGGTTTCTGAGGAATAATGGGGTGAAACATTACACATCTGCCCCATATCATCCAGCCACAAATGGATTGGCTGAGAGGTTTGTTCAGACCTTTAAAAAGGGAATAAAGGCAATGAATAATGATGACATACCACTACAACACAAGGTGGATAATTTCTTGTTTGCTTACCGGAATGCGACACATGCAGTCACCAACCAAGCTCCAGCCATAATGTTCTTCAACCGAAGGCTAAGATGTCGCCTGGATTTGCTCAAACCAAACATAAGACGAGATGTTGAGGATAAGCAATTCCAGCACATAAATGAGAAGCCAACCAGGAGCTTCAAGATAGGGCAACCAGTCTTGGCCCGCGACTACCGAACAGAAAAATGGCAGCCAGGAACGATATGCACACAGCAGGGATCACTAATGTAACACAGTGGACGTTGGAGAGAGCATCGTGAGACGCCATGCTGACCAGATTCTAGAGGCACAGGAACAAGCCAAACCCATACCACAAGCAGGTGCACCTGGTAATCAACCCGAAGTACAGATTGCGTCTACCTCAGAAGCAGTGGTATTGGAAGCTGACGAACCAACCAATGACAATGAACCAGAATCAACTCCGCCGCAAGAACAGGATACTCGAGAAAGGCGCTATCTAGTCAGGATCAGGAAGCCTCCTCAAAGACTGAACTTATAAATGATTATTTCAGTTGATGTATATAGTACAGAGAAAATTGTAATTGTAATTAGTTATTATTTAGTTGTTAAATGAATGTTATGTACTGTTTATCTAAAAGGAGAGGAATTGTTGTGTATGTACCTTTAAGAGAAGAACTGATTCTATACTGCAGTACCGGCAGTGACCACCCCTGTATATAAAGCCATAGCAAGCTTCTGTACGTCAGTCTTAAGTTACCCTCTGTTCAGTAAATACCTGTTATTATTGTTCTCCTGCAGTCCGTGTATTATTTATACTCGGACACTACAGAAACGGCGTTCCAGTACTTCGAAGGTGGCCAAGGGGGCTTTAAAATGACGTTGCACTTTGGCTCTTTGGCAAACGACACAGGTGTTCGCCCAGTCGCAGACATCCTTGCGCATCCCTCTCCAGACGAATTTGGATGCCAGTAACTTTTGAGACGCCTTCACGCCGGGATGTGAAAGTCCGTGTATGGCGTCAAAGACTTTCCGACGCCAGGAAACCGGAACAATCGGGCGGGGATCCCCCAAGGAGATGTCGCAGAGCAAGGAGGTACCCACCGCGTGGAAATGCACATCTGTTGGCTGGAGGCAGGAGGAGTCGGTACGAAATGCCTGAGTTTCCGGCTCAGCTGCTTGGTCGGCAGCCATGTGTTCCCTGCTGGATGGCCTGGATGGACACACGCGAGAGGCAATCAGCCACCATGTTGTCCTTGCCGGCCACGTGATGGATGTCGGTGGTAAACTCTGAAATAAAGGTGAGTTGTCGCTGCTGCCGAGCCGACCACGGTTCGGTAGTCTTGGCCATAGCAAAAGTCAGCGGTTTGTGGCCCACAAATGCGGAGAAGTGGCGCCCTTCCAAAAGAAAACGAAAATGGCGGATAGCCAGAAACAGCGGCAACAACTCCCTGTCGAACGTGCTGTACTTGCGCTCATTACTGCGCAGTTGGCGACTAAAAAACGCCAGTGGCTGCTATGCGCCGTTGACCCACTCCCCCTGCACGGCTCCGATGGCGTAATCAGAAGTGTCGGTCGGAAGAGCGATGGTGGCTCCAGGCAGTGGGTGTGCCAACATCGTTGCGTTTGCGACAGCGGCCTTTGTGTCTCTGAAGGCGCAATCCATCTCAGGCGTCCAAACCACGGGTTCCTTTCCCGGTTTTCCTCTGAGGGCCTCATAGAGTGGTTGCATCAGTTGCGCGGCCCTGGGAACAAAACGATGGTAAAAATTTACCATACCCAGGAACTCCTGGAGGGCCTTGACGGACTGTGGCCGTGGAAATGCTGCGATCGTCTCCACCTTTGACTGGAGTGGCAGTGCTCCCTCCGAAGTGATGCGGTGGCCCAAAAAGTCCATCTGCTGCAGCCCAAACTGGCATTTGGCCGGGTTGATTATCAGGCCATGCTGATGGAGGCAGCGAAAGAGGGTGCGCAGATGACTGAGGTGTTCTTTTTTAGTGGCGCTGGCGATCAGGATATCATCGAGATACACAAATTAAAAACTTACGGTCCCGCAGCACCGAATCCATAAGGCGCTGGAATGCCTGTGTCGCATTTTTGAGCCCAAATGGCATTCGGAGGAACTCAAATAGGCCGAAGGGGGTAATAACTGCCGTCTTTGGGATGTCCTGGGGGTGGACAGGCACTTGATGGTACCCACGGACGAGGTCTACCTTGGAAAAGATCGAATTCCCTGCCAAATGCGCGGAGAAATCCTGAATGTGTGGTATGGGGTACCTATCCGGAGTTGTGACATCATTAAGCCGTCGGTAGTCACCGCAGGGCCGCCATCCGCCGCCGGGTTTAGGGACGATATGGAGCGGCGAGGACCAGGGACTATTCGACCAGCGAATAATCCCCAACCGCTCCATTGTGGCGAACTCCGCCTTAGCGGCCGCGAGTTTGCTAGGTTCTAGTCGCCGAGCCCGTGCGTAGACGGGGGAGCCAGTCATTGTAATGTGGTGCTCCACCCTATGCTTAGCGGTCGTGGCAGAAAAGGTGGGCCTGGTTAACTCTGGAAATTCACCGAGAAGGCGGGTGAATTCGTTGGGCGTTGGCGAAGCACAGGAGACCGTGTGCGATGCAACTGAACCTCGAAAGCACGGGATGAAGTTGGACGTGGCGGCATTGATCAGCCGATGATTTTTAAAATCGACCGACAAGCTGTTGGCGCATAAAAAATCGGCGCCGAGGATCGCTTGCGAAATTTTGGCGGTGATAAACTCCCATTGGAAGAGCTGACCGCCGAAACACACCTGAGCCCGCCGTTTCCCGAATGTACGAATAGCACCACCGTTGGCAGCTTGGAGGGGACAACCGCGCCTCCCAACCCGAATGTCGAGGACCGAGGCGGGAAGGATACTACACTGCGCTCCCATGTCGCATAAGAACCGCCGGCCTGAGATGGAATCGGTGATATATAATAGCTTCCCGGAATCGCCAATCGCCATCGCGGCCTTGGGGCCTACTTCAGGTTCAGTCTTCCCGTCGCGCTGTTGGTGCTGGTGTTTCTTCGTTGCTTTCGGCTTGAACCCGCAGGGGGGGGCGGCAGCATCTGGCCTTCGGGCCGAAACGGGCGTGGTAATAACACCAACCGGATGGTGGAGGCGTCAGGGCGGGGCCCTGCTGGGCGGGATGCCTCGTGGCGGCGCAGTTTTGTTGCATGACGGCGTAAATTGTGTCGGCCTTGGCGGCCAGCGCCACACAATCCGCAGTGTCCGACCTCGCGAGGGCCGCTTGCACCTACTCGGGCAATTGGCTCAGGAACAATTCCCGAAAGAGGAGACATTGCGGTTCTGAACCAAGGAGCGTGAGCATCTGGCTCATTAACTCCGACAGCTTGGAGTCGCCTAACCCGGGCAGCGTGAGTAACCGCCGTGCGTGTTCTGACTTTGTGAGGCCGAATGCCTGGATAAGCCGCGCCTTAAGGGTGTCGTACTTGCTGTCTGCCGGAGGGTTTTCCAGCAGGCTGATGATCCTCGAAGCCGTGGAGCTGTCGAGTGCGGAGACCACGTCGAGGGAACGGGTCTGATCCTGCACTATGTTCCGAAGTTCGAACTGAGCCTCTGCTTGCATGAACCAGGAGGCCGCCTGTTGTTCCCAAAACTGAGGGAGCTTCAAAGCCACTGCGTTTGCTTCCATCATGTCACTGCGTCTCGCTTCCTCCGCGAAGATCGTCCGTGAAGATTCGGGGTCACCACTGCAGGAATTGGTAAGTTCCTGATGAAAATACTGAGAGCGAGTCAATCAGCTAACCAAAACGATGTTTAATGCAAACTGGTGGAAGTAACAAACAAAAATGCAGGAGAACAAATCAACAGGTACTTGCTTAATGCTGGCTCCACGAGGACTGAGAAGGGGAGGCCCCTCAGTCCAACATCATCACATTTCCCGCCGTTGGGAACGTCACATGACCCATGTGATGACGTCATCGTGTTCGGTCTTAACCCTTTAGAGACCGCGCTATTTACATACAGCGAAAGAATACAGATTTAAAGGCAATTATATACATTCGTATAAGAGTTCCTTGGTGGCTCTGCCACAATACTTCAATTAAGCAAAATAAACATAATACTCAGTGGTAGACTACTGGATTTAATTTGTTTTTAATTTAGCTTTTAATGTCCTAAATCCCAATTTTGAAAGTAAACTTTCACCTGCCTTCGCAAACTTGTTGTGTACAACATTCTCCACCAGCCAAGCAACTAGTTCACTCACTAATTTTCCTTCCCTACTACTAGAGAAGGTTGCTTCTTTGCTCCCATCAGGAATTGCCATGTGGCCAAAATCATGACTGGGGGAGGGAACCTTCTCATCCATGGGGTAGCGGTGAGGCCTGCCTGATATTGCTTTATAAATCAAAATACCTCAGGATGGCAGCAGATTAGAGCACCAGCTTCCTGGGCCATGGCGAGGTCATTTTCTCACACTTTTTGACCTATTGTGTGAATTTTCCCCTCCCAACTCCCAAACTAGTTTAAATCTTTTCCTATTGCCCTATAGCAAGCTTCTAACAGACAACAGAAAGTTTATTTCAGGTTTCCAGGATCCACAGAAAGTTTAGTATGTTGTTCGTTTAAATGGCCCGAGTAATCGCATTTAATCACAGACATCTTATGACACTGTCAATTTAGTTATAGGGGAAATGCATTTTAGTGAATGCTGGCCACTGTCTGAGGCTGAACTAAACGGTTTGCAATCTCAGCATCCTATTTTATCCCGATCTGATTTTCCGACTCCATACCCTCTCCATCACCAAGACCACCTACTTCCACCTCTGTAATATCGCCTGTCTCCGCCCATGCTTCAGTCCATCTGATGCTGAAACCCTCATCCATGCTTACTTCGAGACTCAAACTATTCCAATGCTCTCCTGGTCAGCCTCCCATCTTTCACCATCGTAAACTTGAGCTCGTCCAAAACTCTGCTGCCCGTATCTTAACTCGCACCAAGTCCCGTTCACGCATCACTGTTGTGCTCGCTGACTTACACTGGCTCCCAGTCTAGCAATGCCTTGAATTTAAAATTCTCCTCCTTGTGTTCAAATCCCTCCATGGTCTCACCCCTCCCCATCTCTGTAACCTCCTCAGCCCTACAACCCTCCAAGAACTCTGCGTTCCTCTAATTCTGGCCTTGAGCATCCCCAAATTCCTTTGCCCCACCATTGGCTCCCGTGCCGTCTATGCCTTAAGCTCTGGAATTCCCCCCTAAACCTCTCCACCTCTCTCTCATCCAAGCTTTTGATCACCTGCCCTATTAACTGCTTATGTGGCTCAATGTCAAATTTTGTCTGGTAACGTTCCTGTCAAGCACCTTGGACCATTTCACTATACTAAAGGCACTATTTAAATGCCAGTTGTTGCTGTTGTTGATTTTCACTGAAGGAAAAAAGATTGACTTAATCCAGGACTTTCAAATGTTAAAAGGATGACAGCTAGTGTGGGTGTAAGCATGTTATTTAACTTAAACTGTGGTCACAGAACAAGAGGCCAGGTATAAAACTGATAACTTCAAGTCATGATAAAGGTTAGATGAATGTTTTTCTGGATTATGAGATATATGATATAGAATTTGTGCACACAGTGTCAGAGTTGAATAGCCACATAGCAGGATCTCCAAACATTGTCTCTTCATGGGCCACTAAGTTGCTTCAGAGAATCATACAGCACAGGAGGAGACCATTTTGCCTATCGTGTCTGTGCCGATTCTTTGAAAGCGCTATCCAATTAGTCCCACACCACTGCTCTTTCCATGTAGCCGGCAAATTTCTCCTTTTAAAGTATCCAATTCCCTTTTGAAAGTTACTATTGAATCTGCTTCTACCACCCTTTCAGGTAGTACATTCCAGAACACAACAACTCGCTGTGTAAAAACATTTCTTATCGCCCCCTGAATTTTTTTTACCAATTATCTTAAATCTGCTTACATAACATTAGTGACCACACTACATACTGAGGACATGAAAAGTGTTGTGTCTGTGTGTTAATAGAGACACTGAAGACAGGAGTTGGTTTTACAGGTGTTTACTAAACAAAGTCTGGAGGGGAACTAACTGATACAACACAATATACAGGCTTATATAGCCCGAGTGGCCATTACCGGTATTACAGTACACAGGGGGCTCTTAAAGGCACATACACTACAATTCCTCCCCTTTTAGCCAACCAGTACCTAATATTTTAAGTAATCATTAATTACATGTTACAAGAAAAATAATCTACACATTGCTGTAGTTAATTAATTATAAGTCAGTCTCTCTGGAGGCTTCCTGACTCGGTCCGGATAACGCCTCGGTGGTGTAGTCGTTTCTGGTGGTGTAGTAGGTTCTTTTGGCAAGGCTGATTCGGCTTGAATGCCAGTGTCGGGTTCATCGGGTTCCAGTATCACCGGATCGGAGGTAGATATGGGTGTCTCTACTTCATCGTTAGACGTATAGAGTTGTGGTGCAGGTTGTCCCTTTTCGGATGACTCTATGATTTGGTCAGCATGGCGCCGTATTATGCTTTCTCCGATGTCCACGGTATACATCAGCGATCCTAGTCGTGTGCAGATAGTTCCAGGCTGCCATTTCTCGGTACGGTAGTCCCGGGCCAAAGCTTGTTGACCTATCTGGAAGGTTCTAGTTGGCCTTTCATTCATGCCTTGAAATTGCCAGTTCTCCACGTCCCTTCTGATGTTTGGCTTGATCAAATCCAGCCGGCATCTTAGGCTTCTATTGAAGAACATCATGGCGGGAGTTTGGTTTGTAACCATATGTGTTGCATTCCTGTATGCAAACAAGAAGTTATCCACCTTGTGCTGAAGTTTTATGTCTTCATTACCCATGGCCTTTATGGCCTTCTTGAAGGTCTGGACAAACCTTTCAGCCAATCCATTGGTGGCGGGATGGTATGGGGCGGACGTGTAGTGCTTAACCCCATTGTTTTTTTAAGAACTTCCTGAATTCTTCGGACACAAATTGTGGTCCATTATCAGAACAGATCTGTTCAGGCAGCCCATTCCTGGCAAATATGGTCCTTAATACTGTGATGGTTTTTTCCGTGGTGGTGGAGGACATCTTTATTACCTCCGGCCACTTGGAGTGTGCATCAACCGCGATTAAGAACATTGAGTCCATAAATGGACCAGCAAAGTCGATGTGTACACTTTGCCAGGGAGATGAGGGCCACTCCCATGGATGTAGAGGGGCCTGTGGTGGAGCGTTTTGGACCTTCTGGCATCCTAGGCAGCTCTTGGTCATTTCTTCGATGTCTCCATCGATACCTGGCCACCATACAAACACCCTGGCTAGGTTCTTCATTTTCACTCCACCCAGATGCCCCTCGTGAAGCTCCTTTAGAACTTTATCCTGGAGTTTGGGTGGAATCACCACTCTGGATCCACACATCAAGGTTCCTCGGCACACTGACAGCTGTTCTCTTCTTTGCGAGAATGCTGGCAACAGTGGTTCGCCATGTGCTGGCCATCCCTTCACTGTTAAATCGTAGACTCGAGAGTCGGGTCATTTCTAGTTTCCCTTTCAATGGCAGAATTTGTTACTGGTAGACATTCGACTATGGTAGAGTGAAAAATCTCCACTGGGTCTACGGTAGGTGCTTCTTCTACCGTTGGCAACGGTACGCGCGATAACCCGTCAGCATTCCCATGCTGTTTTGATCCTTTGTATTCTATGTTATATTGGTGTGCCCCTAGAAAAAGGGACCACCTCTGTAGCCTTTGCGCTGTCATAATGGGAACACCCTTTTTAGGGTTGAATATGGAGATGAGGGGTTGATGGTCAGTCAATAAGGTAAATTTTTGTCCGTGTAGGTAATGGTTGAATTTCTTCACTCCCCATACCAGGCTGAGTGCTTCCCTGTCAATTTGGGCATAGTTACGCTCAGCGGAGTTCAATGAGCGTGACGCAAAAGCTATAGGCCGTTCCGAGCCATCAGGGAATTTATGCGATAATACTGCTCCTACGCCGTAAGGGGATGCATCGCACGCCAGTCTGATTGGCAGTGATGGGTTGTAATGAACCAAAACTTCTTTGGACGTGATTAAGTCTTTGCATTTATAAAAGGCACGTTTACAGTCTTCACTCCATTTCCAAATTACTCCTGTTTGTAGCAGTTCATTAAGAGGGTGCAGAAGAGTTGATAAGTTCGGTAAAAATTTATGATAATAATTTATTAATCCCAGGAACAACCTTAATTGTGAAATATTTTCAGGTGCTGGGGCTTTTATGACCGCTTCAATTTTTTTCAGGTGACTTATGCAACCCTTCCTTATTAATTATGTGGCCACAATATGATATTTGATTCTGGAAAAATTCGCACTTGGGGCGATTTGCTCGTAGGCCCCGTTCTCTCAGTCTAGTGAGCACCTGCTCCAAATTGGCAAGGTGCTCGTTGTCATTTTCTCCTGTTACAAGGATGTCGTCTAGGTAGCATTGAGTCCCCGGAATCCCTTGGAGGACTTGCTCCATAGCTCTTTGCCAGATAGCTGGAGCGGATGCTACTCCGAAAACCAGTCGATTATACTGGTACAGACCTTTGTGTGTATTTATCATGAGGTACTTTTTAAAGGCCTCTTCAACCTCCATCTGTAGACATGCCTGTGCCAAGTCAATTTTGGTGAAACATTTCCCTCCGGATAGTGAGGCGAAAATATCTTCTATCCTCGGAAGAGGATACTGTACTGTGTGAAGGACCGGGTTTACAGTCACCTTGAAGTCTCCACAGATGCAAATTTTTCTCTGTTCTTGAGATTTATCATTATTCAATGCTTTCTTCATGACTGGGACGATGGGTGTTGCCCACTCGCTCCAATCTATTTTGGATAATACGCCTGCCTTTTCCAAATTCTCCAGCTCTGCCTCGACTGCTGGACGAATTGCGTATGGCACCGGTCTTGCCTTAAAAAACTTGGGAATTGCCGCATCTTCCACTTTTATTGAGGCGGTGATGCCTTTCAAGGTTCCTAGTTTCTCTTGAAACACTTCTTTGGCGTTGGCCAAGATGTCTTTTAATCGTTCAGGTATGATGTCATCATCGTTTTTTTCCTTACTGGTCACCGTCAGTGCCTGAATGGAGTGCCAGTCTAAACGTATTTTCCTGATCCATTCACGTCCCAATAGCGGTGGACCACCATCTTGTAGAACGTATAAATACAACTTTTGTATTTCCTTGCCGTTGTATACAACAGGCACCCTTATTTTTCCTTTGGGGTATACTTTCTGCCCCGTATATGTTTTCAAGATAATGGATGTGTCTTTTAAAGGTATATGTGGAAATAGACGCTCGTAATCCCATCGATTTATGACGGTCAGAGCTGATCCTGTATCTAGCTCCATTTTAACTGGGGACCCTGCTATCGTGAGGGTAACCCAAATGGTCTGGTAATCTTCTTTTGCAATTACATTATGTAATTTGAGACAGCTTAGTCTCTTGTTTTCGGAGTCGCTATCGCTCTTCTGGTCTTTGGAGCTACTGTCCGTCATCATTTGTACCTTTCTGTACTTTCCTTTATTGATTTTTTTTTCCTGTCCGTGGATTTTTTTTGTCCAGATCGGCATACCCGTGCAATGTGTCCAATCTTTCTGCATTGCCTGCATGCTTTGTCCTTGAACCAGCAGTCCCTCTGGTCATGGGTGGATCTGCTGCAGCGATAACATCTCTCGAAACCCTGTGTCATTTCATGGGTGCCGAAGTCCTGTGTCTTTTGTTGTATCTCTGCAGCTCCTCTTGCGGCTGCTTCGTATGATACAGCCATACTGAAAGCCTTGTCCAGTGTTAAATCTTTTTCAGAAAGCAGCCTTTTCTGTGTTCCTTCACTTAAGAGACCGCAGACGAATTTGTCTCGAAGGTAATCTGCTCGTCCTGCCCCGAATTGGCAGTGCTTTGATAGCTTTCTTAATTCGGTGAGGTAATCAGCGTTACTTTCATTCTCGTGTTGATTTCTCTTGAAGAATTTGAATCGTTCCGCTATCAGCAGCGGTGTTGGGTTTAAGTGCTCCTGTAGGGTATCAACAATTTCTTTAAAATTCTTGTCCTTTGGTTTGGCTGGAGTGATTAAGTTTCGTAACAGCCCGTATGTCTTTGCGCCCATTAGATTTAGAAGTACTGACGCTTTTTTTTCATTTTCTATTCCATTTGCGGTGCAATATACCTCCACTCTTTCCACATATGTGGTCCAATCCTCTATCTCGTTATCAAAAGCATCAATATTGCCAGACTTAGGCATCCTAGAAAAAAAATGGCGCTTCCCGCGCTTTTCTTTCTTTTCTGCAGAAAAGATATGGCGCTTCCCCGCCGCTGTTGCCGATGACAACGCTGTTTCCCGCGGGTTTCCCTTTTTATTTATTTGTTTACAGGTGGAGGCTCGTTCCCGCCGGACTCTCTCTGCTAGGTCTGAACGCCGACCTGCTTGCAGCGCCGGCTGTCTCCCGAGTGCTCCCTCCCCGTCTGTTACTGCTTGCCTCCGCCTTCGCTGCTTGGCCTAGCTGCAGAGCTCCTTCGCTGCTTGGCCTAGCTGCAGAGCTAGCCACTGGAGCCCCAGCCCGACACCCAGGAAGGATTATTGCAGTACCTGCCACCAGCTCGGCCAGCTGGTGAAACCACAGCTTTTTCCTTTACTTGATTTTCCTTGACTTTGGCCGCCAGAGGAATCGATGTCCTTGAGGTGCTGCCGAATTGCAGGTAAGTCCGTTTCCAATTCGTCGCCACTGTTGTGTCCGTGTGTTAATAGAGACACTGAAGACAGAAGTTGGTTTTACAGGTGTTTACTAAACAAAGTCTGGAGGGGAACTAACTGATACAACACAATATACAGGCTTATATAGCCCGAGTGGCCATTACCGGTATTACAGTACACAGGGGGCTCTTAAAGGCACATACACTACAAAAAGTATTATCTAAACGTGTGTTCTTTCTTTCTTCATTGCAGCCCTGATGCAGCAAATAGAGTTGTAAAATACTACTACCACCACAATTGGGAACCTACTTAGGATGGCCCAGGGTTTTGCTTCTCTCCTCTCCTCCCCACCTTACTTCAAGGTGGCATTCTTTTCCTCCCTCTAATTTCACACTGGCACTGTTGTTTCCCCCACCCTCCAATTTCACATCCACTCTCCAGCCCTCAGCATGGCTACAGATTCCTTCTGGCTTTGCCAGCTCCTGCACCTACCAGCTCATGCAAGTGACTGAACATTCCAGCATTCTGGAGGCTGGAATTCCTGATAACAGGAAAATTCCCACTCAGAGCAGCATTCAAGTCACTTGGAGCAGGGGCAGGGGTTAGGAAGCTGGCAGTAGCACTGAGCGGGAGGAGCTGGGAGTCTCGGTGAGGGGAGATGAGCCAGGAGCAGTAATGAGGGATGGGGAGGAGCAGACAGTGGTGTTCCATGTATGGTGGCTAGACTGCTGAGCTTGGAGGGCAGCTGCAGACTGCTGGCCATAGTTTGGTACATCTTTGCTGTAGATTACAAGGTTAGATTAACCATGATGTTATCTTATGATGTCAGCTTTATATCCTGGAGCTTGTGCTAAAATTCCAGAGTTAGGGGGGAAAATTGAGTCGCTCACTTCACCGGGGCGCTACTTTCAGCACCTCAAAAAAATTAGCACCCCCACAGTCAAAATTCATCGGTAGCACCCCAAAAGGGAAGCAGGCCGCTACTGGAAGTGCCCCGCCTCCCTATTGGGGCGCTGCAGCGCTGCGAGGGAATATCGCAGCACTATGTGCCATGGTACTGCAGGCCTTCCTCCCCTTCTTAAAGGGGAGGGGCCTTGCGCAGCGCGACCCAGAGCCCAGCTGGGCCACCAGGGATCGGAGTGCCAGCAAAAGAGCCCGGCACTCAAGAGAAATGCCGGGCTCACGGAGCACAGCCGGCACTCCGCGGGGGGGGGCTGCTGAGGAGGCCGGGGACGGCAACGGGGGGCTGGTACTGGCAGGCGGCCATCAACAAAAATGCCGGCTGGCACCTCGCCTTTAAATAGCACCGCCCCGGCCGCAGGTAGGCCCCCCGGTAAGCCAGGGGGCGCTACCGAAGATCGCAGCCGGGGCGCTGCGCACGGCGATGATGTCAGCACCGCGGGGTGCTAGCGGTTACCGCTGCCGCTAACCTCCCGCTGAATTTCGCGGGAGGCGTTGGCGGAGCCGCGCCTGGGTGCTAGTTGCTTTTCTCTTCTCATAAGCATTTGCAAATCTCTTGACAGCCTTGCTGGAGCTCCCTAATGAAAGATCCCAAGCAAAACATTGAGCCGATCTTTCTCTTTCAGACACTGATCAATCTGCTCTGCATTTCCAACATTTTCTATTTTTAGTTTGTAAGCCCATCAGTCCTATTAAAACAAACAACTCCATGACAGAGGAATTTGTGCTGGTGAAAGTACAAAAAACTGAAACTGTCAGCAGATTTCATAACCTAAGGTTTGCATTCTGCTGTTAAAGAGTTAAGTTCTTGCAAGTTGCGACACATGGAAAAGCAGCCAACAAGTTTCAGCTTAACTGTTTCATCTAGCACACCCACAACGTTCTAAATCTGTGCAAACTTAATTGCTTTAGTGCTACAATATTCCTGGCTCAGTCTTGCCTTGCAGTCACTTTTGAGGGCCTGATTATCAGATATTTGCACATCTCTTGGATCTCATTGGCCTGCTAACCACATTAAAACAGTTATGCAAGAACTGCAATTAATAAAGGGTTGCTAAAAATAAGCCTAATTCATAGGCTGAAAACTTGTGGGAAATCACAGCAATGATAAGAAGAAAGGCCATGAACAGATGACGTTCAGCCTCAACACTGTGAACTTGCAGTGATGGCTGAGCACAGCACATATTTTCAATGGGAGTTGACATTATAATACAGCTAATAATTACGACTTCTTGCGCTCAATGTCAGAGCTATAAAAGTTTTGTTTTCATTATGTTCCTTATTATTTTCTTCTTTTCCCTTTCCTGCAGTCTCCCTGTGCCATTCAGATTCACCATAAGAAAAGTTGGGCTGGAGAACTTCGCACAGCTTTCCACCAGCCCTGTAGCAGTGTGCAACCGCGACCTAGTTTGAATTCAGTTTCAGTTGATTCACAAGATGTGTTTGGATGAAGAAGGCCTTCATTCCATTTCATCTCAACCCCCCAAAATACTACCTCCCTATTACAGCATCTAGCTATTTATTAAATGAGTCTCATATCGTGACTTCAACCACCATTACTGGCCACTCATTCCAGCTGTTGATTCTTATTGTTCTGATACTGAACTCAGAGCTGCAAATTCAAAGCTATATCTGAATGTTCATTTGTATTTTAATGCAGGGCTCCTTGTACCTTTGATTTCCTCTCGATAATTACAGCTGCTGGCTTCTATGATCAACACTCAGCAGACTATAACAGAACATTTGCAATAACATGTAAATCAATATTTTGTTTCAAACATAGATGGAAAGTGTCGGTGTGTGATACCAGATTTAAATAATGTGTTGACGTAGCTGCATAATACACCAGTGATGAAATCCAAAGCATGTTCGAACTGTTTTGGTTTAAGAAGTCTGTGCATAAATATTATATTGGCCCTTATTTTCCGATGCCTACGGGTGTGTACGAGCTGTGTACACACCCATAGGGACATCAGAAATGCCGGTTTCAGGCATGCCAAGCGCATGCGCTGAAAACCAGCACTTCCGATCTGTCAAGAATGCTCTTGACCGATCCTGCGCCTGCCCTGGAGAAGGGCCTCTGCGGGGGGAGAGTTCCGCTTTCTGCACAACCTCCGCCCGCTGAAAACACTTAAAAATCTTATGCCTGGTAAAAAGCAGGCGTAAGGCCTGCTTTTACCAGCGTAAGAGTTTTAAAAAGTTAAAAAATAAAATTTTCATTCATTTATAATTTAAAAATGCTTTTAAAAAAAGGTAAGTTTATTTTTAGTCCCGTAAAAAACTTTAATTATTTTTTTCAAAAAATTACATTTTTGTTTAAAATATTTAATTTAATGTAATTTTAACTAATTTTAAAAACGTGATGGTTTTTTAAAAAATGTATTTAATGTTGTAGTGTCTTTTTTCAGTGATCCCCATTCATATATTTGACAGGTCTATCTGTCAAAAGTATGAAGGGGGGTTCCCTTCTCCCATTGGCTCACCTGGCCCACGTGATCCCAGGGACGCTTGCAAACCACCTGCGCCCCTGGGATAGCTGGGCCTCTGCACGCGCGCACCAGGAGAGGCCCAGGAGTGGAAGAGTCCGGACCTCGGGAGCCCTCAGGTAAGGGCGTAGATTTTTTCCTGATAGGAGGCATCCGCACGCAGGAAGCCTCCTATCGGAAGTTACGGGCCATTGTGCTGCACCCCTGCAGGATGTACAATGAAAGTGCCCAAAATATTAAACTTATATGACAAAGTTCTCTTTTCATATACGCATGTTCGTACATGCAGTACATACAAATGTATCTGACAGATCTCTTGTGGCAAGTCGGATGATAAGCATTTTATAGTGAGAGGGACTTTACACCGTGTAACACACAATGTAGTATAGGGGAGCAGGGTGGGAGGTGGAAAGAAAAAGTGAGTTCTGAATTACAGCTCAGAATGTATGTTAGTTTAATGAAGGGTAAGAATTCTAAGTATAACCACAGCATATAATATTGGCCCGGAATTTGGGGTCAGCAGCGAAGTGAAAGCATTCGCCACTGGCCCCGAAGTACGCATCGTACAAGGATCTCATGATCCCTGTGTCGAGAACTTCAGGTTTTCCGACATTCAATTCAAAACAACGGAGTATAGTGGGGATCCCCTTGTGCGAGCTGCTGTGATGTCAACAAGCTGTCTGAGCAGCCAATCAAAATACAGAATTTTCACAGACAGCAAACAAGGAAGTGAGTAAGCTCTTAAAATTCTAATTATTTAATCATTTTAAAGTCTGTTAAAGAATACTCACCCGTTGACTAACATTTTAACTGTAACAATTAGATTTGTTCCTTTTGGTGACAGTGTGGGCTGCACCAGCCCAGCTCCTTCCACTATTGTTTTACCATTGTTGCAGCATCTAGATCATAATCAACATTATACATTTGCAAACAATGAGAGTTTAATATTGAACTTTAAAGGAAGTACTGAGAATTCATACAAGAAAATTTCACAGCGCAATGAAGATCAACAACCACCCATGTTCAATCTCTATTTCTTACCTAATATATATTTTTAAAATCAAAAGTTAAAATATTTAAGCAAACCCCACAGTAACTGTGGCCAGTACAGTTCCAAGTGTTTCTGTTGATTAATAGAAAGAGTTTTGACTTTCTTTCAGTTTACTAATATAAGCTTAAATAAGGCAATGGCCCGGAATTTGCGGTCAGCGGCAAAGCAAAGTCGTTCGCCACTGGCCCCCGAAGTAAGCTTCACACAAAGAACTCGCGATCTCTGTGTTGAGAAGTTTGGGTTTTCTGACGTTCAATTCAAATCAATGGAGTTTAGTGGGGATCCCCTAGTGCGAGCTGCTGTGTTGGCAACAAGCTAAGCAGCCAATCAGAACACAGAATTCTCACAGATAGTAAACAAGGAAGTGGGTAAGCTCTTAAAATTCTAACTTTTTAAAACATTTTAGAGCTAGCAAAACAAAAATTGGGGCTTTCACATGGGCAAAAGGCAAACCTGAAATAAAGATGGACAAACTTAAGTTTCTTAAAAATTTTAATTTTTATTAAAATGAATAAATTTCACACTGCACAAAATTAAAATTAGTTTTTCAGGCCCACAACCTTTGTTCAGCAGTCAATATGCTGTTAAACCCCCAGTTACACCTAATCCCTTTGGGTCTATCTTTTAGTGGGGAATTTAACAGCGTAATTACTGCGGAAGAGCTGAAGTTTTCATCAGTTTCCCTAATTTGAGTGTTTACACTGATTGCTGGCTCTGTTTTGGGAGGGGGTTGTGTGCACAGCGCAGCCTGTGTCGGAGCAGTGAATGGCAGGCCTCAACTTCAGGATTCCCACATGCACCTGGTGTGCGCCAAATCCAGAACACTACCAGTTCGCTGTCATCCGGACCGCAAATTCCGAGCCAATATTCCTTCCCAAACCTTCAAACACCAATAACAGATTAATTGATCATTTATCTCATTACTATTTTTGAAATTGTTATGCAGGCAAAAACAGTTGTTATATTTTCTTACATAAGAACAGTTACTACAGGGTCGATTTTCCTGGAGCCGTCAGGCGGGGTTTCAGGCATGTGGGGGGGTGAAATCCCGAATTCAGGGGTCCCGACACCATCCCACCCAAAACTCCACTCCACGCAAGTTTCAGAGGAGGCGGGTACCATTTAACATAACATAATAACATATATACATATATAACTTCAGGTATAACAGTTCAAAGGTTCAGTCTCTCAGGAGGCTTTCTGATGCGGCTTGGATAACGCCTCTCAGTAGTCTCTGATTCTTGTTGTTGAGGTGCCTCCTCTATTTGGTTTCCAATGTATTGGGTGTCATCATCATCAAGTACATTCCCTGCCGAGGTAGATGCTTCAGGTTCATTAACGTCTTCCACAGTTGTCTCTGTCACAACCATGGGTTCGACCCTTGCTCTCGACTCTACCAGTTGATCCGCATGATGCCTTATCACATTATGACCAATATCTACTGTGTACATCAGAGGTCCTTGTCTGGCCCGAATTGTTCCGGACTGCCATTTTTAGTTTCCATAGCCCCTTGCCAACACTGGTTGTCCTACGTCAAAAGTTCGAGTGGTCTTGTTGTTAATATGCCGAAACTGTTTGTTTTCCACTTCCCTCCGCACATTTGGTTTTAACAAGTCCAACTTGGACTGCAACCTCCTGTTATAAAACATCATGGCAGGACTTTGGTTAGTCACTGCATGATCGGCGTTTCGATATGACATCAGGAACTTGTCGACCTTGTGTTGCAGCGGAATCTGATCATCGTTCATGGCCTTAATTGCCTTTTTGAATGTCTGGACAAATCTTTCAGCCAACCCGTTTGTCGCCGGATGATATGAGGCAGAGGTATAATGTTTTACTCCATTCTTCTTTAAGAATTGTCGGAATTCTTCCGATACAAACTGTGGTCCGTTGTCCGAACAGATCTGTTCTGGCAATCCGTTCCTTGCGAATATTGTTCTTAACACCGCAATTGTCTTTTCTGAAGTAGTGGTATTCATCTTGATGACTTCTGGCCATTTGGAATGTGCGTCCACCGCGATTAGGAACATGGAGTCCATGAATGGACCAGCAAAGTCAATGTGTACGCGTTGCCATGGGGCTGAGGGCCATTCCCATCGGTGTAGCGGTGCTATCGGAGGTGCATTTTGCACTTTTTGGCACCCAGCACAGCTTTTCGTTAACTCCTCAATCTGTTGGTCAATACCCGGCCACCATACATAAGCCCTAGCAAGACTTTTCATTTTAACTCCCCCCAGATGACCTTCATGCAGTTCGTTTAAAACTCTTTCCCTTAACTTGGGAGGAATAATCACTCTTGTCCCATACATCAAGGTACCCTGGCAGACGGACAGCTGGTCTCGCCTTGCCGAAAATGCCGGTAACAGAGGATCACCCCGTGTTGGCCATCCTTTCACTGTCCCCTCGTAGACTCTGGACAGTGTCGGGTCGTTCCTGGTTTCTCTTTCAATACTTGCATTGGTGACTGGTAAACACTCGATGATGGTCGAATGAAATAACTCAACAGGGTCAACTTTCGTCATGTCTTCTTCTTCAGGTAGTGGCAGGCGCGACAGCCCATCAGCATTGCCATGCTGTTTCGTACCTTTGAATTCTATTTGATATTGATGTGCCCCTAGGAAAAGAGACCATCTCTGGAGACGCTGTGCTGTCATCACCGAAACACCCTTCTTAGGGTTAAAAATGGATACCAACGGTTGATGGTCTGTCAGAAGTGTGAATTTTTGGCCCTGCAGGTAATGATTAAACTTCTTCACTCCCCATACAAGGCTAAGAGCCTCCCTATCGATCTGCGCATAGTTGCGCTCAGCGGAGGTCAATGATCTGGATGCAAACGCGACTGGCCTTTCCGTGCCATTTGGCAACTTGTGTGAGAGTACTGCCCCAATACCATATGGAGAAGCATCACAAGCCAACCGAATAGGCAGTGTCGGGTTGAAGTGAGCCAACACTTCCTCTGAGGTGATCAATTCTTTGCTTTTGCGAAATGCCTTCTTACAGTTTTCGCCCCATTCCCATGGTACCCCTTTCTGTAAAAGAGCATTTAACGGGTGCAGTACCGTGGATAGATTTGGCAGAAATTTATGGTAATAGTTCATTAATCCTAGAAACGACCTCAACTGAGAGACATTCTCCGGAGCGGGAGCCTTTACAACTGCCTCAATCTTGTCAGGAGACTTATGAAGCCCCTCCCGGTCAATGACATGGCCACAGTACGAGATCCGCTTCTGGAAGAACTCACATTTCTGCCGATTTACTCTAAGTCCATACTCTTTCAGTCTGTTGAGCACCAGTTCCAAGTTTGCGAGATGTTGTTCATCACCATCACCTGTGATCAGAATATCGTCCAGGTAACATTGTGTGCCTGGAATTCCCTGTAGTACCTGCTCCATGGCCCTCTGCCAAATTGCTGGAGCCGATGCCACTCCAAAAACCAGCCTATTGTACCGGTACAACCCTCGATGCGTGTTGATCGTGAGGTATTGGCATGACTCTTCCTCAACCTCCATCTGCAAGTACGCCTGCGCCAGGTCTATCTTGGTGAAGTGTTTCCCGCCAGACAATGAAGCGAAAATATCCTCAATCCGTGGAAGCGGATACTGCACCGTGTGAAGCACCGGATTAACGGTGATTTTGAAATCTCCACAGATGCGAACCTTCCCTGGATCTCCTGGCTTGTTGCTCGCAGGACGTTTCATAACGGGAACAATGGGCGTAGCCCACTCACTCCAATCTACCTTCGACAGTACACCTGAACGTTCTAGTGCTTCCAGTTCCGCTTCAACAGTAGGTCGTATTGCATAGGGTACCGGTCTGGCTTTAAAAAATTTTGGTTGTGCATGTTCATCAATCTTGATGTTTGCCGTAATTCCTCTCAGTGTTCCCAGTCCCTGCTGGAACACCTCTTTAGCATCATCCAATATTCTGGACAATCGTTTAGGTTTGACATCTGTTTCCCCGGAATCTACCGTTAGTGCCTTCAAGGAGTGCCAGTCCATATTCATTTTCCTAATCCACTCCCGTCCTAGTAGTGGTGGACCTCCTTCAGGTAGCACATATAAGTCCATTACTTGGCTTTCTTCGCCCTTGTGGACCACTTCTACCTCTATTTTTCCGATGGGGTACACTCTTTGCCCCGTGTATGTTTTCAATATAATCTCCGTATCCTGTAGGGGAATATGTTGGAATAACCTTCTGTAATCTTTCTTATTCATGACCGTCAATGCCGATCCAGTGTCCAATTCCATTTTTACTTGGACTCCTGCTATCTGAAGAGTGACCCAAATTGTCTGGAGATCTGCATCCTTACCAACGTTGTGTACTCTTAAGCTATCCAGTTCATTACTGCTAGCGTCTGAATCTGACTTCTGTTCGGTCAAACTGTTCTTTGTCACCTTGTGTACCTTTGCGTATTTTCCTTGCGGTGACTTTTTGTTGCTGGTCTTCTTCCCTGACCGGCATACTTTAGCTATGTGGCCAAGCCTGCCACACGTTCTGCATTCTTGGTTTTTAAACCAACACTGGTTCTGATCGTGCGTTGTCTTTCCACAACGATAACATTTGACAGAACTCAAACCCAATTTGTTTGTACCGAGTTCCGGTGACCGTAGCTGCATTACTGCCGTGCCTCTCGCTGCGGCTTCGTGTGCTGCTGCCATAGTGACCGCCTTCTCAAGCGTCAGCTCATTCTCCTCGAGCAGTCGCTTTTGTGTATCCTGTTTAAATAAACCACACACAAATTTATCTCGTAGTGCCTCTGTCAGTCCCGTTCCAAACTGACAATATTTTGCTAGCTTACGTAATTCCATCAAATATTCAGCATTGCTTTCATTCTGCAGCTGCCTTCTGTCGTAAAATTTAAATCGTTCCGCTAGCATCAGCGGCGTGGGGTTTAGATGATTTTTCAGGACAGTAACAATCTCATCGAACGTCTTATCCGCCGGTTCATCTGGTGATAACAGGTGTTTCAATTGCCCGTATGTCTTCGCACCCATTAAATTTAATAATGTTAGTGCTTTATCTGCATCAGGAATTTTATTTGCCTTACAATAATTTTGTATGCGTTCTACATACATGGCCCAATCTTCGATGTCACTATCAAAGGTATTAATGTTCCCATGTTTAGGCATCATTGCAATTTATTGTATTTTTATGTTATCCAAGATGGCGGCTTCCCGCTGTTGTCGTCGTCCTCCGCCCACAAAATGGCGGTTTTCCCGCGCTTGGCGGTCTTCAACCGTCCCCCGACGCTGTCTCCGCTTCACCGTGGCTCTCGCGCCTTCAGTTTCCCCAGACGCTGCGCCTTTTAGCCCGAATGCGGCCCTTATCTCCGGTCGCGATCGATGCCCCCGCGCTGCGCCTCTCGCTCGAAAGCGGCCCGGCCCTTATCTCCGGTCGCGATCGATCTCACCGCCCTTATTCCTCCGTCTTCCCAGCCCCGTCTGTACAGCCAACGCGGTTGACTTTCTGTCGCGTCGCTGCCCGGCTTACCCACCACCGAGGTCGAAAGAAGAAAGCTGACAGTCGCTGATGGAGGCTTCGAGGTCAGGATGTCTTCTGCACTCCGGTTTCTCGATGCCTGCCGCTCGACGTGTCTTCCAGTAGGGTGATGAGGGTGGAAACCTCTCTTCGACGTCCTGTCTGTGGACGAAGCCGCCGTGGAAATAACTGCCGCAGGGTAAGAATCGGACTCGTCGCCACTGTTAAGTCTGTGTGTTATAGTGATAATTACTACACAGACTACAAGAGTAAATTCAACAGGTCTTTACTGGTTGGAGGTAGGGACTATACTGAATACAATATTACTACACAGTGCTTATATACCGGTGTGGTCACCACCGGTATTACGTATACAGCAGCCAGAGAAAGTAGTACATCTCTTAAGGTGGAACAGGCTTAAGTTCTCTTAAGGTGGAACAGGTTACATACACCACACTGTAGATGTCAGGATACAGGACCAAGCCACCCACACACCTGCATTGCTGAGCAGCCTGCTGAGGAAAGCTCTCAGGACTCAAACCCACAGTCCCCAGGTGTTCATGGTACCACAGCGCAGCCATGCACCACTGGCATCCCTGCCGCTCGGGAAGCACAGCTCCAGGACAGCCTTAATAACAGCACAGAGAGACAACAGGGATAGGAGCAGTGGTAAAAAGAAGCACTTTATGATGATGGTTTCTCTAAAGAACAAGGAGGATCCAAACATTGAGTAGCTGGAAGAGCTATATAGTTAACACTCAGAAATTTAAGTATAGATTAATACATACACAGTAAAAACACTTTGTGACATGAAGTCCAATGTTTCAAGATTTTTTTGTCTGTGAGAGGATACATAGATACATAGATACATAGAAGATAGGAGCAGGAGTAGGCCATTCGGCCCTTCGTGCCTGCTCCGCCATTCGATGAGATCATGGCTGATCCTTTAATTGGATGTTTGGAGGTCAGGTTGCAACAGGACACACAGTGCCTTTTATGCTTCTGTAATGAACCATCGGCTCCTTATGACCAGCATGTACTGCAGACTCTGGTCCTCTCCTTTGGTGTATCCTTATCCTACATGTCTCTCTCATTTCCTCTTCCTCCTGCTCCACTACAAGGACAGATATGGGAATGGCTGTAGTGAACCCCGTGGGAAGGACTCCGTGACAGAATGGTGAGAAGGAAAAGATTTCCCTGCCTAAAACTGCTGAAGGGGAGTTTGAAGAATCCTTTCTTAGCAGCACAGCTGAGAAAAGATTTTTCTAATCGTACCAGTCAAAGCCGATCTTTTAAACAAATATTGTAGACAGTCAAAGTCTGTGAACTCAGCCCACTTTCTGAAACAAAAACAGAAAAGGCCGCAAACACTCAGCAGGTCAGGCAACATCTGTCGAGGGAACATAAGTCAATGTTTCTGCTATTAAACCCTTCCTCAGAACTGGAAGATATTACAGATGAACAGCATTTAAAAAGGAACAGAACAAGGGGAAGGGGGGAAGGAACGGAAATAAAACATGCAACAACCACACACAGGAAAAGAAATAGAATGACCTTTAAAGTACTGCGGAGGGCAGTAGATGATTTATATGGTATGAAGTGATATGCGTAGGAGACATTAAAGGAAGAAGAATGAAACAGCTAAAGCAGTAAAATACATCTACAAGAGATGAGAGGTAGAAACTGGACCTCGATTACACCTGTTTTCCAGGCAGAAAAGGGAAAAAGGAACAATTTCACAGGGCTATGACCCATACCCCAAAGACCCCTGGAATATGTCTGACCCCATATTGGGTCGGGCGATTTTTCAGGCATCTGTCTAATACCGTCGTTAGGCAACGTGCATATTTTAATAAGGGACCTAGCGCCTATTTTAAGACCTCTTCCTGAGGTTGGGCTGCCCTGAGCGGAGCAGGGGTCATCTGGACTGCACCATTTAGGTTTTCTAGCCATGGATGTGACTTAACAAACCAACAAAAAGGGAAGCAAAACGCTCGTGTGGTGCAGGTGTGCTTCTCCCGTCTCCACAGCATTGCAAAAAGCCCCTGCTGATCGCGACCGCTTCCCCTCCGGTTCTCCTTCCCCCCCCCCCCCCCCAACCCCCCACTTCCGGGACTTACCTGAGGGCCTCTGCCGATGAGGCAAATGGCCCAATTTGGTTTGGGCAAATACAGCGAGCTTCCTCTGGAGGAACAGACGCTGGCAGCTCATCGCAATTATTAAAAGGAGGCCCATAGCCCTATTATGGACGAGCCTCAAGCCTCCTGGTTCGGGCGCTGGCTGTGTGCAGCCGTCAGTTATCCGCCCAAATACGGGCCAGAACGAATTCTTCCCCCAGAGTGTGTGACTAGCTAGAGTAGGACATGTAAGTAGAACAGAAAGCATGAAAAACCCGCAAAGTGCAATTCTAGCACGTTTAATTTTCAGCCCCAATTAAGCTGGAACTACAACACTTTTGTTCCCCCACCCCCCCAAAAAACCTGCAGATTTTCAGGCCCTTGATGTAGCATAAAAGTAAAAAGAGATTTAAAAAAAAGAGAGCGAGAGACACACACACACACACACACACACAAGAAATTATGAATTTGCAATGGAAGTAATATGACCAGGAAACAACAATCAGCATCATTAAATCCAATGTCCTAGTAAACCACATTTTATTTGAAAAAAGCTTAACAATAGATGTGAAATAAACATGAGGTGAATAAATATGCTTTGTTACTGCCTGGAATCATACTTCGATCTGCTATTTTCATGTTGATGGAGGGAGGGCAGCGGAGTATGGTGTGATGTCCCCTTCCCTGAAAGTTGGGAGGTGAACCCCTCTTCCCTTTTTTTTGCCTAGAGGTAGAACATTCAACATTTGCCGCATACATTGTGGGATATCTTTCTTAAGAAAATCCTCTTCTCAATAAGCCTTTATGTCATCTACTGGAAAACGAATGACAGACTGTTGAGTTCATGAAACTGGGAGAGTTGACTTGATTTGTCATCCTCTAGCTGGATCACAATAGCTTTAATTGGAGCCACTAAAATGTACTCTCATTAGATCAAAAGGCTCTATTTGAACAGCTGTCCAGAAAGGTGTGCCACATTTGTTCAAACCAGTCCCGATTTTGTTGCAACATGAACAGTTTAACTTCTCAAACACTAAGCTATCCTTAACTCATTGTACAACATACTTAATATAGGTGGGTCCTTTCAGCCCCACATCAAAGACATGCAGGTCTGATCAGTAAACAGTGTAAAGCTCATTCATTTGTTTTTGTTAAAGTCCATTTGGTACCTTGAATGGTTGGCATGCAGGTGTGTGGTGGACGATAAACAAAGTATACCCAGTTCTTACTTTTGGAGCTTAAACTATTAACGGGGATTAAACATAGTCTGTTGTGGTTAGTTCTCTTCAACATATCTTAGACATAAGTATACACAGTGGGTTGGATCCTCACCTTCAGCTACACTGGTTTTCTGGTGTAATTTGGGTAGGAAGGGGTGAGTAAAGGGGTGAGTAAAGGAGTCATTCAACCTGCCTCTGTCACCTCTGGGATTTTCAGCCAGCCGTTGAATTTGTCTACCTAAATATGGGCGGTGTATTCAAATGATCTGGTAATGAAACGATCATGATGCAAGTCTTATTTCCTGCCATTGCTGTCATAGCAACACTGGATTAAAGGGACATCAATATTTTACTAGCATCAGAAGGTAGATTGTCCCAGGGACTCTCGAATTAATGAAAATTTAGGAAAATCAGCACAGCACCAAAGAGTACTATAATAATTGAGACAAGGACAACATACGAAGCATTTCCCCCATTAAAAACTTCATCACACATGAAGCTCCCTTTAAGTCCATTCAAAATGGAGTTTGAAGGCAAACAGTGCAGTCCTGGTGCAACAGCTAAAAAGTTGCACCAAGTATTCAATTCAATATTTTACCTGAATTTTGGGGCTTTAATGAGGCTCTGGTATGGAATGTCTGACAGCACTCTAGTGCACAAAGTGCAGCCTGCCAAGAAAAGCACGGGTGGAGGAACTGGATGAGAAAGATGTCTGCTCACTCAATTTACAGATCCACCTGAAGGGCCCGTGCATTCACCTCTGCTGATAGGGAGATCTATCCCTCAGATCCTGGCTCCAAAGGCACAAGACGGCAAATGATACAAGATCAAGTGGTTGGATGTATCCACCTTCTTATGAAGACCATAAGACTTTGTGGTTGGTAGTACAATGAAGAGATACTTTTTATGCTATACTGTTATATTATTTCTGGTTCCTTTCAATATATATGTATATATATACACCCACACACATATATGATTTTACTCCAAAATACAACTAATGAAGAATTAAAAATGAATCCACATTTCTGGTGCCACCATTAGAAAGTAAACCCTGTATAACCATTGCCATTCCATCACTGCTGGCAAGAAGCTAAGAACTGTGGAGGAGCAGAGAGATTTAGGGGTGAAGAACAGAAATCACTGAAAGCTAGTGGACAGGTACAAAAATAATTTAAAAAGCGAATGGAATGTTGGTCTTTAGCTCAAGGGGGCTGGAATACAAACGAGTGGAAGTTATGTTAGACCCTTCTGGACACTGCTATCAGTTCTGGGCACCGCACCTCAGGAAGGATAGATTGGCCTTGGAGAGGGTGCAGCGCAGATTCACCAGAATGATACCGGGGCTAAAAGGGTTTAAATTATGAGGACAGGTTACACAGACTAGGCTTGAATATAGAAGATTAAGGAGTGATCTGTTGAGGTGTTTAAGTTGATTAAAGGATTTGATAGGGTAGATAGAGAGAAACAACTTCCTCTTGTGGGAGAATCCAGAACTAGGGAGCATAACCTTAAAATTAGAGCTAGGTCATTCAGGGGTGATGTCAGAAAGCACTTCTTCACACAAACAGTAGGAGAAATCTGCAACTCTCCCAAAAAGCTGTTGAGGCTAGGTCAATTGAAAATTTCAAAACTGAGATTGATAGATTTTTGTTAGGCAAGGGTAGTAAGGGTAACGGAACCAAGGCAGGTAGATACAAATCAGCCATGATCTAATTGAATGGTGGAACAGGCTCGAGGAGCTGAATGGCCTACTTCAATTCCTATGTTCCTATTCCTTCCTACGTTCCTATGATAGACTCTGCATATGGTCTGTTAAGAAGATTTGTGATATGCTTGCAGCCTTCGTACATATCTCACTAAAGAAAGTACATTTTTATTTTTTCAATCCACAGATACATGAGAATTTTTTCTGTTAGTGTTTCCCTTTCACTTTCTGAAGTCATTGAGCCCTTGCTGAAGTTGAGTTCCAGAGGCATTAGTAATCCTTTGGTAACTCCTCTACAATCATTCACTGAGTAGCTGTTCACATTTCTTCCAGGCCTCACATATCTTTTCATGCTCTCACCAAGCATAACTAGGGCAGAGCTTCCACACCTTGGCTCATCTAGCAATCAAGGAATTTTTCAGCCAGCTGTGCTCCAGGCTCTATCTTATAGATTAGTAAAGAAAGAGAGCTTCCATTTGAATTTGTTATTACTAAAATAGATTTACTCCATGCATCTATACTCACATCTGTCTGATCTACTCGTGAGGTCTACATTCAAGTGGAGCTATTACTAATCCCATTGGACCAGCTGCCATTGAAGCCAGGAAGCAGCAGGAGTTGGCACAATTTGGGATACACCTAGAACTGTCAGAACTCCTTCACTCCAAATAATTCTGAGACACCAGAGCCAATTCTATGAGAATGATTGGAAAGACACCAGAGACAAACACAAAGGACAGTGCATGACATAACTGGCACAACTAATTATACTAGCTGATTCCTAGAAATAAAGTGGCTGAGGTGCAGGGACAATTAAGGCATTATCAGCGAAGCCAGAGGTAATTAATATACTGCTAGGGCATATACTTTAGAACATCTGGTTTTGCAATCAGAATAATGAGCATGATCCATAACAGTGCAGCTACAACACAGAAAGTCTTGCAAATAAACAAGGGGTACTGCAATTAAGCTGTGAAGGGGGAAAACATCAGCCATAATTCTCCCATTTGTTGTCCAGTGAGCCCCCCATCCTTACTGGAAAGTGGCACTCTATATCTATGCTCACACAGGAAGAATGGTCACTTGGGAAATGTACAAAGAACAACTACAGCCAATGGAACCTTATGACATCATGAGCCAATGACTTCAACAACAACTTGTATTTATAAAGCACCTTTACCAAAATAAAATGTTCCAAGGTGCTCCATAGGAGAGTCATCAAACACAAGTTGACACCTTTTATGTTGATTTCAATAACTGACGGCTGGCACCATCACCAATAAAAAAGGAAACAAGTGCCCCTTTTAAAGGGGTACAACCAATAAACCGCAAATTAAACCCAATTTAAATGAAACTTAACAAATCAAATCAAAATGTTATTTCCGGGGTGATGAAGCACTCCAGTCCCTCTAGTGCCCGCCGGTCGCGGAAGGCCTCAAGCACGCCAGCGGACACCGTGTGCTCAATCTGCAGGGATACCCGGGCGCAAACCTAGCCATGGAAGAGAGGCAGGCGGTCGGGCCGAATGACCCCCTCTACTGCCCGCTGCCTGGACCTGTTAATGGCCACCTTGGCCAGGCCCAGGAGCAGTCCAAGGAGGAGGTCCATGGACTTGTCTGCTCCCCTCCACACCGGGTGGCCAAAGATCAGGAGCATGGGACTGAAGTACAACCAAAAATTGAGGAGCAGCCCCTTCAAATAATGGAAGATGGGCTGCAACCTCTCACACTCCATGTATACATGAAACATAGACTCCTCTAGGCCGCAGAAATTGCAGGCAGCCTGGGAGTCCGTGAATCTACTTAAAAATTTGTTGCACGGGACTGCTCCATGCAACAACCCCCCACGCCAAGTCCCCAATAGAAAGGGGGCGGGCTCCCGCATAGAAAGCCCTCCATTGGGGACCAATGCCTCCTCCGGATGGCAAGATGGCACATCTGAACAGCAGTTGAGGGAGACAAAGTGGAGAGAGTGCAAGAGCAGCCCGTACAGGTAACCCCTCTGTGCAGAGTGGAATGGCACAGAAGGGATCTCCGAGAGACGGCTCAAGCTGAGAGATGCCGGCTCCCAAGGGAGGTTTCGGGGCCTGACGCCAATGAGAAATTCCATCCAAACGGGGGTCAGCTCAGACGGGATCGCTCCACACACTTAGTGGAGTCAGGGCCAGTCACATCAACCTCTTCCGCAAGAGGCGCAGGAAAGACTCCACGTAGATGGCATATAACTGATCGGATATGGGGCATCCCTGATGCACCCCTCTCCCGAAGCGAAGGGGAGCCGTCAAAGACCCGTTAACTTTAATCAGACACTCCGCGGCGGCGTACAGAAGTCAGATCCGGGCGACAAAATGCGTCCCGAACCCAAATGCGTGCAGAGTCCTGAAGAAATACTCGTGATCCACCCCGTCGAACGCCTTCTCTTGATCCAGGGAAAGGAAGGCAACTGACAGACCAGCCGTCCTGGAATGGTGGATCAGGTCCCAGACCAGATGGATGTTGTCATGAATGGTCCGGCCTGGGGCAGTGTAGGACTGGTCAGGGTGGATCATGTGGGCCAGCATGGTGCCAAGGCAAGCAGTCATTGCCCTGGCAAAGATCTTGCAGTCCGTGCCAAGGAGGGAGACTGGCCACCAATTCTTAAGTAGGCGGAGATCACCCCTCTTGGGTAGCAGGACGATGACTGCCCTGCACCAAGACAGGGGCACCTTGCCGGTCACCAGACTTTCCCCCAGGACCCGCACGTAGTCGCCCCACCCCAGGATAGCCCAGCACGTCCCAGAATGCCCTGTGGAACTCCACAGTCAACCCATCCAGCACTGGGGACTTGCCCATCGAGAGCTAGCTGAGGGCACCTGTCAGCTCCTTAGGCTTAGCGGAGCATCAAGCTGTTCGGCGCCCCTCACCACCCCCACTGCCCCCCCCCCCGCCAGATCCTCCAACAAAACTCTGCGAGCATCCTTGCTGGACGGATCCAGAGAGAGCAGAGCCCTGTAATAGGCCTGGGCCTCAGCACTGATGCCTTCTGTATCCGAGACCAGGGATCTGTCATCAGCCAGCAGCCTCAAGAGCTGCTTATGGACCCCCTGCCTTTTTTCCAGCGAGTAGAAGAAGGGGGAGCCGCGGTCCAGGTCCGGGACCCGACGAGCTGCAGGTTCTTCAGCGCGTCTTTCTTAGAAATCATAGAATGATTCATAGAAACTTACAGCACAGAAGGAGGCCACTCGGCCCATCATGCCTGTGCTGGCTCTTTGAAAGAGCTTCTCTTCGTACACCTTCCACAGGGTCGGGTCTTTGACGACTTTGTAGTGTATGTAACCTGTACCACCTTAAGAGACTACCTTAAGGTGATGAACTACTTTCTGATGGCTCCTGTATATTGTAGTACCGGTGGTGACCACACCGGTATATAAACTCTGTGGAGCAGTTTGTATTTCAGTTCAGCCCTGACCCTCAATTACTAAAGACCTGTTTAAGTATTCTGTTGTCTGTGTCCAGTTATTCAACATAACTACATTTGGAAAACACAGACTCAACAGTGGCGACGAGTCTGATCATACCTAGCGGCAGTTTTGCATCCAAGGAAGCTTCGTCCTCAGAATGGGCGTCGAAAAGGGGCATCCGCCCTCATCATCCTGCTGAGCACTGCATCGCACGGGAGGCATCGAGAACCCGGTTTGGATTTGCTGGCCACGAAGTCCACCGTCAGCAACAGGCAGTGATCATCCCTTCTACGGCAGCGGCGGGTAAGCCCGACCTAGCAACACGGAGAGAAAGTCGGCCGAGTTGTCAGTGGGAGAAGGGGAGGGAAACCGAAGAAAAGGGCGGAGAACACGACCGCAGCCGGTGAAAAGGGCCGAACTGCAATCGGGCAGAGACGCGCAGCAGCCAGAAAAGCATTAATGTCCACGAGGACCACGGGAGCGGCGGGGAACAAGAGCAGCAGCGTCGGGGGAAATAAGGACCGCTGGGAGGCGAGAATGGCAACAGCGCGGTAATCGCCATTTTAGTCAGCGGGGGAAGAAGATAAGCGCGGGAAAAGCCGCCAAGCGCGGGAAGCCGCCATTTTGGAAAAATAAATAAAATAAAGGAAACTCAACAAGATGCCAAAAACGGGTAACATCACTGCTTTTGATAGCGATGTAGAAGATTGGGCCACTTATGTGGAACGCGTTGAAGTTTACTGTACAGCGAATGAGGTACCGGCAGATAAGAAAGCACTAACCATATTAAACTCGATGGGTGCGAAGACGTACGGGTTATTAAGGCACCTTGTAACACCAGATAAACCAGTAGGAAAGAGTTTCGCGGAGATTGTTACTATCCTGCAAGAGCATTTAAACCCCACGCCGCTGCTGATAGCGGAACGATTTAAATTTTACAAAAGAATTCAGCTTAAAGAGGAAAGCAACGCTGAATTCTTAATCGAACTGCGCAAGTTATCAAAGTACTGTCAGTTCGGTACAGGACTAGCAGATGCTCTGAGAGATAAGTTCGTGTGTGGGCTACTAAAGGAAGGAACCCAGAAGCGACTGCTAGAGGAAAAGGATCTTATGCTGGACAAAGCTTTCAGCATTGCAGCATCGCACGAGGCAGCAGCACGAGGCACTGCAGAAATGCAGCAAAGGCCATCGGAATTCAGCACCAATGAAATGGCATTGGGTGCAGTAAAGTGTTATCGTTGCGGAAGGACAACGCATGATCAGAACCAGTGCTGGTTCAAAGATAAAGAATGCAGGAAATGTGGCAGACTTGGTCACATAGTGAAAGTATGCCGGTCAGGAAAGAAGACCAGCAACAAAAAGTCGCCGCAGGAGAAGTACAAGAAAGTACACAAGGTGACAGAGAACAGTTCGGATGAACAAAAGATGGATTCAGACTCCAGCAGTAAGGAACTGGGTTGTCTAAAAATACATAATGTGGGTAACACAGCAGACCACCAAACTATCTGGGTCATGCTTCAGATAGCAGGAGTCCAAGTGAAGATGGAATTGGACACTGGATCGGCATTGACGGTCATGAATAAGCAAGAGTACAAAAGGTTATTCTCACACATTCCCCTGAGGGATACGGAGATTGTATTGAAAACATACACGGGGCAAAGAGTATACCCCATTGGAAAGATAAAGGTAAAGGTGGTCTACAATGGTAAAGAAAGTCAGGGAATGGACTTGTATGTGTTACCTGAGGGAGGTCCACCACTACTGGGACGGGAATGGATCCGGAGAATAAATATGGACTGGCATTCCTTACAAGCACTAACTGTAGATTCCTGTAAAAAGGACGACGTCAAACCTAAACGACTGTCCAAAATATTGGACGATGCTAAGGAGGTGTTCCAACAGGGACTGGGAACACTGAAAGGAATTACGGCAAACATCAAGGTTGAAGAACATGCAAACCAAAAATTTTTCAAAGCCAGACCGGTACCTTATGCGATACGACCTGCTGTGGAAGCAGAGCTGGAAGGGCTAGAACGTTCAGGAGTACTGTCAAAGGTGGACTGGAGCGAATGGGCCACGCCCATTGTTCCCGTCATGAAGCGTTCGTTGAGCAACAAGCCGGGGGAACCTGGGAGGTTCGCATCTGTGGCGATTTCAAGATCACTGTTAATCCGGTTCTTCACACGGTGCAATATCCGCTTCCGCGGATTGAGGATATCTTCGCTTCGCTGTCTGGCGGGAAACACTTCACCAAGATAGACCTGGCGCAGGCGTACTTACAGATGGAAGTTGATGAAGCGTCACGCCAGTATCTCACGATCAACACACATAAGGGCTTATATCGGTATAATAGACTGGTTTTTGGAGTGGCATCGGCTCCAGCGATTTGGCAAAGGGCCATGGAGCAGGTATTACAGGGAATTCCAGGCACACAATGCTACCTGGACGACATTCTGATTACAGGAGATGATGATAAGGAACACCTCGCGAATTTGGAGCAGGTGCTCACCAGATTGAAAGAATATGGACTCAGAGTTAATCGCCAGAAATGTGAGTTCTTTCAGAAGCGAATCTCGTACTGCGGTCACGTCATTGACCAGGAGGGGCTTCATAAGTCACCTGACAAGATCAAAGCTGTTGTGAAAGCTCCCGCTCCGGAAAATGTATCCCAGTTGAGGTCGTTCCTTGGGTTGATTAACTATTACCACAAGTTTCTTCCAAATTTATCCACGGTGTTACACCCACTGAACACTCTTTTGCAAATGGGAGTACCATGGAAGTGGAGCGAGGACTGTAAGCGGGCTTTTCAAAAAAGCAAGGCACTGATCACCTCTAAGGAAGTGTTGGCTCACTTTAACCCAACGCTGCCTATTCATTTAGCTTGTGATGCTTCTCCATATGGTATCGGGGCAGTGCTCTCACATAAGTTGCCAAATGGCTTGGAAAGGCCAGTCGCGTTCGCATCCAGATCATTGACCTCCGCTGAGCGCAACTATGCTCAGATAGATAGGGAGGCTCTCAGCCTAGTGTGGGGAGTTAAGAAATTTAACCATTACCTGCAAGGCCAAAGGTTTACGCTGCTGACAGATCACCAGCTGTTGGTTTCCATCTTTAACCCTAAGAAGGGTGTTCCGGTTATGACGGCGTAGAGGCTTCAGAGATGGTCCCTTTTCCTAGGGGCACATCAATATGATATCGAATTCAAAGGTACAAAGCAACATGGTAATGCTGATGGGCTGTCGCGCCTGCCACTACCTACAGCGGAAGAGGCACCGGCAGTTGACCCTGTCGAGATATTTCACTCGACCATCATCGAATGCTTACCAGTCACCAATGCGAGTATTGAGAGAGAGACCAGAAACGACCCGACACTGTCTCGGGTCTACGATTTGACAGTGAAGGGATGGCCAACACATGGCGAACCACTGTTACCGGAATTCTCAGCCAGACGAGAGCAGCTGTCCGTCTGTCAAGGAACATTGATGTATGGAATAAGGGTGATTATTCCTCCTAAATTAAGGGAGAGAGTTCTGAAGGAACTGCATGAAGGTCATCTGGGGGGAGTCAAGGTGAAAGGCCTTGCTAGGGCTTATGTGTGGTGGCCAGGTATCGACAAACAAATAGAGGATCTGACTAAAAGCTGCTCAGGGTGCCAAAAAGTTCAAAATGCACCTCCAATTGCACCGCTGCATCCGTGGGAATGGCCTTCAACCCCATGGCAACGTGTGCATATCGACTTTGCAGGTCCATTCATGGATTCCATGTTTTTGATAGCGGTAGACGCACATTCTAAATGGCCAGAAGTGATTAAGATGTTGACCACTACCTCTGAAAAGACGATCGCAGTTCTAAGAACCATATTTGCAAGGAATGGGCTGCCGGAACAAATATGTTCAGACAACGGACCACAGTTCGTGTCAGAAGAATTCCAGAAATTCATGAAGAAGAATGGGGTGAAACACTATACATCTGCCCCATATCATCCGGCTACAAATGGGTTGGCCGAGAGATTTGTACAAACGTTCAAAAAGGCGATAAAGGCCATGAGCGAAGACCATATTCCACTACAACGCAAGGTGGACAATTTCCTGATGGCATATCGAAACGCCACGCATGCAGTGACAAATCAAAGCCCTGCCATAATGTTCTATAACAGGAGGTTGCGGTCCCGATTGGATTTGTTAAAACCCAATGTGCGTAGGGAAGTCGAAAACAAACAATTCCAGCACATAAATAACAAGGGCACTCGGAGTTTTGAAATAGGACAACCAGTGTTGGCCAGGGACTATAGGAATGATAAATGGCAATCCGGAACAATTCGTGCCCGACAAGGACCCTTGATGTACACGGTAGACGTTGGTGAGAACGTAATACGACGTCATGCTGACCAACTTGTGGAATCGAGAACAAGGGTCGACCCCATGTCTACGGCAGAGACACCAGTTGAAGAAGTTATTGAGCCTGTAGCATCTACCTCAGACTTGAACGTACATGATGTTCAATCCATAAGAGATCAAATGGATGAGTCACCCCAGCAACAAGAACCAGAGACCCCTGAAAGGCGTTATCCGGCCCGGATCAGGAGGCCTCCTCAGAGACTGAATCTTTGAACAGTTTTGTATGAAAGTTGTATATATGTTATCCGTGTTATGTTTAAATTGGGGTGTACACTGTTAATCTAAAAGGGGAGGAATTGTAGTGTATGTAACCTGTACCACCTTAAGAGACTACCTTAAGGTGATGAACTACTTTCTGATGGCTCCTGTATATTGTAGTACCGGTGGTGACCACACCGGTATATAAACTCTGTGGAGCAGTTTGTATTTCAGTTCAGCCCTGACCCTCAATTACTAAAGACCTGTTTAAGTATTCTGTTGTCTGTGTCCAGTTATTCAGCATAACTACATTTGGAAAACACAGACTCAACAGACTTGACCGAGGTGGGACTCCAGGTCGAGCATCTCCTTCTCCAACCGCCCGACCCGGGCCTTCCGTCTTTTGGTCGACCCCCTTGCATGCTCCTGACAGAAGGGACAGACATGAGCCTTGCCTACATCCCACCATAGGAGGGGAAGACCCCTGCTTCCTTCTCCAGTTGGCATAGAATCAATGGAACGAATCCCAGAACCGCTCGTCCTCCATCAGTAGGTTGTTAAAATGTTGGTTCATGGACTCCACCCGTGCGTGGAGTACAGCAAGAGACCGCGCACCGCACAAAGTGCAGCGAATGGCTCGGCCGCACCAGCCGGTCCCACCTGTGTCATGAAGTCACCCCCAGGATCGATGGCAGGGGAGTCCTCCCTGGGCTCCTCCGGGGGGCTTGGGTCAGAGGGCGGCAGCAGTTCGGGCCCCTGCTCTGCCTCAAGCACCGGGCTGTATGGCGAAACACCAATCCCACGTTCCCCTAACACACCCGGCACAAAAGAGAGACGGAGAAGGGAGGGCCTTTCCTTACCCACCGCCACCCAGCGGGCAGGCGATATTTATTAAAATCATCGACCAGTTGAGCAACTCCCTGAAGATGTCAGGGTGTGACTGGGCAAGCTCAGCCTCATCGGTCTCGCCCGCCCCAGCCTCCAGGATGCCCGACCCGGCGACGAGTGACGGTGTTATTTTGGGCGGATCTGTGGCCCTCCCCATGGGCAGGGCTTCCTTCCCACCCCCGGGAGGCACAGACTGGACAGACAGATCTGTCTCACCCTCCTGAGGGATGGGCAACTGCCGCCGACTGTGCGAAGTGGTGGCTGTGGGGGGGGGGGGGGGGGGGGAAAGGGGGCAGGACCCACGACGGGCACCATCTCCTCTTTCACAGAGAGACATGGGTCCTCCTCCACTTCCAAGGAGTGGCGCCTTTGTCTCTTCCTCCTGGAGGCGTATAGAGGGAGGGAGACCTCCATGTCGGCAGAGGCCTCCACCTCTACATCCTACTTCTATTTCTGGCTCCCAGTCCCGAACTTGACCGCGGGATGCAAGTTTCCGGCAGAAGCAGGGACGATCGTGGGCACAGGATCACTCATGGGCACGGGATCACAAATGAGCGTGGGTATGGGACCGTATGTGCTCCTTGGGGGACTCGGCCTGAGGTACTTAGTCTTCCTTCACACCTTCCTTCATCACAGCCACTCTTCCCCCCTCACTGTCGGAGGCTGCGATGACAATGGCATCCGACGTCGACCGCGCATTTGGTGTTACTGGCGAGGGGACGGGGGGGCAGTGGCGGTGCCAGCCTTGGCTACCTTAGTTGTTTTGGCAGCCTTGGAGGCAGGGCAGCTTTTACATGCATGCCCCACCTCCTTGAAGCACCTATGCCTTTGAGTCTGAAGGCTGCGAGTTCAAGCCCGACTCTCACAGGATTTCAGCACATAAGCTAAGCAGATAATTCAGTGCTAAAGGAGTGCTGACATTGACATTGAATATTCCAGAACAACAAATGTAGTGTAGAAAATATCTCAAGGCAGTTCACAGAGGAGAAACAGGCATTGAGCAGTAAAAGAGTCAGAGAGTTGACTGAAAATGGGGTCAAAAATAGGTTTAGAGGTGTTCTTGAAGGGGTAACATTAATGAAAACAATGTCTGAAGATATTTTCTGTACATGTAGGTCCCAGTGTTTTTTTTTCCATCTAACCCAGAAGGAGCCGCATTTACCTTTACTCTGCCTCATTGCGACTGTGCAGTGTACAAGACTGCCATCTCTTGGTAAAACCTGACAATTGTACCCAACAACACATCAGTTAAACATAGAAGGCCATTTTAAATCAAAGCTGTCCTTTCAGATCTCTCGGATCAGATCAAATCTGATTTATAGATGTTTAGACTCAGTTCATATATTATTGAAGCACATATTAACTCAAAATGAGGGAGGCAAAACTATACCAAAAAAAACCTGCATCTTTTAAATAAAGAACTTGTATTTATCGAGCACCTTTCACATCCACAGGACATTCTGAATCATTTCACAGCCAATGAAGTACTTTTGAAGTGTAGTAATGTCGCCAAAATGTGGCAGCTAATTTATGCACAGCAAGGTCCCAACAAACACAAGATAAAAGACCAGATAATCTAATTCTAGTGATGCTCGTTGTGGGATAAATGTTGGCTAGGGCACCAGGAGAACTTCCCTGCTCTTCTTTAAATAATGCCACAGGATATTTTACATTCATCTGAGAGGAAAAACAGGACCTCAGTTTAGCATCTCATCTGAAAGACGGCACCTCTGACAATGTAGCACTCCCTCAGTACTGCACTGAAGTGTCAGCCTAAATTATGTGCTTAAATCTCTGGAGTGGGACTTGAACCCACAATCTTCTAACTCAAAGGTGAGAGTGCTACCACTGAGCCAAGGCTGACATATTTTGGTTTAAGGATGTACAGATTATAATATACCTCCTTTGCATAATATATGCTTTTCCAGGGGCTGGATTTTCATTCAGGAGTCGGGTAGGAGGCGGGACTACAACTTTCGGGGTTGTAGTCCTGCCTCCATCGAGATGTGGCCAATCCACGCGATTTGAACTTGATTGACCTTGTTGAGCCCACCCAGCGGGCTCAGCAGGCCAATTAAGGGCCACCCGGCAACAGGTGACGTCACAGACTGAAATTTCATCTGTCAAGAGGTTTTGACAGATGAAATATCAGCATTTCACAGCTGTTTGAAGCTATCAAACACTGACAGTCTTAATTCTGACATGAGTCCTTCTCCACGGACTCAATTAGAAATCTCTCCTGCACAGAAAGCTGAAGGTTGTCACTTTTGACAGTTCGCAGCCATTCTGCTTTCTGTGCCGGTGAGGTGAGGGACTCCCGAGTCCTAAAGGAAGGAAGGCTGAAAAGGTAAGAAAAGGTAATTTAAACTTCTTTAAACACTTTAGACACACCAAACATACTTACCTTTGCACTCATGCACCCATCACTCACCTGAACACCGACATCTCGACCCCTCCAAGCCCTTCATCCTGACGGTCCACCTCCTCTAACTTGGCGTGGTTTGGAGCCGTCGGGAATCCCACACTTCAGCACTAAAAATAGGGATTAGGCTAAAAACTGCCTGTTAACTACCTGTTAACAGGCAGTTAATTGGCACTAATCCCTTCCCGCCTCAGGTAGGCGGGTCCCAGTGCGGAGCGGGTACCCGCCTCCTTTGAAACTGGCATGGAGGCGGGTTGGGGTCGGGACCCCTGATTTCGGGGTTTTAACCCCCCCCCACGCCTCCAATCCCGACTCCACGGCCCAATGAAAATCCTGCCCCATGTCTCTAACAGTTTTACATAGAATGTATACTTGAATATTGTGGGTTTAAAGTCTATTTTCAAATATAAAAAGTGCCCTAAAACAAAGAATGTTGGAAATGCATATCAGATCAGTCAATATCTGACAGAGTACAGTAACAGATTAACATTTCAGATGGTACCTGTAGTGTATGTACCTTTAAGAGAGAACTACTTTTACAGCTCCTGTATACTGTAGTACCGGCAGTGACCACACCTGTATATAAGCCTTGAGCATGCCTCTGTACCCCAGTCTTGAGACTACCCTACTCCAGTAAATACCTGTTGATTGTTAAGTTACAGCATCCGTGTGGTTATTGAAAAACATCATACTCTCAGAATCACGGATCTAACAGTGGCGACGAGTGTCGATTCGAATCTACCTGCAACTCTGCATTTCCCTTCAAGGATTCGCTCCGGGAGGGCGGTGGAAGAAAGTCGAGGCCAGAAGCACGGGCGTCGACCACGAGCAACCACCCAGTCATCCGGCAGAGAGTGAACATCGCAGGGGAGGCTGTGGAGAGCCGGGCTTGGTTCCCCAGCCACGACGATCAGCAATAGACTGACGACAGGTACAGCGCAGACATTTCCCGGACAGCGGCGGCTGGAGCCGACCGACGGCGGAGAGAAAGCTGAGCAGCGTCGACGGGGTAAGACAGGGGGTGAAGCGCACAGGGCGCAGCCGGGGGTTGAAAACCGAGCAGCGTCCAGGAAAAACAAAATGGAGAGAGAGAGGGTAAAGCAGCAGCCGGGTTCAGGACCGAGTGGCGGAAACGGGAAAGGCGCACAAAAAAAAAAGAACGCGCAGAGCACAGCCAGGGCTCAAGGGCTGAACAGTGTCTGCGGGGAGAAGAAGGGAGAGCACGGGAGACGCCATTGAGCCGCGGAGAAGAAGGAAGAGCACGGGAGACGCCATTTTTAGAAGTCGCAGCGGAGAAGAAGGGCGAGCGCGGGAAGGAAGGAAAGCACGGGAGACGCCATTTTGTGCCAGCGGAGAAGAAGGGGAAGCGCGGGAGACGCCATTTTTGACAGTTAAATCACACCCAGGGATGCCGAAGAGTGGCAGTATCTCTACGTTCGACAAAGAAGTCGAAGATTGGGCGACATATGTGAAACGTATTGAGGTGTACTGCAGGGCGAATGAAGTGCCAGATGCTAGGAAAGCACTGGTTTTGTTCAATTCCATGGGTGCAAAAACTTATGGGTTACTGCGAAACCTAATAACCCCAGAGAAGCCTGTGAACAAGAATTTCGAAAGCATAGTAGAAATCCTACAGGACCACTTAAACCCCACACCGCTGCTGATAGCAGAACGATTTAAGTTCCATAAAAGGAACCAACACAAAGATGAAAGCAATGCTGAGTACCTAACAGAACTGCGCAAGCTATCAAAACACTGCCAGTTTGGAGCGGGACTAGCAGATACGTTAAGGGACAAGTTTGTGTGTGGGCTGCAAAGTGAAGGAACCCAGAAACGGCTTCTATCAGAAAAGGATCTTACGCTGGATAAGGCTTTCAGTATGGCAGTATCACATGAAGCAGCCGCAAGGGGCGCTGCAGAGATACAATGGAGACGGCAAGAATATGGCACCAATGAAATGTCCTATGGGACAGGGAAGTGCTATCGCTGCGGCAGAACAACACACGACCAGAAGGATTGTTGGTTCAAGGACCAAGTGTGCAGACAGTGTGGAAAAGCAGGACACATAGCAAGAGTCTGCAGGTCTGGGAAGAAAACCAACAGCAAGAAATCTCCACAGGAGAAGTACAAAAAGGTACACAAGGTGATGGACAGTAGTTCAGATGAACAGAAAAGTGACATAGACTCCGGAAGCAAGGAGCTGGGTTGTCTGAAACTACATAAGGTAACCGAAATGGAGGATCACCAGACTATCTGGGTTACACTCAAGATAGACGGAGTCCAAGTGAAAATGGAATTGGACACAGGATCAGCCCTAACAGTCATAAACCAAAGGGACTACAAGCGGCTATTTTCACATATACCCTTGAAAACTACAGAGATTGTCTTGAAGACGTACACGGGGCAAAAAGTCTACCCCAAAGGAAAAATAAGGGTGAAAGTGATATATAAAGGCCAGGAAATACCTAAAATGGACATATATGTATTGCCAGATGGAGGACCACCACTACTAGGACGTGAATGGATCCGGAAGATACAATTAGATTGGCATTCCATACAGGCACTGAAGGTTGAGGCCAAAAAGGATGACGACGTCACATCTGGACGACTGTCAAAAATGCTAACTGACGCAAAAGAAGTGTTCCAGGAGGGACTAGGAACACTAAAAGGCATAACAGCAATGATTAAAATAGAGGAAAATGCAAGCCCAAAGTTTCTTAAGGCCAGACCAGTGCCTTATGCGATCAGACCAGCTGTCAAAGCAGAGCTGGAAGGGTTGGAACGTTCAGGAGTACTGTCCAAAGTAGACTGGAGCGAGTGGGCTACACCCATCGTTCCTGTAATGAAGAGGTCGTTGAGTAATACGCCTGGGGAACCAAAGAAGGTCCGCATCTGTGGGGATTTTAAGGTGACAGTGAACCCAGTCCTTCACACGGTACAATATCCGCTTCCACGAATTGAGGATATTTTTGCCTCGCTATCTGGAGGTAAACGCTTCACCAAAATTGATCTAGCCCAGGCGTACTTGCAAATGGAGGTAGAAGAAGCCTCGAAACAATACCTTACGATTAACACTCATAAAGGTCTCTATCAATACAACCGGCTGGTGTTCGGGGTAGCATCGGCTCTGGCTATTTGGCAAAGGGCGATGGATCAAGTCCTGCAAGGGATTCCAGGGACCCAGTGTTATTTGGACGACATCCTGGTCACGGGCGAAAATGACAGTGATCACCTCGCCAACTTGGAGAAGGTGCTCACCAGATTAAAGGAATATGGGCTACGAGCTAATCGCCACAAGTGCGAGTTTTTCCAGAAGCAGATCTCGTATTGTGGCCACGTCATTGATGAAGAGGGATTACATAAGTCCCCTGAAAAGATTGAGGCAGTAGTCAAGGCTCCAGCACCGGAAAATGTGTCACAACTGAGGTCGTTCCTCGGGCTGGTAAACTACTACCATAAGTTCTTACCAAATTTGTCCATGGTATTACACCCACTGAATACCCTACTGCAAACAGGGGTACCATGGAAGTGGAATGACGAACGTAGACGAGCTTTCCAGAAGTGTAAAGAATTGATCACATCAAAAGAGGTGTTGGCCCATTTCAACCCAGCACTACCAATTCGTTTAGCATGTGATGCATCACCCTATGGTATTGGAGCGGTGCTGTCGCACAAATTCCCAGATGGGTTGGAGAGGCCAGTAGCCTTTGCATCTCGGTCACTAACCTCAGCCGAGCGCAACTACGCCCAGATTGACAGGGAGGCCCTCAGCCTAGTATGGGGAGTAAAAAAATTCAACCACTATCTGCATGGGCAGAAGTTCACCTTGCTGACTGACCACCAATCACTTGTCTCCATCTTTAATCCTAAGAAGGGCGTTCCAGTGATGACTGCACAACGATTACAAAGATGGTCCCTGTTTCTAGGGGCGAATCAATATGACATAGAATATAAAGGCACGAAACAGCATGGAAACACTGATGGGCTATCGCGCCTGCCACTGCCTACTGTGGAGGAAGCACCAGCAGTGGACCCTATCGAGATATTTTATTCGTCAATAATTGAACGATTGCCAGTAACGAACGCGGATATAGAGAAGGAGACCCGCAATGATCCGACGCTGTCTCGGGTATATGATTTGACGGTGAGGGGATGGCCAACACATGGCGACTCACTGTTGCCAGCATTCTCATCCAGAAGAGAACAGCTGTCAGTATGCCAGGGGACAGTGATGTGTGGATCCAGTGTGGTGATTCCACCCAAGTTAAGGGAGAGAGTGCTAAATGAGCTTCATGAAGGTCATCTGGGGGGGAGTGAAAATGAAAAGCCTTGCTAGGGCTTATGTGTGGTGGCCGGGAATCGATCAACAAATCGAAGACCTAACCAAGAGCTGCTCAGGATGCCAGAAGGTCCAAAATGCACCACCACATGCCCCTCTACACCCATGGGAGTGGCCCTCCTCTCCATGGCAACAGGTGCATATTGATTTCGCTGGTCCATTCATGGACTCAATGTTCTTAATAGCAGTGAATGCTCATTTGAAGTGGCCTGAGGTGATAAAAATGTCCTCAACCACTACAGAGAAAACGATTGCAGTCCTACGGACCATATTTGCCAGGAACGGCTTGCCAGAGCAGATTTGCTCTGATAATGGACCACAGTTTGTGTCCGAAGAGTTTCGAAAATGTATGAGAAGGAATGGGGTAAGGCATTACACATCCGCCCCGTATCATCCAGCCACAAATGGATTGGCTGAGAGGTTCGTACAAACCTTTAAGAAGGCAATAAAGGCCATGTGCGACGATGAAATTCCACTGCAGCATAAGGTGGGCAATTTCTTATTAGCCTACCGAAATGCGACACATGCAGTTACCAACCAGACCCCGGCCATGATGTTCTTTAACCAAAGGTTGAGATCTCGTCTGGACTTGCTCAAACCAAATGTGCGAAGAAATGTTGAGGATAAACAATTCCAGCACATCAATGAGAAGCCGACAAGGAGCTTCAACGTAGGACAACCAGTCTTGGCCCGTGACTACTGAACAAAGAAATGGCAACCCGGAACGATATGCACAAGGCAGGGGCCATTAATGTACACAGTGGATATTGGGGAGAACATTGTGAGACGCCAATTCGATCAAATCTTAGCATCACAGGAACGAGTCAACCCCATGTCTCGCGTACCTGGGGATGAACCCGACATACCGGTAGCATCTACCTCAGAACCAGTAGCAGTGGAAACCGATGAACTAACCGACGAAAAGGGGCCAGAATCGCCTCCGCACCAAGAACAAGAACCTCAGGAAAGGCGCTATCCCGAAAGGATCAGGAAGCCACCCCAAAGACTGAATCTATAAATGGACTATTGTTGTTTAATGTACATGTTAAAGTGTTAATTGTTATTTGAATATTATGGGTACTGCTAATCTAAAAGGGGAGGAATTGTAGTGTATGTACCTTTAAGAGAGAACTACTTTTACAGCTCCTGTATACTGTAGTACCGGCAGTGACCACACCTGTATATAAGCCTTGAGAATGCCTCTGTACCCCAGTCTTGAGACTACCCTACTCCAGTAAATACCTGTTGATTGTTAAGTTACAGCATCCGTGTGGTTATTGAAAAACATCATACTCTCAGAATCACGGATCTAACAGTACCTTTCATCTATTTTTACTTCTGATTTCCAGCACCACAGCACTTTTTCTATCTGTAAAATTGTGCATGTAAATCACTTGCCTTTTTTGGCAACATTTTTTATATAACACAAACCTGAATTTAGAACCACATTCTCAATTCAAGTGGTCAACGTTATATTCTAAATTACAGTTCCAGATTTTGATGAGTCTCGGTGCAAAGAACTATCTCCTGGCATCCGTCCTGAATTTGCACTTCAAAAACTTGTACGACAAAAACTCTTCTCCTAAATACAAACAGAAAATGCTGGAAATACTCAGCAGGTCAGGCAGCATCTATAGAGAGAGAAACAGGGTTAATGTTTCAGGTCGATCCTCTTGCCCTGTTGCCTTGACATATTTGGAAGTATTCTTCGGGAGCCAATTTCTCTATTCTGTTAAGGATCATATACCTGCATAAGATTTCCTCTGAGGCATCTCCTCTTGAGGCTGAAGAGCTCTAGTTTTCTGGATGATCCTCATAACTCATACCTCTGACTTTCAAAAATGCATAACATATAGGACTTAAAACATTTATCTTTGCACTCATCAAAATCTGCAATTAGAGCTCTAACCAAAATGAATTTGTCCCAACCAGAACTTAAGTACATCTCTGGTGTGTTGAAGACACTAGTAGCCCAGAAATTCGGGTCTCCACGGGTGAGTACGCACGGGGTACTCACCTGTAGGCCCAATGGAAGTGCCGGTTTCCTGCATGCACTGCGCATGCACGGGAAACCAACACTTCCGTTCCCCTGAAAGCCGGGGTTCAGAGGTCAAATGCGTGCGCGGGAGAGGCTGCGCGTGTGCATCGAACTTTTTTTTTTTAAAACAGTTTTTCCCGGGAAGGTAAGTCTGCAGAATTTAGAAATGTAAAAAGCAGGCGTAAGGCCTGAATTTTACAAGGTAAGTGGTGAATTAATTAAAATTAAAACATTTTTTCCACAGGTTTATTATTTTTAAATACTTTAAAGCAAGGTAAGTTTATTTTTAGCCCCGTTAGAAAATTTAAAAAAAAAATTCTCAAAAATTTAAATTATTGTTTAAAATAGTTATTTCATTTAATTTATAGTTTATTTAAAAAATGAGATGTTTTTTAAAAAATTTGAAGATTTAGTGATGTTTTGTAAGAAGGGGCCCGTAGTATTTCTAAGTTTGACAGCACTTCCTGTCAGACTTATGAATGGAGCATTCCCTGCTCCGATTGGCTCCCCATGGCCCACGTGATCCCAGGGGACGCGTCGAACTAACTGCGCCCCTGGGATACGCAAGCACTGCACGCCGGCAACTGGAGCAGGCCCAGGATCGGAATCCCACGCGGGCCCACAGCTCAACGGCCGGCGCGCAAGCTAAGTGCAGGTCAGGGGCTTGCACCCGCGGGAAGCCCCCGACCCGAATGTCTGGGCCACTATGTCACTGACTGGCGTGTTGGACTGTCTCCTTTCCAAACCTGTAACGTTCACTTCTCCCATCTCTTGTACACCTTCTTCCGTAACCTTACAAATTGTTTTCCTTTTCTACTTCAGTATTTTTTTGTCTCTTTCTTTTGTTCTGTACCATTTATGTTTTGTCTGAATCTGCTTTTTGATTTTCAACTTTATCTCAAACCCTATCTGGCAACTATTTTAAAAGAGATAGGGCAAACCAGTTTCAGGGAATGTGGGTGGGTGGGGGAGGGAAAGGGGAAGCTTAAGGCTATAGCTACACCTGCCATAGTGGTTCATTAGAGTCTTCACTATAAAGTAGTAAATGAACCACCAGCTATCCAATACATGGCAGTTTTTCCATAAGTAGAATACTTATTGGGGGTTAGCAGTTGAGCAGTTTTGTGAAGATTGTGGCTTGTGCCTGTTCAAATGCTTGTGCTATATCTGATCTGTGACTGGAAAACACTGATCTTGTAATTTTGTTTGGATTAGTTAACAATGGAAAGATAACATAACAAACAGTAATAGGATTTGAACAATTGTCCCGATTCACCTGGTTTCAGTATAAACATAGAAACATAGAAGATAGGAGCAGGAGTAGGCCATTCGGCCCCTCGAGCCTGCTCCGCCATTCAATGAGATCATGGCTGATCATCCAAATTCAGTACCCTGTTCCTGCCTTCTCTCCATATCCCTTGATCCCTTTAGCCTTAAGAAATATATCCAACTCCTTCTTGAATATATTTAATGAACTGGCCTCGACTGCCTTCTTTGGCAGAGAATTCCACAGGTTCACCACTCTCTGGGTGAAGAAATTCCTCCTCATCTCTGTCTTAAATGGCTTACCCCTTATCCTTAGACTGTGACCCCTGGTTCTGGAATCCCCGACCATCGGGAATATCCTTCCAGCATCTAGTCTGTCCAGTCCTGTTAGAATTTTATAAGTTTCGATGAGATCCCCTCTCATTCTTCTAAGCACCAGCGAGTACAAGCCCAATCGACCCAATCTCTCCTCATACGTCATTCCTGCCATCCCAGGTATCAGTCTGGTGAATCTTCGCTGAACTCCTTCCATGGCAAGAACATCCTTCCTCAGATAAGGCGATCAAAACTGCACACAATACTCAAGATGTGGCCTCACCAAGGCCCTGTACAACTGCAGCAAGACATCCTTGTTCCTGTACTCAAACCCTCTCGCTATGAAGGCCAACATACCATTTGCCTTCTTAACCGCCTGCTGCACCTGCATGCTTACTTTCAGCGACTGGTGCACAAGGATGCCCAGGTCTCGTTGCACTTCCCCTTCTCCCAATTTATTGCCAATTAGATAATAATCTGCCTTCCTGTTTTTGACACCAACGTGGATAACCTCGCATTTATCCACGTTATATTGCAACCTGTCCAAATCATACTGGAGTTTCTCGGCATCCTCCTCACAGCACACACGCCCACCCAGCTTTGTGTCATCTGCAAACTTGGAGATATTACATCTAGTTCCCTCGTCCAGATCATTAATATATATTGTGAATAGCTGGGGTCCAAGGACCGATCCCTGCAGTACCCCACTAGTCACTGCCTGCCACTCGGAAAAAGAGCCGTTTATTCCAACTCTTTGCTTTCTGTCTGCCAACCAGTTCTCTATCCAAGTCAATACCTTGCCCCCAATCCCATGTGCCTTAATTTTACACGCTAATCTCTTATGCGGGACATTATCGAAAGCCTTTTGAAAATCCAAATACACCACATCCACTGGTTCTCCCTTATCTATTTTACCAGTTACATCCTCAAAAAATTCCAGCTGATTAGTCAAGCATGATTTACCTTTTGTAAAGCCATGTTGACTTTGTCCAATCCGGTCACTTTTTTCCAAGTGCTCTGCTATTACATCCTTTATAATGGACTCTTGTAGGAATGGTCAAATTCCTATCTAGAGATTGATTTCGACGCAGGCAATCAATCAAAAAGGTTTTTAATGTCAAACTAACGAGTTTAAACAGATGGATGCAAGAGAACTATGAATACGGGTCTTAACAGGTCGGAGGCTCCACAAGGACTGCCTGGGCGGTCCCGTGGATGGCGTCATGACGTCATCACGTTTTTCCCACGTTTCGGTGATCACGTGATTAGCGGCATGACGTCATCGCGTTTGCCCACGCTCTTAAAGAGATCGCGCACTGTACATGCAAACAGTATATACAATGGTACAGGTTTAGTCTGCAGCTAACACCTCGTTAAAGGGAATTATGTACAGTTGTTCAGAGTCCCTCAGTGGCTCTGCCACATGCGCCCCCCCAGAATTGTCTTTAACGGAAAAAGTCAAACGGTGAGGGCATCTGACAAGCCTGTCAGAACGACTCCTGTATTCCCGAAGCGGAAGCTGTTGGACGGCAGGCGGTCTGACAGGTGGTTGCACTTGTTCTGGCGTGACGACGGTGGGCGGCCGGCCTCGTCTCGGTGGCTGTGCGGTCTCGACGGGACGGTCAAGGTCCAAGTGTGCCGGCTTCAAACGGTCGACCGAAATGTGGTCCAGTTTACCACTGACATCCACCTTGAAGGTTTTGTCTCCTGCCTCTAACACGTGGAAAGGACCAGTGTATGGGGCCTTGAGCGGATCCCGGTGAGCATCGTGGCAGATGAACACGTAGTCGGCTTGTTTCAGATCTGCCGGAACGTGAGAGCCCTGAAACCCGTGATGCGATGTGGGAACCAGCGCGAAACATCTGGCTGCTTCTTGGTGGCTGATAAGCTGGCATAGGTGGACCATGGCTCCGTTGGTGTTGGCAGGAAATCCCCTGGCACTCGCAGCGGCTGACCATAAACGAGCTCTGCCATGGAAGAGCGAAGATCTTCCTTGGGGGCCGTGCGAAGGCCCAACATGACCCACGGCAGCTTGTCTGCCCATCCAGCGTCTTGGAGGCTGGCCCTCAGTGCAGCCTTAAGCGATCTGTGAAAACGTTCGCACAGACCGTTCGCTTGTGGGTGGTAGGCTGTGGTGCGGTGTAATTTGACACCGAGTCCTTGAGCCACCGCATTCCAGAGCTCGGAGGAAAACTGCAGTCCCCGGTCCGAAGAGATGTCAGCAGGCACTGCAAAACGGGCGACCCATGAAGAGATGAACGCTCTGGCCACGTCTGCCGAAGTAGTAGATGACAGGGGAACCGCCTCTGGCCATCTGGTGGTGCGATCTACTATGGTCAGGATGTGCATAAAACCATGGGAAGGTGGAAGTGGTCCTACCAGGTCCACATTAACATGGTCAAACCGACGCTCAGGAACTTCAAAGGTGGCCAATGGAGCCTTGATGTGGCGCTGTACCTTGGCCTTCTGGCAGACCACGCAGGTGTTGGCCCAGTCGTGGACATCTTTATGTATGCTCCGCCAAACGAACTTAGATTACATTAGCTTCTGAGAAGCCTTCATTCCTGGGTGTGACAACACATGTATGGCGTCAAACACCTTGCGGCGCCAGGCGACCGGCACAATAGGGCGAGGGTCCCAAACGGAGATGTCACACAGCAACGTGGTACCAGCTGAATGGAACCTGACGTCGGCCAACTGGAGGCTAGTGGTGTTGGTGCGGTAAGCTTGCGCTTCTGGGTCTGAGACTTGGTCTGCTGCCATGAGGGCGTAGTCGATGCCCAGCTGGACTGCATGCACGGTCGCGCAGGAGAGGCAATCTGCCACCAGGTTGTCTTTACCGGCCACATGCTGAATATCTGTGGTAAATTCGGAGATGTAGGTCAGCTGACGTTGTTGTCGAGATGACCACGGTTCGGCGGTCTTGGTCATGGCAAAGGTCAGTGGCTTATGGTCGACGAAGGCGGTGAAAGGACGTCCTTCCAACAAGAACCGGAAATGGCGGATGGCCAGAAAAAGGGCTAGTAACTCCCTGTTGAAAGTACTGTATGCTCGCTCGTTACGTCGCAGTTGACGGCTGAAGAATGCCGACGGCTGAAGAATGCCAACGGCTGCCACATCCCGTTCACCCACTGCTCCTGAACGGCGCCGATTGCGTAATCTGACGCGTCGGTGGTGAGGGCGATGGTGGCTCCTGGTAGCGGGTGCGCCAGCATGGTCGCGTTGGCTAAGGCGCTCTTGGTGTCGGTGAATGCCCGGTCCATGTCAACCGTCCAGCCTACCGGATCCTTGCCAGACTTGCCCTTGAGGGCCTCGTACAGGGGCTGCATGAGCAGAGCTGCCTTAGGCACGAAACGGTGGTAAAAATTTACCATGCCGAGGAACGCCTGCAGGGCCTTTATGTTCTGCGGGCATGGAAAGGCTGTCACCGCCTCTTCCTTTGCTTGCAAAGGAACCGCTCCCTCCGAAGTAATGCGATTTCCCAGGAAATCAATTTGGTGCAGACCAAACTGACACTTGGCTGGGTTGATAATCAGGCCGTGTTGGCTGAGGCGTCGAAAGAGGGTGCGTAGGTAAGAGATGTGTTCCTCCTTATTAGGACTAGCAATGAGGATATCGTCTAAGTGGACGAAAAGGAACTTGAGGTCCCACAGCACGGAGTCCATGAGGCGCTGGAAAGCCTGGGCGGCGTTCTTCAACCCAAACGGCATCCTTAAAAATTCAAAGAGACCGAAAGGGGTGATGACTGCGGTCTTCGGGACGTCTTGCGGGTGCACCGGGACCTGGTGGTAGCCTCGGACAAGGTCAACCTTGGAAAAAACGGTGTTTCCTGCCAAATGGGCAGAGAAATCCTGGATGTGGGGGATCGGGTATCGATCAGGAGTGGTGGCGTTGTTTAGGCGCCGATAGTCGCCGCAGGGCCGCCATCCACCGCCAGGTTTCGGAACGATGTGAAGAGACGAAGACCAGGGACTATTCGACCTGCGAATAATCCCTAAGCGTTCCATTGTTGCAAACTCCGCCTTCGCGACCGCTAGCTTGCTAGGTTCGAGGCGCCAGGCCCGCGCATGGACCGGGGGGCCGGTGGTGGTGATGTGGTGTTCCACACCATGTTTCGTGGCCGTGGAGGAGAACGTGGGCCTGGTCAGGTCTGGAAATTCGCCTAGCAGGCAAGCGAACTCATTCGGAGTCGGGAAAGTGCAGGAGACGGTGCGCGACATGGTGTTACTACGGTGGCAAGGGATAGAGTGAAACGTGGCCGCGTTGATCAGCCGTTGGTTCCTTACATCGACCAGGAGGCCGTTGGCGCACAGGAAATCTGCACCGAGAATGGCTTGCGAAATCTTGGCTGTAACGAATTCCCAGAAAAACCGCTGGCCGCCGAAGCACACCTGGACCCGCTGTCTGCCGAAGGTCCGAATAGCTCCGCCATTAGCCGCTTCGAGGGGGAGGCCGTGCCTCCCAGCCTGAACATCAAGAGCTGACGCGGGTAGAATGCTGCACTGCGCTCCGGTGTCGCACAGGAACCGACGACCGGAGAGGGTCTCTGTGATGAAGAGCAACTTGCCTGCATTGCCGATTGCCATCGCGGCCGCGGGGCACCCGTTAGACCCGTTCTTCATTGGACGGAGTTGTTGTTTTTTTATTTTGATTTTGAGAGAAGCTGCAGGGGGGGCAGCAACATCCCGCCTTCGTGCCAAACTGCGCGTGGTAGAAGCACAGCCCCGCGGGCTGAGGAGCTGGGGTGGCATCTGTGGGGGATGGGCACCTCGTGGCAGCACAGTACTGTTGCGTAACTACGAATATTTTGTCTGCCTCGGTAGCGAGCGCTGCGCAGTCTTCGACCTCGGATCTCGCCAAGGTCGCTTGCACTTGCTCCGGTAATTGGCTGAGGAATAACTCTCTGAAGAGAAAGCATTCCGGTTCGGAGCCGAGGAGTGTGAACATTTGGCTCATCAGCTCGGAAGGTTTGGAGTCCCCGATCCCGGGCATAGCGAGCAGCCGACGGGTGCGCTCTGGTTTTGTGAGCCCGAAAACCTATAGCAACCGCGACTTGAGGGTCTCATACTTGCAGTCCGCTGGGGGGTTCCCGAGAAGACTGACTATCTGCGAGGCGGTAGAGCCGTCGAGTGCGGAGACCATGTATAAGTATCGGGTCTGATCCTCAACGATGCCTCTCAGGGCAAACTGGGCTTCAACTTGGATGAACCACAAGGTCGCTTGTTGCTCCCAGAACTGCGGCAGCTTCAACGAAACGGCGTTTGCCTCCATGCTGTGTTCCTTTTGCGAAATCCGTTCACAAAAGTCAGGGTCACCAATGTAGGAATGGTCAAATTCCTATCTAGAGATTGAGTTCGACGCAGGCAATCAATCAAAAAGGTTTTTAATATCAAACTAACGAGTTTAAACAGATGGTTGCAAGAGAACTATGAATACGGGTCTTAACGGGTCGGAGGCTCCACAAGGACTGCCTGGGCGGTCCCGTGGATGGCGTCATGACGTTTTTCCCATGTTTCGGTGATCACGTGATTAGCGGCATGATGTCATCGCGTTTGCCCGCGCTCTTAAAGGGACCGCACACTGTACATGCAAACAGTATATTCAATGGTACAGATTTAGTCTGCAGCTAACACCTCATTAAAGGGAATTATGTACAGTTGTTCAGAGTCCCTCAGTGGCTCTGCCACACTCTAGCATTTTCCCCACTACTGATGTCAGGCTTACCGGGCTGTAATTCCCCGTTTTCTCTCTACCACCCTTTTTGAACAGTGGGGTAACATTAGCTATCCACCAATCCATGGGTACTGTTCCAGATAAAATATGAGATTGCCCCATGTAATAAAGATGACCAATTACCAAAGCTTGCCTTTTCCTTTGCAGTTTAGAACAACCAAGTGTGTTTAATGACCTGTTTTATATTTTCCTACCTCTGTTCGCTCTGCTGACGAGACAGGTCTGCAACAGGAATCTACACTTATCTTCAGTCAGAAAAGAACACAAACCCTGAATTGGCAGTTTGTGGGAAAGTCTGTGCCAATTGTAAAGTTTTTTTTTTACAGAGAGCAGTTTAAAAGTTGCAGAATGAACAACAACTTGCACTTGTATAATGCCTTTAACATAGAAACATGTCCCAGAGAGGGAAAAAGAACATATGCTGACCGTTAATGAGAGAGTTGCGAAAGATGTCAAAAAACTTGATTGAAGAGATGGATTTAAGGTGGCTTCTAAAGGTGGAGAGACAAGTAGGGAGGGAGTTCCAGAGAATGGGGCCAAGGTGACTGAAGGGTAATGGGTGTGTGGGACAGGGTGCAGGCAGCAGTGTTTTAGACAAATTGGACTTTGTAGCGTTGTGGACCAAAGCCAGCAAGGATGGCTTTGTAGAAATTAAATCTAGATGTGACGAATGCATGGTTAGGGCTTTTGTTGACCATCAAGTGAGGTGGGGGCGGAGGTAGGGGCTGAAGGCAAGCGGTCTTGGTAATGAATAGGATGGGAGGTTTGAAGCTCAGCTCTAGGTTAAAACACAGATACTCTTTTCCCAGTTATTCCATCTAGCCCTTGTTTAATCTACCTCAACCAGTATTCTTCCTGCTTATTCTATCCCTGCAATCACCGCTCACCCATATTTATTCTATCTGTCCCAGTGCGACACACACTTGTTAATTCCATCTCACCCAGCATTGTTCCCCCATTTATTCTCTCCGACTTATCATGCTCTCCTGCTCAAGGCCAGCATTTATTGCCCATTCGTAATTGCCCTTGAAAAGTTGGTGGTGAGCCACCTTCTTGAACTGCTGCAGTCCATGTGGTGAAGGTACTTCCACAGCGCTGTTAGGTAGGGAGCTCCAGGATGTTGACCCAGCAACGAAGAAAGAACGGCGATATATTTCCATGTCAGGATGGTGTGTAACTTGGAGGGGAACTTGCAGGTGGTGGTGTTCCCATGCACCTGCTGCCCATGTCCTTCTAGGCGATGGAGATCGTGGGTTTGGGAGGTACTGTCGAAGAAGCCTTGGTGAGTTGCTGCAGTGCATCTTGTGGATATTACACACTGTAGCCACGGTACACTGGTGGTGGAGGGAGTGAATGTTTAAGGTGGTGGATGGGCTGCTGATCGAGCAGACTGCTTAGTCCTGGATGGTGTCAATGGAACCAGTATTGGATAATTTCTTCAGGAAGCAACTCTTTGATATAAGTGCAGTGTAAGATTCAAGGCAGGTCTGCTGATCCAGTGAACGTGCTCCCTGTGACCCTTCATACCGAAGCGCATATACTCCATTAGTCCCTTGAACCCACTGATAGATTAATGCCACTTCGGGTCGATAGATTCCATTAATATTCCGGTTACCTAAAACGTTTGATATTTATGTATGTGTATTTTAACTGGATCTGTCAGAGTTACAAATATAGAGAATAGAAAGACATCTATTATAGTGAGCATTCAGGTTACTTTAGATTTTGGGCTTTGAAGTCCATAAAACGCAAATATTTATGAAGCCAAATCCAAACTCTGAACTCACTGGCCAGTGCACAAACATCCTTAGACTGTCGGAGAATATCTTCCCCCAATGATAGAGGGTGTCCTCAGTGTGAAGATGGGACTTCATCTCCACAAGTCCTGTGCAGTGGTCACTGCTACCAATGCTATCATGGATAGATGCATCTGCGACAGGTAGATTGGTGAGGACGAGGTCAAGTAGGTTTTTTCTCGTGTTGGTTCGCTCACCACCTGTCGCAGGCCCAGACCGGCAGCTATGACCTTCAGGGCTCGGCCAGCAGTGGTGCTACCAAGCCACTCTTGGTGATGGACATTGAAGTCCCCCACCCAGAGTACATTCTGTGCCCTTGCTACTCTCAGTGCTTCTTCCAAATGGTGCTCAACATGGAGGAGTACTGATTCATGAGTTGAGGGAGGGCAGTAGGTGGTAATCAGCAGGAGGTTTCCTTGCCCATCCTTGACCTGAAGTCATGAGACTTCATGGGGTCCAGAATCAATGTTGAGGACTCCCAGGGCCACTCCTTCCCGATTGTATACCATTGTGCCGCCACCCCCCTGGTGGGTCTGTCCTGCTGGTGCGACAAGACATACCCAGGGATGGCGATGGAGCAGTTTGGGACATTGACTGAAAGATATGATTCTATGAGTATGACTATGTCAGGCTGTAGCTTGACTAGTCTGTGGGACAGCTCTCCCAATTTTGGCACAAGTCCCCAGATGTTGGTGAGGAGGCCTTTCCAGGGTTGACTGTGCCGTTGTCGTGTCCAAAGTTGGTGCCAAGTGGTCCGTCTGGTTTTATCCTTATTGTTTTTTGTAGCGGTTTTTTTTACAACGGAGTAACTTGGTAGGCCAATTCAGAGGGCAGTTAAGAGTCAACTACATTGCTGTGGGTCTGGAGTCATATATAGGCCAGACCAGGTAAGGATGGCAGATTTCCTTCCCTAAAGGACATTAGTGAACCAGATGGGTTTTTACAACAATCCAATAGCTTTGTTATTAGCTTTTTTAAATTCCAGATTTATATAATTAATTGAATTTAAATTCCCGTGATGGCATCTATCCGACAATGTGGAAAACTGCCCAGGTATGTCCTATCTGTAAAAAGCAGGACAAATCCAATCCAGCCAATTACCGCCCGTCAGATAACTCTCAATCATCAGCAAAGTGATGGAAGGTGTCGCCAACAGTGCTATCAAGCTGCACTTACTCACCAATAACCTGCTCACTGATGCCAAGTTTGGGTTATGCCAAGACCACTTGGCTCCAGACCTCATTACAGCCTTGGTCCAAACATGGACAAAAGGGCTGAATTGCAGAGGTGAGATGAGAGTGACTGCATTTGACCGAGTGTGGCATCCAGGAGCCCTAGTAAAACTGAAGTCAAAGGAAATCAGGGGGAAAACTCTCCACTGGCTGAAGTCATACCTAGCACAAAGGAAGATGGTTGTGGTGGTTGAAGGTCAATCATCACAGCCCCAGGACATCGCTGCAGGAGTTCCCCAGGGCAGTGTCCTAGGCCCAACCATCTTCAGCTGCTTCATCAATGACCCTCCCTCCATCATAAGGTCAGAAGTGGGGATGTTCGCTGATGACTGCACAGTGTTCAGTGCCATTCGCAACTCCTCAGATAATGAAGCAGTCCATGCCCGCATGCAGCAAGACCTGGACAACATTCAGGCTTGGGCTGATAAGTGGCAGGTAACATTCACGCCACACAAGTGCCAGGCAATGACTATCTCCAAATAGAGAAAGTCTAACCACTGCCCCTTGACATTCAACGGCATTACCATCGCCGAATCCCCCACCATCAATATCCTCGGGTTCACCATTGACCAGAAACTTAACTGGACCAGCCACATAAATACTGTGGCAACAAGAGCAGGTCAGAGGCTGCGTATTCTGTGGGGTTTGTCTCACCTCCTGATTCCCCAAAGCCTTTCCACCATCTACAAGGCACAAATCAGGAGTGCAATGGAACACTCTCCACTTGCTTGGATGAGTGCAGCTCCAACAAGTAGCTCGACAAAGCAGCCCATTTGATTGGCACCCCATCCACCACCTTAAACATTTACTCCATCCACCACCAGCGCACCATGGCTGCAGTGTGTACCATCTACAAGATGCACTGTAGCAACTCGCCAAGGCTTCTTCGGCAGCACCTCCCAAACACATGACCTCTACCACCTAGAAGGGCAGCAGGCACATGGGAACACCATCACCTCCAAGTCCCCCACCAAGTCACCCACCACCCTGACTTGGAAGTATATTGCCGTTCCTTCATCATCGCTAGGTCAAAATCCTGGAACTCCCTCCATAACAGCACTGTGGGAGTACCTTCACCACACGGACTGCAGTGGTTCAAGGCGGCAGCTCACCACCACCTTCTCAAGGGCAACTAGGGATGGGCAATAAATGCTGGCCTTGCCAGCGACGCCCACATCCCATGAATGAATTTTTAAAAAACTACATCACTATATCACTCAGATTAACACTTTCATACTGACTGTGTTCAGATGGAAGCAATATTAAAGAAAGGAAGACTTTCATTTATATAGCGCCTTTCACCACCTCAGGACATCCCAAAGCGCTTTGCAGCCAATGAAGTACTTTTGAAGTGTAGTCACTGTTGTAGTGTAGGAAATGTACTACTTCTCAGGATCATCAAGCTACCAATACTGCTGGAGAAATGAACCTATGCTCCGCAATAAACACCCACCCACCCCTGAATTCAGAATCATTACAAAGCAGAGACGATTTGTGGACTCCACACTCACTTGCTGACTACCATAAATTGAATGTTGGACTAATTAAACATTAAGAATTTAGTTTGTTTCTGTGGCTCCTGCCACAGTGCAATATTATGCTGAAAAACGAATCAGTAATTAAAATGGTAGCATGGATGAACAGAGGGGACATTTACCCTGCAACTTTATTTTCATCTTTTAAATAAAAATTGTACGGGCTAGTAATATCAGAGCCGCCATAAAGGTCGAGTGTCTAAATCTGAAAATAGACCAACTTATTAACACTACCGCGCAGCATTGAATTGCACCTGTTGCATGCACTTAATGAAAAGCAAATTATGTCAGGGATACTGTGTAGCCCGTACACCTGTGAGACCCAGACTCCTGGCTCTGCATATCCCTAAGTTAAGTGAAGTTCCTAAAGGTTGCAGAACTCCAGCATAAAGTGACCCAGTCTTTGATACTAACTCATGATCTGACTCAAAGAGAGGCTCACAAGCATGGCTGGTGTGAGAAATGGAAATGTCACACTGGCGCAAAGGCTGTTGCTCTTCTGTGATTGAAATTAAGGTATATTAGAATCATAATCATAATCAACTTTATTGTCATTGTTAGTGCACAAGTGCAGTACAACAAAATGTAGGCTTGCGGCTCCCCGAGAGTGTACATTTAGATTAAGACATTTAAACATTCAACATTCATTTGGCTTGTAATACATTAACATAAACATAACCATAATAAAGTGCATTGGCAGATGTGCAGGCTTTAGAGTTTATTTGTGGAGTTCAGTAGGATGACAGCCCTGGGAAAGAAGCTGTTCCTAAATCTGGTCGTTCGGGTGTGAATGCATCTGTAGCATCTCCCAGATGGCAGGAGGGTGAACAGACTGTGGCTGGGGTGGGTAGGGTCTTTGATGATGGTCCGTGACCTCCGTAAACAGCGTTTCTGGTATATGTGCTCTATGGTCGGTAGCCGGGTGCCGGTAATGCGTTGGGCAGTTTTGACTACCCGCTGCAGGGCTTTCCGGTCATAGTAGCTACAGCTGCCATACCATACTGTGATACAGTTCATCAGGATGCTCTCTATTGTGCAGCGGTAAAAGTTAGAGAGGATCAGGGGTGACAGGTTACATTGGCAGAGAGTAGAAGAGCTTCTTTCTGTATGTTGCTATACTTTGCCTCAGTACAAAATCAAGCAAGTTATGCTAAACCTTTATAAATCACTGGTTAGGCCTCAGCTGGAGTATTGTGCCCAATTCTAGGCACCACACTTTAGGAAGGATGTCAAGGCCTTAGAGATTGTGCAGAGGAGATTTACTAGAATGGTACCAGAGATAAAAAGACTTCAGTTACGTGGAGAGACTGGAGAAGCTGAAATAATTCTCCTTAGAGCAGAGAAGGTTAAAGGGAGATTTAATAAGGGTGTTCAAAATTATAAAGGATTTTGATAGAGTAAATAAGGAGAAACTGTTTCCACTGGCAGGAGTGTTGGTAACCAGAGTGCACAGATTTAAGGTGATTGGCAAAAGAAGCAGAGGTGAGATGAGGAGAATTATTTTACGCAGCAAGTTGTTATGATCTGGAATGCACTGCTTGAAAGGGTGGCGGAGGCAGATTCAATAGTAGCTTTCAGAAGGGAATTGGATAAATACTTGATTGTCGCTGGATAATGGGGAAAGAGCAGGGGAGTGGGACTAATTGGACAGCTTTTTCAAAGAGCCGGCACAGGCACAATGGGCTGAATGGCCTCCTTCTGTGCTGTATGATTTTATGATTCTACTGATATTCGATACAAAAAGTGGAAGAATTTTCCATTTTCCATAATTGACCAAACCAGTGAATTAATGGGCACACAAAATTGTTAAATGTGGATTCTATTGCATGTTCTCCCAGACACCGGAACCAGCTGGCAGCACAGTGCAGAGTGTTAATCTATGTTAAAGGTGCTGTATAAATCCAAGTTGTTGTTGTTGTACATTCAGCTGACAGTTCAGAGATGAAAATAGGGCTCAACTGGATAAAGTTAATGTTTTTCAAAAAATAGGCACAGCTGGCTTTGTCAGAGTCTCAACATCAGTGCCAAGACTGTAGTCTTGACCCCACCGCCTCCAGATGTGCACCTGCACAGAAGAACATCCTGTTTATTCACATATCTCCCACGATATAGGATATTCTGACCGAAGATTGTTTTAAAAGCTGAATTGCTTTTATTCACACTGGAACCGATTACACTATAGATTTCTAGGTTTTGAAATTGTGATTTAGGGATTCCGGTTTCTCAGTGGGGGAGGTGAATACTTAACATCTGTGCTGGTTATAAATGCAAACTCTGGGCAGCAACATGCTTGCTGGGCTAATGATTGTCGCTCGATCATTAGCTTTCCCGTTTGCTGATACAGCAGTGTTAATAAAGACGTGAGAAAGCAAGGGTTTCAGATAATATTACATTAGGCATGTGGAGAGATTAAACGATTAACTCCATGGTCATCTCTTTCCACATGCTAATGTACCATGCAGGTTTGAATAATCCAATAAACCACAGAAATTACTTAGATCCTGCAGCTGTTGGAGTGAGGGGCTGTTGGGAGGAGGCAAGCCAGTTGCACATTTCCATAGTACACCAGAGTCTTTGAGAAATTAAATTGCGCCACCTCACTCAGAGAGCTAACAAGCAATGACTTGTGTGAGAAATAGTGACATCGCACTGGGTGCTCTTCTGAATTTAGAGTTCCTTAAAACTCATTGTTGCTGCAGTGTAGAGAGAGCTGAATCCCATATCCAACTTATACTACATCTGTTGTGGGAGGGCTTGATTGTGAGATTGGATGCCAAATGTAAAAATATCTTGCATTCCCCAATGCCTCATCATGAGGAAGAAACTTCAGGACAAAATGTACCTGCCAGTAACTTTTCTTTTCCATGAAGGGGCGTTTCAAGTTGGGAGGAGGGAGGTGAAAGCCAGTTTGGGTAAAGACCTTGGAGGTAGTAACATGCCCTCTTCATTTTAAAAATCCAAAATCTAAACAATAATGGGGTTGATTTATTGATTTACAATCACTTGATGTCAATATTTAATGTACTTGCACCAAACTTCTGCCAGCATTGTTTAAATGCTAGCTGGAATCTGGTACAAATGTAAGTGTTTCCACCAAGTGATCACAGATCAGAAAATGTACCCCAATATAACTATAAGATAAAACTCCTGCTATTATTGTATTATACCATGTACTATAACTAAGGAGGGAATTTTATCCTAATGCATCTGGCAGGAAACAGATGGGATCAGCCCATTTTACACCCACCTGATTATACTTTCCATTAAAGTCAGCAGAATTAAGCTGAAGTTAGTAGCAGCAGGCACGACCTACCTTCTTCTTCTTAGACAGTCCCTCGGAACCGAGGATGACTTGATTCCACATTAAAAATGAGTTCTCAGGTGACTGATGAGTCCAATGCGGGACCTACAGTCTCTGTCACAGATGGGGCAGACGGTGGTTGAAGGGGCAGGTGGGGTGCCTGGGTTGACATGCGCTCCTTGCGCTGCTTGCACTTGGCTTCCGCTTGCTCCCGGCGAAGAGACGCGAGGTATTCGGCGCCTTCCTGGATGCTTCTCCTCCACTCTGTGTGGTCTTGGGCCAGGGATTCCCAGGTGTCAGTGGGGATGTTGCACTTTTTCAAGGAGGCTTTGAGGGTGACCTTGAAACGTTTCCTCTGCCCACCTGGGGCTCTCTTGCCGTGTCGGACCTCCGAGTAGAGCGTTTGTTTTGGGAGTCTCGTATCGGGCATGCGGAAAATGTGACCTGTCCATCGGAGCTGATCGAGCATGGTCAAAGCTTCGATGCTGGGGATGTTGGCCTGAGCAAGAACACTGACGTTGGTGCGCCTATCCTGCCAATGGATTTGCAGGATCTTGCGAAGGCAGCGTTGGTGGTACCTCTCCAGTGCTTTGAGGTGCCTGCTGTACATGGTCCATGTCTCTGAGGCATATAGCAGGGCGGGTATCACTGCTGTTCTGTAGACCATGAGCTTAGTGCCGGGTTTGAGGTCCTGGTCTTCAAATACTCTCTTCCTCAGGAGACCGAAGGCTGCACTGGCACACTGAAGGCGGTGTTGGACTTCGTCATCGATGTCTGCCCTTGTTGACATTAGGCTCCCGAGGTATGAAAAGTGCTCCACGTTGTCCAAGGCCTTGTCATGGATTTTGATAATCAGGGGGCAGTACTGTGTGGCGGGGGCAGGTTGGTAGAGGACCTTTGTCTTACGGATGTTTAGTGTAAGGCCTATGCTCTCGTACGCTTTGGTGAATGTGTTGACGATGGTTTGGAGTTCGGCCTCCGAGTGAGCGCAGATGCAAGCGTCGTCTGCATACTGTAATTCAATGACAGAGGATGGGACGACCTTGGATCTGGACTGGAGGCAACGGAGTTTGAACAGTTTCCTGTTTGTTCTGTAAATTAGCTCCACTCCAGCGGGGAGCTTATTGAGGGTGAGATGGAGCATTGCAGCAAGGAAGATCAGGAAGAGCATTGGTGCAATGACACAGCCTTGTTTGACCCTGGTTCGTACGTGAATTGGGTCTGTGGTGGAACCCGTTGGTCAGGATCACGGCTTGCATGTCGTCGTGAAGCAGGCGGAGGATGGTGACAAATTTTTGAGGGCAGCCGAATTTGAGGAGGACATTCCATAATCCCTCACGGTTGACAGTGTCGAAGGCCTTTGTGAGATCAAAGAAGGCCATGTAGAGCGGTTGGTGCTGTTCCCTGCATTTCTCTTGTAATTGACACATGGTGAAGATCATGTCCATTGTGCCCCTTAGTGGGCGGAATTCACATTGCGACTCTGGGAGGAGCTCGTCAGTCACTGGGAGAAGGCGATTGAGGAGGATTCTTGCGATGACTTTCCCTGTGGCAGACAGCAGTAAAACGCCTCTGTAATTATCGCAATCGGACTTGTCACCTTTCTTGAAGATGGTCACAATTACAGCGTCTCTGAGGTTCCCTGGCATGCTCTCCTCCTTCCAGAGAAGAGAAATGAGTTCATGAATTCATGCCAGTAGTGCTTCTCTGCTATGCTTTAGTGCCTCGGCAGGGATTCCATCTGCTCCTGAGGCCTTGTTGTTCTTCAGTTGTCGGATGGCCTTTTCAACCTCATGCCAGGCTGGGGTTGTGCTGAGATGGTGGCGGGTAGCATGCTGTGGGATGGAGTTGAGGACACTCGCGTCGAAGACAGAGTCTCGGTTAAGGAGATTTTCGAAGTGCTCCTTCCAGCGGGCACTGATTGCCTCTCTGTCCTTGATGAGTACCTCTCCGTTCTTGGTCCGCAGTGGGGTAGGACCTTGGGTGCTTGGGCCCAATTCACATACGGACCGGGGTCAAGCAAGGCTGTGTCATTGTACTCGTGGCACATTCTGTGTCCTCGGCCAGTGATTGCCACACGTCACTGACATACTTGTCCAAAGGGACGGGGTAGGTAAGGAGACAGGATACAACAGTTGCTCTGTTGTGTGAGGCCAGTATGGCGATACTCCGTAGAACTGAAAGTTTCACGTTCTCATAAGGAACTGTGTACTGTACCCCGACAAGAGTCCCTGCCACCTGGAGACAAACAACAACAAGAACTTGCATTTATATAGCTCCTTTAATGTAGTAAAACATCACAAGGTGCTTCTCAAGAGCATTAGCAAACAAAATTTGACACCAAGCCATATAAGGAGATGTTAGGGCAGATGACCAAAAGCTTGGTCAAAGAGGTAGGTTTTAAGAAGTGTCTTAAAGGAGGAGAGAGAGGTGGAGAGGCGCAGAGGTTTAGGGAGGGAATTCCAGAGCTTAGGGCCTAGGCAGCTGAAGGCACGGTTGCCAATGGTAGAGCGATGAAAATCAGGAATGTGCAAGAGGGCAGAATTGAAAGAGCCCAGAGATCTCGGAGGGTTGTAGGGCTGGAGGAGGTTACAGAGATAGGGAGGGGCGAGACTATGGAGAGATTTGAAAACAAGGATGAGAATTTTAAAATTGAGGCATTGCCAATGTAGGTCAGCAGGCACAGGGGTGATGGATGAATGAGACTTGTTGCGAGTTAGGATACGGGCAGCAGAGTTTTGGATGAGTTCAAGTTTATTTATAGAAGGTGCAAGGTGGGAGGCCGGCCAGCAGAGCATTGGAATAGTTAAATCTAAAGGTAACAAAGGCATAGATGAGGGTTTCAGCAGCAGATTAGCTGAAGCAGGGGCGGAGACATGCGATGTTACAGAGGTGGAAATAGGCGGTCTTGATGATAGAGGCGATATGGGGTCGGAAGCTCAGCTCAGGGTCAAATAGAAGGCAAGCAGGGGAAGATTATTGCTGCATTTCTGTATAATTAATCTAATCACCTTTAAAATCTTTTTTGATTAAGTTTGTGGAGGCGGTGTGGAGGTTTTGCCAAGAGCGTGCAAAAATCATGAGAAAATGTGAGGGTGTAGGATGTTATATCAGATTTAAAACAGATGGCAAATCAGCATTACATGAATCTGCAAGCTAACATTTACCAGATAAACTGCAGCTCTATTGGCACTAACGCACTAATGAAACATTTGCATTGTAATAAATTATACTTCACATAATTACTGAAAGAATTTGAAAGTTTATACCCTCAGTTTAATCAAAAGGCACAAACAGACAAGGTGCTAAGGCAATAATGTTCCTGGTTTGGACATTTTCAAGAGATTCAGTAATCATAGTTACTTTATTTGGACTGAGGGATTTTTTGATTATTTTTCTGCCCCAGTGTTTTCCCCCTTCTCCTTTGACTGATTTATCTTGGAGTAGAATTGTACATGTGCCCGTAATACTCCAGTACCTGATCCAAGGCCCTGTTCTTCATGTGTATGCCTAGATAGCGAAAATTGGCAGCAGCACCAAACCCTATCCTGTGCCCATCCAACATGCCCACATTCTCACACCTTTCAGCGATAGCCTTAACATCAAGGGGGAAAAATTTGGTTGCTTTGCGCCCCCCATTAGCACCCTAAGAGGGCGCTAATGGGACACAAAGCAACTAGCGCTCGGGCGCGGCGATGATTGCGCCGCTCGCGAAATTGACCAGACATTTTGCGGCGGTGCTAATCTCTACCGCCACGATCTCTTGCGCCCACAGATCGTGACGTCAGTCGAGCATGCAACGCCCCGGTAGCGCCCCGGACCGGATATTGAGTGGCGCTCCCTGCCTTTCCACCTGCTGCTAGCAACGACAGGTTGAGGGGAGTGTTTTGCAGTTGGGAAGGGACTGGGGGAGCGCTATTTAAAGGCGGCCGCTTCCTGCCTTTTTTTGTCGGCGACATTTTTGCACCACGCATTCGGAGAGAGAGAGAGATTCAACACTGTGTGAAGGAGTTTGGGTACTGAGCAGCACTTTGCAGGTTTATTTTGGTTTGACCTTCCTTGCATCGATTTAGAAGAGACTTTGTTGGCTGCAGTCTGAGCTCTTTCCCTGGGTCTCTCCATTGTTCTTTCCAGCAGAATTGATGTACAGGTCTCTCCAGGTCAAGATTCAAGGCTGCAATGACCAGGGTGTGGATGGAGAACAAGATCGACCCTCCCCTTTAAAAACTGGCCGGCGCCAGTGTGTCTGTGTTCCATTGCTAACTGACATCACATGAGCTTCGCCAGCGCTTTGAGGTAGCGCCTCGCTCCTCGGCGTTAGCACCTTAAGAGAGGTGTGAAGCACCTGATTTAGCACTCCAATCACCTCCAGGGTCAATTGAAGCCAAGTTTGCAGTCGGATCAATAATTAGTCCTAACGGCATCTGGAATGTGATAAGTGCAGACCGGGGATTGCACCCTGGATGGTACTAGGCTGTACAACTCACTTTTCAATTAACAGCTGTATTTTGGGAAATGAAGTGATTGGTGTAGTCTGTGTTTTACACAAGTGGTGGTGTCTGTGTTTTACACTAGTGGTGGAGTCTGTGTTTTACACTAGTGGTGGAGTCTGTGTTTTACACTAGTGGTAGAGTCTGTGTTTTACACTAGTAGTGGTGTCTGTGTTTTACACTAGTGGTGGTGTCTGTGTTTTACACTAGTGGTAGTGTCGGTGTTTTACACTAGTGTTGGCATCTGTGTTTTACACTAGTGGTGGAGTCTGTGTTTTACACTAGTGGTGGTGTCTGTGACTTACACTGGTGGTGGAGTCTGTGTTTAACACTAGTGGTGGAGTCTGTGTTTTACGGTAATGTTGGAGTCTGTGTTTTACACTAGTGGTGGAGTCTGTGTTTTACACTAGTGTTGGCATCTGTGTTTTACACTAGTGTTGGCATCTGTGTTTTACACTAGTGGTGGAGTCTGTTTTACACTAGTGGTGGAGTCTGTGTTTTACACTAGTGGTGGAGTCTGTGTTTTACATTAGTGGTGGTGTCTGTGTTTTACACTAGTGGTGGTATCTGTGTCTTACACTAGTGGTAGTGTCTGTGTTTTACACTAGTAGTGGTGTCTGTGTCTTACACTAGTGGTGAAGTCTGTGTCTTACACTAGTGGTGAAGTCTGTGTCTTACACTAGTGGCGAAGTCTGTGTCTTACACAAGTCTGTGTCTTACACTAGTGTTGGAGTCCGTGTTTTACACAAGTGTTGGAGTCTATGTTTTACACTAGTGGCAGTGTCTGTGTTTTACACTAGTAGTGGAGTCTGTGTTTCACACTAGTGTTGGCGTCTGTGTTTTACACTTGTGGTGGCATCTGTGTTTTACATTAGTGTTGGAGTCCATGTTTTACACTAGTGGTGGAGTCTGTGTTTTACACTAGTTGTGGAGACTGTGTTTTACACAGTGGTGGTGTCTGTGTTTTACACTAGTGGTGTAGTCTGTTTTACACTAGTGGTGGAGTCTGCGTTTTACACAAGTGTTGGAGTCTGTGTTGTACACTAGCGGTGGAGCCTGTGTTTTACACAAGTGTTGGTGTCTGTGTTTTACACAAGTGTTGGTGCCTGTGTCTTACTCTAGTGGTGGAGTCTGTGTTTTACACTAGTGTTGGAGTCTGTGTTTTACACGAGTGTTGGAGTCTGTGTTTTACACAAGTGTTGGAGTCTGTGTTTTACACAAGTGGTGGAGTCTGTGTTTTACACTAGTGCTGGAGTCTGTGTTTTACACTAGTGTTGGAGTCTGTGTTTTACACTAGTGTTGGAGTCTGTGTTTTACACGAGTGTTGGAGTCTGTGTTTTACACTAGTGCTGGAGTCTGTGTTTTACACTGGTGGTGGAGTCTGTGTTTTACACTAGTGCTGTAGTCTGTGTTTTACACTAGCGTTGGAGTCTGTGTTTTACACTAGCGTTGGAGTCTGTGTTTTACACTAGTGTTGGAGTCTGTGTTTTACACTAGTGTTGGAGTCTGTGTTTTACACAAGTGTTGGTGTCTGTGTTTTACACGAGTGTTGGAGTCTGTGTTTTACACGAGTGTTGGAGGCTGTGTTTTACACGAGTGTTGGAGGCTGTGTTTTACACAAGTGTTGGTGTCTGTGTTTTACACAAGTGGTGGCGTCTGTGTTTTACACTAGTGTTGGAGTCTGTGTTTTACACTAGTGTTGGAGTGTGTGTTTTAGATTGGTGGCAGGGACTCCATTTTAGACTTGTGTCGGGGTTGTATATTAGACTGGAGTTGGGATCGTTGTGTTGGTTACGTAACAAATAGCAGGGGGAAGCAGGCACTGCTCCAACAGTCCTAGATGGTCAGGAATGTCTAAAATTGGAGTGAATCATCCCTCCCAAGCACAGTGTGGAATTTTATTATGGTGATTCACTGTTTGCCAAGTTTGTTCTAGTATGTCTAATTCAGAAAGTTAAATAAGGTTTTTTTTGTCAATAAAATTGCTTACCAATTCTAAGCAAATTGAATTCCAAGAATCGGATAAGATAGACTGACCATAAAGCTGGAAAGGGAAACACCCAAGTTAATGTTATCTGTGCTGCACTGTATTCTATGGTTCTTTATATATATATATATATGGATTTTGGGAGAGTAATAAAAATGTTCTGAGTCAATATTAAATGGTGCATTCAGAGTATATGAAATTGATCATTAGCATTGGCTTGGCTTAGATGATGGCTTCATCATTTTGCACAATCACATATCCTGAAATATTTCAGGCTGTAAACATACCACAACACCATCTTGTCTAGCTGTTTATTAAATGATTGCTTTGGACACCCTCACAATCCGAGTCACCAATTTGTGAGATTTTCTAGGGCTCTGTACAGAGGTGAGGTGAGAGTGACTACCCTTGACATTAAGGCAGCATTTGACTGAGTGCAGCATCAAGGAGCCGTAGTAAAATTGAAGTCAATGGGAATCGGGGGGGAAACTCTCCACTGGCTGGAGTCATATCTAGCACAAAGGAAGATGGTTGCAGTTGTTGGAGGCCAATCATCTCAGCCCCAGGACATCATTGCAGGAGTTCCTCAGGGCAGTGTCCTAGGCCCAACCATCTTCAGCTGCTTCATCAATGACCTTCCCTCCATCATAAAGTCAGAAGTGGGGATGGTCGCTGATGACTGCACAGTGTTCAGTGCCATTTTGCAACTCCTCAGATAATGAAGCAGTCCATGCCCGCATGCAGCAAGACCTGGACAACATTCAGGCTTGGGCTGATAAGTAGCAAGTAACATTCGTGCCACACAAGTGCCAGGCAATGACTATCTCCAAAAAGAGAAAGTCTAACCACCACAACTTGACATTCAATGGCATTCCCATTGTCAAATCTCCTACCATCAACATCCTGGGAGTCACCATTGACCAGAAGTTTAACTGGACCAGCCACATAAATACTGTGGCTACAAGAGAAGGTCAGAGGCTAGGTATTCTGTGGTGAGTGACTCACCTCCTGACTCATTAAAGCCTTTTCACCATCTACAAGGCATAGGTCAGGAGTGTGATGGAATACTCTCCACTTGCCTGGATGAGTGCAGCTCTAACAAAACTCAAGAAGCTCGACACGATCCAGGACCAAGCAGCCCACTTGATTGGCACTCCATCCACCACCTTAAACATTCACTCCCTCCATCACCGGCGTACCGTGTCTGCAGTGTGTATCATCTACAAGATGCACTGCAGCAACTCGCCAAAGCTTCTTCGGCAACATCTCCCAAACCCACGATCTCTTCCACTTTGAAGGACAAGGACAGCAGGTGCATGGGAACACCATCACCTCCAAGTTTCCTCTAAGTCACACACCATCCTGACTTGGAAATATATTGCCGTTCCTTCATCGTCATTGGGTCAACATCCTGGAACTCTCTCTCTAAAAGCACTGTGGGAGTACCTTCACCACACGGACTTGCAGCGGTTCAAGAAGGTGGCTCACTACCACTTTCTTAAGGGTAATTAGGGATGGGCAATAAATGCTGGCCTTGCCAGCAACGCCCACATCTCGTGAATGAATAAATAATAATTTTTAAGAATTGAGGGTTTCTTTTTGACTTCGCATCAGATCCTGTCCCACCAACTTCTCCTAGTGACTCAGTTGGTTAAGGCATTGAGTAGAAAGGTCACATTTTCCATCCCTATAGGGTTGGAATAGCTAACTTCAGCTGAGATGGCAGTAAGAGTTTTATGATTGGCCTCAGCTCACACCCCTCCCCCCCCAACCACAGGTTTAGAAAGTAAAAATTGGCTTAAGTTCCTGCAGCCGATCAATATGCTGTCTAGGTTGTGTGATGCCCTCTGTGGTATAATAGCCTGCCAAGGCTGACTGCCTAGATTGATATATGGATAAAGGGCACTTGGGTAAAGAGTTGGTGGGCAACCAGCTTGCATTGAACCATACCCCAACAAAACGTCAAACGCCTTCAAGAGAAGGGGAGCAGTGGTATGAAAATGCGGGGGGGGGGGGACAGCTCCAAGTGGTTTGCAATCCGAAATAATATAATGAATTATCTTAATAGTAAAAAAAAAACTCCTAGTTTATATCTGGTCTCGCATTAAGCAGTGCCTCTGGTGCTGCCTCTTTATTTCTCTGGCTAAATCAATGGCCCGGAATTTGCAGTCCAGTAAACAATGAACTAGCAGCGTTTGCCACCATTCTGCCTTTGAAACTGACCACAACTTCGGGATTTGGTGCATGCGCAAGTGCATGGGGAAATCCTGAAGATGAAGTCTGTCAGTGACAGCTCTGAAACCGACTGCGCTGTGCACCACATCACCCCCCCTCCCCCCCGCCACCCCATCTCCCCACAGAGCCGGCAATCAGTGAAATCTCTCAAATCAGGGAAACCGATGAAAACTTTGGCTCTTCTGCAGTAATTACGCTGTTAAATTCCCCACTAAAAATTAAACCCAAAGGGAATAGTGTTAGATCCGTGTGTTAATGGAGACACGGAATGCAGGAGTTGATTTAACAAGTGTTTGCTGAACAAAGTCTGGAGGTGAACTAACAACACAAGACGCTACACAGGCTTATATACCCGAGTGGTCACTACTGGTACTACAGTATACAGGGGCTTCAAAAACATAGTTCCTCTTAAAAGGTACATACACTACAATTCCTCCCCTTTTAGATAAATAGTACATAACATTTTAAGTAATCATTAAATAACATTTTTACAAGAACAATAATATACACATTTGCTGAAGTTAATCAATTACAAATTCAGTCTCTCTGGAGGCTTCCAGACTCGGTCCGGATAACGCCTCGGTGGTGTAGTAGGTTCTTTTGGCAAGGTCGATTCGGCTTCAATGCTAGTGTCGGGTTCATCTGGTTCCAGTATCACCGGATCGGAGGTAGATACTATGGGTATCTCTGCTTCACCACTAGGCGTATAGAGTTGTGGTGTAGGTTGTCCTTTTCAGATGACTCTATGATCTGGTCAGCATGGCGCCTTATTAGGCTTTCTCCAATGTCCAAGGTATACATCAGCGGTCCTAGTCGTGTGCAAATAGTTCCAGGCTGCCATTTCTCGGTACGGTAGTCCCGGGCCAAAACTTGTTGACCTATCTGGAAGGTTCTAGTTGGCCTTTCATTCATGCCTTGAAATTGCCGGTTCTCTACGTCCCTTCTGACGTTTGGCTTGACCAAATCCAGCCGGCATCTTAGTCTTCTATTGAAAAACCATCATGGCGGGAGTTTGGTTTGTAACCACATGTGTTGCATTCCTGTACGCAAACAAGAAGTTATCTACCTTATGTTGTAGATTTATGTCTTCATTACCCATGGCCTTTATGGCCTTCTTGAAGGTCTGGACAAACCTTTCAGCCAATCCATTGGTGGCGGGATGGTATGGGGCGGACGTGTAGTGCTTAACCCCATTGTTTTTTTAAGAACTTCCTGAATTCTTCGGATACAAATTGCGGTCCATTATCAGAACAGATCTGTTCAGGCAGCCCATTCCTGGCGAATATGGTCCTTAATACTGTGATGGTTTTTTCCGTGGTGGTGGAGGACATCTTTATTACCTCCGGCCACTTGGAGTGTGCATCCACCGCGATTAAGAACATTGAGTCCATAAATGGACCAGCAAAGTCAATATGTACCCTTTGCCATGGAGATGAGGGCCACTCCCATGGATGTAGAGGGGCTTGTGGTGGGGCGTTTTGGACCTTCTGGCATCCTAGACAGCTCTTGGTCATTTCTTCGATGTCTCCATCGATACCTGGCCACCACACAAACGCTCTGGCTAAGTTCTTCATTTTCACTCCACCCAGATGCCCCTCGTGAAGCTCCTTTAGGACTTTATCCTTGAGTTTGGGTGGAATCACCACTCTGGACCCACACATCAAGGTTCCTCGGCACACTGACAGCTGTTCTCTTCTTTGCGAGAATGCTGGCAACAGTGGTTCGCCATGTGCTGGCCATCCCTTCACCGTTAAATCGTAGACTCGAGAGAGAGTCGGGTCATTTCGCGTTTCCTTTTCAATGGTAGAATTAGTCACCGGTAGACATTCCACTATGGTCGAGTGGAATATCTCCCCTGGGTCCACTGTAGGCGCCTCTTCCACCATTGGCAACAGTAGGCACGATAACCCATCAGCATTCCCATGCTGTTTTGATCCTTTGTATTCTATGTCATATTGGTGTGCCCCTAGGAAAAGGGACCACCTCTGTAGCCTTTGCGCTATCATAATGGGAACGCCCTTTTTAGGGTTGAATATGGAGACGAGGGGTTGATGGTCAGTCAACAAGGTAAACTTTTGTCCGTGTAGGTAATGGTTGAATTTCTTCACCCCCCACACCAGGCTGAGTGCCTCCCTGTCGATCTGGGCATAGTTACGCTCAGCTGAGTTCAATGAGCGTGACGCAAAAGCTATCGGCCGCTCCAAGCCATCAGGGAATCTATGCGATAATACCGCTCCCACGCCATAAGGGGATGCATCGCATGCCAGTCTGATTGGCAGTGATGGGTTGTAATGAGCCAATACTTCCCTGGACGTGATCAAGCCTTTGCATTTATGGAAGGCACGTTTACAGTCTTCGCTCCATTTCCAAACTACTCCCATTTGTAGCAGTGCGTTAAGCGGGTGCAGAACCGTCGACAAGTTTGGTAAAAATTTATGATAGTAATTTACTAATCCCAGGAACGACCTTAATTGTGAGACATTTTCAGGCGCTGGGGCCTTTACGACCGCTTCAATTTTTTCAGGTGACTTATGCAACCCTTCTTCGTTAATGACATGGCCACAATATGATATTTGTTTCTGGAAAAATTCGCATTTGGGGCGATTTGCTCGTAGGCCCCATTCTCTCAGCCTCGTGAGCACCTGCTCCAAGTTGGCAAGGTGCTCGTTGTAGTTTTCTCCTGTTACAAGGATGTCGTCTAGGTAGCATTGAGTCCCCGGAATCCCTTCCTTGCAGGACTTGCTCCATAGCTCTGCCAGATAGCCGGAGCTGATGCCACTCCGAAAACCAGTCGATTGTACTGGTACAGGCCTTTGCGTGTGTTTATCGTGAGATACTTTTTAGAGGCCTCCTCAACCTCCATCTGTAGATATGCCTGTGCTAAGTCAATTTTGGTGAAACGTTTCCCTCCGGATAGTGAGGCGAAAATATCTTCTATCCTCGGAAGAGGATACTGTACCGTGAGAAGAACTGGGTTTACAGTCACCTTAAAGTCCCCACAGATGCGAACTTTTCTCTGTTCTTCAGATTTATCATTATTCAACGTTTTCTTCATGACCGGGACGATGGGTGTTGCCCACTCGCTCCAATCTACCTTGGATAACACGCCTGCTTTTTCCAAATTCTCCAGCTCTGCCTCGACGGCTGGACGAATTGCGTATGGCACCGGCCTTGCCTTAAAAAACTTGGGAATTGCCGCATCTTCCACTTTTATTGAGGCGGTGGCGCTTTTCAGGGTTCCTAGTTCCTGTTGAAAGACTTCTTTGGCGTTAGCCAAGATTTCTTTTAATCGTCCAGGTATGACGTCATCATTGTTTTTTTTCTTACTGGTCACCGTCAGTGCCTGAATGGAGTGCCAGTCTAAACGTATCTTTCTGATCCATTCACGTCCCAACAACGGTGGACCACCATCTTGCAGAACATATAAATACAACTTCTGTATTTCCTTGCCGTTGTATACAACAGGCACCCTTATTTTCCCTCTGGGGTATACTTTCTGCCCCGTATATGTCTTCAAGACAATGGATGTGTCTTTCAAAGGTATATGCGGAAATAGCCGCTCGTAATCCCGTCGACTCATGACGGTCAGAGCTGATCCTGTATCTAGCTCCAGTTTGACTGGGGACCCCGCTATCGTGAGGGTAACCCAAATGTTCTGGTAATCTTCTTTGGCAATTACATTATGTAATTTGAGACAGCTTAGTCTCTTGTTTCCGGAGTCGCTATCGCTCTTCTGGTCTTCGGAGCTACTGTCCATCATCATTTGTACCTTTCTGTACTTTTCCTTATTGACCTTTTTACTGTCAGCGGATTTCTTTCCAGATCTGCATACACGTGCAATGTGTCCCATCTTTCCGCATTGCCTGCATGCTTTGTCCTTGAACCAGCAGTCCTTCTGGTCATGGGTGGATCTGCTGCAGCGATAACATCTCTCGAAACCCCCGTGTCATTTCATGGGTGCCGAAGTCCTGTGTCTTTTGCTGTATCTCTGCAGCTCCTCTTGCTGCTGCTTCGTATGATACAGCCACACTGAAAGCCTTGTTCAGTGTCAAATCTTTCTCAGAAAGTAGTCTTTTCTGTATTCCTTCGCTTAGGAGACCGCAGACGAATTTGTCTCGTAGAGAATCTGCCAGTCCTGCCCCGAATTGGCAGTGCTTTGACAGCTTTCGTAATTCGGTGAAGTAATCAGCGTTACTTTCATTCTTGTGCTGATTCCTCCTGAAGAATTTGAATCGTTCCGCTATCAGCAGCGGTGTTGGGTTTAAGTGCTCCTGTAAGGTATCAACAATCTCCTTAAAATTCTTGTCCATCGGTTTGGCTGGAGTGATCAAGTTTCGTAACAGCCCGTATGTCCTTGCGCCCATCAGATTTAGAAGTACCGATGCCTTTTTATCATCCGCTACTTCATTCGCCTTGCAATATACCTCCACTCTTTCCACATATGTGGTCCAATCTTCTATATCACTATCGAAAGCAGTAATATTGCCAGTCTTCGGCATCTTGAAAATCTAAAATGGTGCTTCCCGCGCTTTTCTTTCTTCCCCGAGTTAAGATGGCGCCTCCCACGCTTTCCTGCCGCTGCCAACGCTGTTCCCGTTGCGACCTGCAGCTTTCTATTTTTTTTATATATCGCTTCAATAGTTTCTCCGTTACTTAGAGAATCGTTCCCGTCATGGAGCGGACACTCTGGGACTTTCCCCTCCCTCTGCTCGGTCCGAACGCTGACCTGCTTTGCAGCACCGGCCGCGCCCTGAGTGCTCCACCCTCTCTCTCTCTTTGCTTCTGCTTCCCGATTCGCTGCCCGGCCCCGTTGCAGAGCCACCCGATCGAGCTCTAGCCTGCCGCAGCCCAGGAAGGATCAGTGCACTACCTGCCACCAGTCCGTTTAGCTGGGGAAACCACAGACTGGAGGCCAAGCCTGGCCCTCGTTTTCGAGTTTCTTCGAGTTATTTTTTTTTTCTTGCTTCTGGCTTCGACCTTCGTCTGAGGAATCGATCCCCTTGAGGTGCTGCCAAATTGCAGGTAAGTTCGTTTCTAACTCGTCGCCACTGTTAGATCCGTGTGTTAATGGAGACACGGAATGCAGGAGTTGATTTAACAAGTGTTTACTGAACAAAGTCTGGAGGTGAACTAACAACACAAGACGCTACACAGGCTTATATACCCGAGTGGTCACTACTGGTACTACAGTATACAAGGGCTTCAAAAACATAGTTCCTCTTAAAGGTACATACACTACAAATAGGTGTAACTGGGGGTTTAACAGCGTATTGACTGAACAAAGGTTATGGCTCTGAAAAACGAATTAAAATTTTGTGCAGTGAAATTTATCCATTTTAATAAAAATTAAAATTTTTAAGAAACTTTTCTTTTAAATATGTATTTTTTTAAGTTTGTTCATCTTTATTTCAGGTTTGCCTTTTCCCCGTGTGAGAGCCCCAACCTTTGTTTCGCTCTCGCTAACATTTTAAAAAAGTTAGAATTTTAAGAGCTTACTCATTTCCTTGTTCGCTGTCTGTAAGAATTCTGTCTTTTGATTGGCTGCTTAGACAGCCTGTTGACGTCACAGCAGTTTGAACAAGGGCATCCCCACTATACTCCATTGATTTGAATTGAACGTCTGAAAATCTGAACTTCTTAACACAGGGATCACGGATCTTCATGTGAAGCTTACTTCGGGCCCAGCGGTGAATGCCTTCGCTTCACTTCACCGCTGACTGCAAATTGTGGACTGTTGTGTTTAATAGATTTCACAAGCTGATGAAACGTCATGAAGCTGGGTTCTGAGTGGGTAACACAGATATCCTGCTAATCCTGTTACCCGACTGGCCACCTCCAGGGTGAACCATTTTATTTTTAGGTGATATTAATTCATATTTTTAATAAACTGACACTAACCCATCTAATAGGGTAAACCGGTGAGCAATAAAGTAAAAAAAGATAACATGCCCCATATTCACATAGTTCAGTTAATCCGGAAGTCCTCTTTCAAGCAAAGTTTCATACGACCCCATCTTTGCCAAGTTCTGCTGTCTCTTCATCCCTCAGAATATCGACTTCAAAGTTTTCATCTTCAAATCCCTCCATAGTCTTATTCCACTTTATCAGGTGATCTTCTCCAGCTGTATGTCTCACTCTGCGCGCTCTACTTCTTTGACTGTGTCCCCCACTCTCCCTACTCCACCATCAATAACCAATTCTTTAACAACACTTTAGAACTCCTTCTAAAAATCATGTTACTTTGCTACTCGCACCTTTTAAAAGCCTTCTAAAAAGTTACACCTTGGAGTCTCAGACCACACCCATAGACAAGCTCTCACTCCTTATGAACTGAAGTGTATCTTTAACATCAATATCTAGCTAATTTGTAGAAAGCCTGGGGTCAAACAGAAGATTTTCATCACTGTATTTCTCCCCCGACTTCAGAAGGTGTTAAAATGAACACACTACCAGACTGCAGCTTAAGCTATAAACTATCAAATAGGTTCATTAAACAGTAAATGGATAAGTGAACAGTAGCAATGACACATTGTAGATTTAAAATAGTTACAGGATTAACTACCCCTACTCAAAAATAGCTGAAAAGTCACATCTGCTGCACTCAGAGTCAAAGTGAAGGGACAAAAGCTCTGAATATAAACCCAGCTTGTATCAGTTTGACCTTCCATGGCGTTCTCTCTGTCGTTCTTTTTCTTTTGTTTTGTCTGAACATAAAATAAACGAAGGACTACTTTTTATATTTGGCAACTATTTTTATAGTCTCTTTCTCATTGATGGTTTCAGATGGACTATTCAATTGGAACAAGATAGAGTGCAATATAGTTTCAAAATTTGATAGTAACAAAGAACATTTAAAAATGTATATCTTAAAACCAAATAGAGCCAGCAATCCAACATTTATTCAAACAAGGACCACAGAATGCTTGTATTTGAATGGAATGAAATCCTTGGCTTCCTCCCTTGAAAACTTGTCACAGACTTAATGGTCAGGATTTTCCATTCAGCACTCCTGGGCGCACACTGGGAGCGCACATCAGGAAGTTCCACACTCCTGCCCATGACTTTCCGATCAGTGAAAATAATGAAGCAGAAACATCCGGCAAATGTCTGTTTGGGGCTATCATGTATCAAAAGAAGCTGGGCTATGCTCTGTAAATGAACCTGGTTATTACCCCTCATGTATCATGACAGGAAGAAAACAGCTAATCAGCTAATACATCATAACAAAAATATTATGTTTTTGTCACACCTATCTCTTTGTAAGACCCTTCAGTTCCCTCCTTCCTAATCTTTTCCATATTCTCAAAGTTCTCCTCTCCCCCTTGCAAAGAGATTTGAGACATTCTTCTGGTAGAGTGGCACTATGCAGACAGTGGTAAGTGAGATTAATAATAAAAATCACACTTCAACTATTTTAATTTTGCCCTATATCTAGCTAACAGTTATAATTTCCGTCTTGTTAATAGGAATGCCCTGCTTAGTCTTCATCACAGAGATGGCCGCTTAGTGGATTTTAACTGAGCTTCTTGTCTTATTTTTCGCAATTTTTGTTAAGCGTATGATTCATGTGTTTTTGCTTCAGTCCCCCAGGTTGTGACCCCTCCTGGTCCCAGTGTTCTGCCAACATTGCTCATGGGGTCAGTAGACAACACAGCAAATGTTTAAACTAAAAAAATGAGCTCTGGTCAGCACTGAAGCTGACAATGTCACTGTTTGCAGTCGGTTTTCCCTAAAACGCAAGTTTAATGACTAGGTTACCCGAGGCTGGGGACTGGCGTGAGGGCGAGCATAGCAAGCATGCCGTGGACTCCCAGTCTATAATCCTATGGAATCAGTGTTTAATCATCCAGAAAAAGAGTAAAACAGTTATTAGAACAAATATAAAAATGCAGATCTGGCACTTTTGGCCATTTCCGGCTGTAACCAAATCGTAGAACTAGTTTCCAAGCACAGCTGGGTAAACTCCTGCAGCAGATGTGTGGTGGCTTCAATTCCTATGAGAACAGAAGCTGTTTCCTGCCATAGTGCGGGGAAAATGGTTTTGTCTATTGTGAAATTTGTGAAAGAAAATGAAAGGTTTTATTTATTTAAAAGTTACATAGGCAGACTGCATGCTGGTCCAGCAATTCAAAACGGAGTTGTTACGGTGGTAGATCCATCAAAGAAGTAACGATATTCCCACTGGGAGGTAGAATATCCTATAACCCTCCTCCTAATTACAAAGTTCAATGGATATAAGTCAATTATGTCCATTGCATATTACCACCCACTAACCAAATCAAATAAATCACTGAATATCTCTACTGTGAACTGTGTGTAACAGAAAAGACTCCTGCTGAAACATCCTCTGCTGTTTTAAAAAAATGCTACCTACCATACTAGCTGGTGTACAAGTTGCAGCCTTATTTTATGATTGCTATTTCAGTAAAACGTGACTTGTACGTGTGCCTAAGTCACTCAATGTACATTGAGAGAAGATAAGAAGTAAATAAATATGTGGTTTATACACTGGGGCTTTAGCTCTTCCTCTGTATAAAGTTAAAGGGAAGACGAGAAAACTATTTTATTAAACCATCACTGGTTTACAATTGGGACCCCTAGAATTCAGCAACACCTGAAAGCTGAATTCCGAGAAAGCTCGCCAAATTCTGCAGCTTGAGAGTGTAGATTCTACGGCAACTGTGTCCAGGATTTGGAGACAGCTCAATATAATAAATATAGTATATAACGCATAGAAATGGGCCATTCTGCTCAATTGGTTTATGTTCCACACAAGCCTCCTCCTACTCTAACTTTAACAGCATATCAGCATTTTTATTTAGAAAAATGTTCTTTTTCAAGTGCTTTGCTTGAGTCCCTCTGCACTGCTCACTTACTTAGTGAGAGATGTCAATTAGCACCGAGCTGGCTCACTTTACCGTTCCATCTAGCCAGATGAGAGTTAGGTATTAAATGGCAGGAATGCGTTAAGTGGCAGGGTATCAATACTTTGTGTTCTGTATCATCCCAATGTTTATTCATGTGTATGTTGTTAATCCCGACGCATTTCACACCACGTACATTCACACCTGCTAAACTAGTCTTAGCGTTTCTGCAAACCAGTTGATTAAGGAGCTCAGATCAATGTAATTACATAATCCCCATGAATTGCATATTTGGTAGGCACGAAATGCATGGGGATTAATGAGATGCAGTATAATTAGGATTAGAAAATTGGTATCAGATGACACCATTCAGTCTCCAAACAAAGATTGTTTTTGGTACATCAAGTAGTTCCGATACAGAAAAGAAAGACTTGCATTTCTATAGCGCCATTCATGACCGCCAGACGTCCCAAAGCACTTTACAGCCAATGAAGTACTTTTTGAAGTGTAGTCACTGTTGTAAAATAGGAAACGTGGCAGCCAATTTGTGTACAGCAAGCTCCCACAAACAGCAATGTGATAATGACTAGATGATCTGTTTTAGCGATGTTGATTGGGGGATAAATATTGGCCAGGACACCGGGGATAAATCCCCTGCTCTTCTTCGAAATAGTGCCATGGGATCTTTTACGTCCACCTGAGCGAGCAGACGGAGCCGCGGATTAACGTCTCATCTGAAAGACGCCACCTCCGGCAGTGCAGCATTCCCTCAGTACTGCACTGGAGTGTCAGCCTAGATTTTTATGCTCAAGTCTCTGGAGTGGGACTCGAACTCACTACCCACAATTAAAATGAGGAAAACTGGGGGAAGGAAAAATGGCAGGGGGTTGTCTTCTGAGGCTGCAGGATCACAGAATAACAGGATCTTATTTGTAATGGCAATTTAGTAAAAAGTCTTTTCGTTTTGATTATGTACATATGTTGAGTAAAATATACCCCCAGAATTAGAGAAAGCAAAAGAAGCGACATTATTCACAAATATAGTTCTACATCAGTCACAAAAAGGATGGCAAGATTTGAAAAAGGAGTAAAGTAGTTGTTTACATAGATGTAATTTGACAGGTGGTTTTGAAAGAAAAAGAAACACAGGGGTTGAGTTATGATGAATGCAGAGATCAGATATGCAGTAAGACAAGTAATGATTCCAAAATACACATTATGAGAAGCTAGCTAAACATATTTGAAAGGCAGAGGTACTGATACCATCTCCTGTCTTTCGGCAACAATTGTGGATGTTTGCACTTCTGGACTTGCATTTAGAAAAAAGGACTTTTGGGGCCAGGTTCCATTCATTGTTTCTTTTGACCATCTGAGCATTTTCCTTTATTAGCCCAGAAAAAAACATATACTTTGTGAAGTGATTGTGCAGTTTTGTCACTTAGTACTTACAGGAGAATATATTGGCACATTAAAATTGTCAATATGCTTAGGGGCATGCTTAGGGAACTATGTGCTTTTAGGGGCCAAGATATTTTGATGGTAACCCTGGGGTTGGCTCATTCAAGGGGACATCGAGGATTGATAGGGTTAAGATTAAGGTTTGGTGGACACATTGTTAGACTTTAGAAGCCCAATCAAATGGGCAAATATCCTTGCTGGCTTGTGGCCATATTCCGAATGGACCATTCTTACCTTCTTAGGAATGTCCCACGCAGACTACATTCTCCATTTTAAGTGGCTTGTCGAGCACGAGATGGGTTTTCACTCGTTTCACTGTATCTTTGACAACCCACTTCTCACTCAGAACATATCCATCAAACAAGCTAAATGTATCAAATAATCAACTCAAGCCTTTCTACTTGCCTTTACTGCTACCAAAAATTTCCACAAAAGACTAAAATCTATAACCAGAACTTAATAGAACACACCAGGGAATCTAACTGTGCATTATGGGCCTTAAAGGCCAAGAAATAATTAGTAGTTTACCGTCAGAGATTTTCTGAAGATTTCCTTTTATTCTTCCTCTGGGTTTCCTCCCGCAGATGTTTGATGTTTCCTCTGCCAGATGTGCCAAGATCTTTGACAGTTTCTTCAATGACACTATAGACTGGCATCTTATTAAAGGTAAGTCATTTAACAGTTAATGTAAACCAAATCAATGTGTCTTGCTCGATAAAAGCACAGACCTGTACAATTTTGCCTATTTTCAATTTGACCTCATTCATTGCACATTGCCAATGTGAGAGAGAGATTTGGTCCACATTCATGCCTCCTTCCAAAAAGTAAATCCCTGATTAAACAGTATACACTCTGATGGCCCTTACTTCATTAAAGTCAGAGTACAAATGTTGAGAATTCTGACTCTCAACATTAGTTGTTATTGCCAAGAACTTTCTCCTTTTCATATGAACATTTTGAGATTAAGTTAAACAAGCTAAACCAAGGAATGTGGCAGAGGTTCAACACAGAACATTGTTAGTAGAACAATGTATTACGAGTAGGAACAAGAGCATACATTTGCCAATAAAACTGAAGGCACAGATTCAAGATTTTAAACACTTGAATGTTTATCATTTTAAAAGTCTGAAATTCTAGAGCAGTGACAGGAGAGACTACAGTTTCTGTGGCCAGGGGAGAAAAAAAATTCAGTCAGGGTTCCAACTGTGGATGAGTAGTCAGTGACCGCTGCTTTAAAATGTACATGTGGACATTGGGCAAGGACAAGATCAGCTATGATGTTCTTCACAGAAGAGTAACTTACTGACATTCCATGTCTGAGCCCACACATGAAGAAAGGCCACTTGGGTCAGGTACTGGAGCATAACTGACCCTCATGGAACTATACGCAGCAAGAGTGCATGTCTCCTGGAAAGAGGAGACATTTTGGAAAAAAATCTTTTAAAAACATACATTTAAGTTTGGCCAACTCAGTGATGGGGCACATTGGAGCAGTAATGCATTATACTCAAGAATGAGGAGGTGCAGATTTTTCACCCCAATTTTCTGCCCTTTTCCCTCCTTGTCTCTGAAGGATGAGGTTCATTGCTCAGTGGGTAAATGCACCATATGGTGTGGCAATTGGATAAATACAGGACACAGATTTAATCCCTCCTCTCCAACATTTTCAATCTCAACCAGCTTCAGAGGTGCTGAAGAGAATTCAGGAACTTCCCCTTGGCAAGGAACCTCATTGTCTTGGCCCCTGACCAGTGACTGGCATTAGTGGGAGCCTCTTGGCCAAGAAAAGGCATGGTCCTGGATATTTGTGGAACTAGGGAGAAAATAAACTAAACTAAAAAAAACTTTTATTTGATTGCTGGTGGCTAAATCACAATAATAGTAATTCTATGCCAATCAATGGCAAATGGAGGAATACAGCTCCTACTTGTTTGTACCTGGTTGGCTCAGTCTTGAAGAATGTCAGTTAACATAGATCTCCATTATACGGTAGATTTTCTCACTCAAAGGTGCTGCTATATTATGGAAATATTTGTGTGCATGCGGAAATACACCAGCTAGTACTTTTGTTACTGACATCATTAAAAATTATTTGAAGCATTATTATAAATACGTTATATGGCTAAAATTGACCCTACTCTTACTGCTAACCATACCCAGATAACTTTTCTGGTTCTTTTGTAGGTGTAACATTTTCTGATTTTTCTGCATCTCAGTTGCTGTGTTGTCAGGGCTGCAATGACATCAGTAATAAGTGTGTTTGGATCATTGGAAATGGCCTTACAGAAACTCACAATTCTATATATTAATAAAATCGGTATTTCCCCGTCATCTTTCCATTTGAAACTACTATGTCAAAGGTGCCCATGTAGTTTCCAATGTTAATTTTGTCCAGATTTGCTGATGCCTGCCATCATATGTTAATTAAGATTTTCCCATTGGCGTGGAATTTCATGGAACTTTTTGGTGTAACTACTGCATAACAGCGGCATAGTGGCATTTCTTTGTGAACAAATACAAAATGTACACAGGACTTTTGATTGTTTGCGCCACTTCCGCAATAAGTCCGCCAAAACCCTCTGCCACTCATTTACATAGCCCCGCCTCCGTCAAAAATAGTTCAGCTCACATGACATTCCTGCATTTACACCGACGTAGATTTACGTCCAAAGATTTAGGCGCAGCATCGCCTAAGTCACCTTATATCTGTGCAACTGAGAGCTCTGGAGTTTGATAGTGATTTTCTTTGCAATTAAAAAAAAAATTCTTACTGAGACCTGCACTATACGTAACCAAAGTGCAGTCAGTCCCGGTGCATCTGGAATTTTTCGGATTCCAGCACTCCGGATGTTTTGGGCATACTCCTGTTCAGGAAAATAATGGAAGAGGATCAGCAGAGGCAGGAGGCTCCAAGAGTGAGACGCCATGGCAGAAGACAGCAGCCCACTCATTATTACCACTATTGATGGCACTGCACTTGCATTTGTTTCACACTGGTTTTTATCTTCCAATGTAGGCAAATGAGCTCTACAGGAAATTTCAACATAACATTCCCATCGACAGAAACCAGCATAAATTTCTGCGTAGGTGCAAACCAGAAAATTCCAGGCCAATTAGTGTGACGGCCTGTGATGCTAAAAAACCATTAAGAACTTTCAGCTGCAGTGCAATTGCAGGTTCTGGCTGTAATGATATCAGCAAATAGTGATGGTATTTGCCTGTTTGATTATTTATGCCGTACCAGCATATTTGCCTGATTGATTATTTATGCCTGACCAGCAGAGGGCATGTGAGAGACAAGCAGTTTAGTTTTAGTTTCGTTTTAGATGGATCTCTAAGATGGTGTCTCCTGTAATGCTGTTAACAGAGTTGAACATACTTTAGAATAAAAGACATTCTCTTTCATGAATGTGTCGTCATTGAACCCACATACAAACCAATACATGGTGTCAGAAGTGATTGAAAGAGATGAAGAGGAAAAATCTGAAGTTAAATCAGCTCTCCACAGATTAGCAAGCCAAAAGAGAACATCGTTACTTACCATTGGAGAATAGCTAACGAAGTGAAAAATGGAAGGTTTACACCCACCGGCGAAGCTTCAGTTGACAGGTAATGTGGCTGAAAATTGGAGAAGGTTCAAACAACGTTTGGAGTTGTATTTATCAGCAATCGGAGCTGACGAGAAAAGTGATAAAATGAAAGCGTCAGTGTTCTTACATGTCGTGGGTGATGAATCGCTGGAGGTGTATAATAACTTCACATTCGCTGCTGATGGAGAGAAAATGAAGCTAGATAAAATAATGGAACAGTTTGAGGTCTACTGCATACCTAAACATAACGTGACGTTTGAGAGGCACAGATTTTTCACATGTGTACAGAAAACGGGAGAGACTATTGATCAGTATGTGACTGAACTGAGAAACTGAAGCAAAACATGTGAATTTGGGGGACTGACAGACTCGCTGATAAAAGACAGACTGGTGTGTGGTATTCCAGATAATGGTCTAAGGGAAAGACTGCTAAGAGAGCAAAATCTAGACCTGGGAAAAGCCATAGCACTGTGTAGGGCTACAGAGACTGTGAAGTCGCAGGCAAAAGAGCTGTTCAGTGACAGTAGCTGCAACGTGGATGCAGTGAGAAAGAACGGACACAAACCGTTTAACAAAAAGAGCGCCAATGTGAAAAAAGAGGCGTGGCCAGCGAACAAAAATGAAAGGGGCAATCGAAAGTCATGTAGTCAATGCGGTACACAGCATCCACCAAAAAAGTGTCCAGCATATGGTAAAACATGCAATAGTTGCAACAAAAACAACCATTATGCCCGTTGCTGTAAGAACCAAGCGCAACAAAGCAAGGTCCATGCAGTAGATGAAAGCGAGATAGAGGAGTTCGATGTAGATGTTGTGTCTGAAAACAAAAAAGAAAAAAGAGACTGGATGTTGACACTAAAAGTGAATGACATACACATTCCATTTAAATTGGATACTGGAGCACAAGTTAATGTGATATCAGAGACTGATTTTAAGAAAATTAGACCCAGACCAAAGATACATGGAATAAAAGTGAAAGTGACAGGATACTCAGGTACTAATATACCAGTGAAAGGAAAATGCATTGTCAAAGTAACACACAAGGACAGAGAGCACACGCTAGCATTAATCGTGGTGCCAAAGGATGTGCAAGCCATACTAGGTTTAATAGCCTGTGAGAGACTGAACCTGGTAAAGAGAGTCCTCGTTGTGGAAAGCGAAGGAGAGACAGTCTATGATGAACTCATGAAAGAGTACAACGACCTATTTCAGGGTCTAGGCTGCCTTCCAGGAGAACACATGATCAGAGTAGATAAAAGTATGCCAACGGTCATACATCCATGCAGAAAAGTTCCGTTTGCTCTTCAAAAGCAACTGAAGGCAGAGTTGGACAGGATGGAAAGCCTGAACGTGATTCAGAAGATAGATGAGCCAACTGAGTGGGTGAGTTCCCTCGTCGTAGTGGACAAAAAGAATGGAAAGCTCAGAATTTGCCTGGATCCAAGAGATCTAAACAGAGCAATAAAGAGAGAGCACTTCAAGCTTCCTACACGTGAGGAAATCATGTCACAGTTTGCAAATGCAAAGTATTTCAGCAAGTTAGATGCATCATCAGGATTTTGGCAGATGAAATTGGACGAGGCAAGTTCAAGCCTGTGCACGTTCAACAGTCCATTTGGCAGATACAGATTCCTAAGGTTACCATTTGGCATTGCCTCAGCTCTTGAAGTGTATCACAAAACTATTCATATGATATATGAGCACCTGGAGGGAGTTGATACATCAATGGATGACATCATAGTATGGGGAACCACGAGAACTGAGCATGACGAGAGACTGAAAAAAGTGCTGGAAGCAACAAGGAAAACAAACCTGAAGCTGAATAGAGAGAAATGCCGGCTCGGGGTGACAGAACTGACATTCGTGGGACATATCCTTAGCAGTGAGGGCATCAGACCAGATCCCAGAAAGGTGTCCGCCATCGAGAATATGCCAAAGCCACAATGCAAAAAGGACGTGCAGAGGTTTAATGGAATGATCAACCACATGGGTAAATTCATATCCAACCTCTCAGAAAAGATGGCGCCACTGAGAAGACTAACTGAAAAGAACATAGAATGGGAATGGAATCATGAGCATGAGAAGTCATGGAGCGATCTAAAGAAACTGCTCACAGAGGAACCAGTTCTGAGGTTTTATGACCCAGCGAGACCCATCAAGATATCATCAGATGCATCACAGAGTGGGCTCGGTGCCGTTCTTCTGCAAAAATATGACTACTGGCAACCTATTGCATATGCATCGCGCTCAATGACAGACGCGGAGACGCGATATGCTCAAATAGAAAAGGAGCTGCTCAGCATCACATACGCCTGTGAAAGATTTCACCAGTTTGTGTCAGGACAAGCAATCAGTGTAGAGACTGACCATAAGCCCTTGATTGCATTGTTCCAAAAGCCACTAAATAGCTGTCCGCTTAGAATACAAAGAATGATGATCAGGCTGCAACGCTATACACTGAATGTTGCGTACACACCGGGTAAGCTGATGTATACAGCAGACACGTTGTCCAGAGCTGTAGACCCAAGAGAGCCCGCAAACACCACAATGGATGAAAAAGTGAACGCCTACGTGGACATGATCACAAGTGCACTGCCCATAGCAGATGCAAAAATGGAGCTCAAAGAATGAGACAAAGATGAAACACAGACGACTGAGGAAAAGCATCTTGGATGGATGGCCCAACATGAAGCAAGACTGCTCACCTGACATGGCAGAGTACTGGAACTGCAGGGCGGAACTATCAGTGGTCGAAGACATCATCTACAAAGGAAGTAAAATAGTTATCCCAAAGAGTCTGAGAAGAGAGATGCTAAAAAGGATCCATGGAGGACATCTGGGAATCGAAAAGTGTAAGAAAAGAGCACGAGAGGTGATGTACTGGCCACGAATCAACCAAGATGTGACAAATGAGGTGTCAAACTGCACAATATGCCTGAAATATTGAGCAAGCAATCCGGTAGAACCACTAAAGCCACACCCAGCGCCAGACAGACCTTACCAGAAGGTAGGCGCTGACCTATTCGTATGTCAAGGGAAGGACTATCTTGTAGTCACAGACTATTACTCCCTGTATCCAGAGGTTTGTAGACTGTACACCACCACTGCAGATGCTGTGATAACATGTATGAAAGCCATATTCTCCAGACATGGCGTGGCAAGCGAGGTCTTCACAGACAACGGACCCCAGTTTTACAATGCAAGTTTCCGACACTTTGCCAAAGAGTGGGACTTTGTCCACACAACATCAAGTCCTCACTTTCCACAGTCCAATGGGCTAGTGGAAAAATCAGTCCAGACAGTGAAAAGACTGATGTACAAGGCAAAAGACAGTGGAACTGACTTCTACCAGAGCATGCTTGTATACCGCACAACGCCGCTCGAGTGTGGTATGTCACCAGCCCAACTCCTTATGGGACGTCTGCTAAGGTCAAACCTACCCATCCCGGAGAACCTCTTGAAAACAAAAGAGGGGGAGAAAGTGAGGAAGTTCAAAGAACAACAGAAAGAAAAGCAAAAAGTACTACTATGACAGAGGAACACAAAACCTACCTGAACTCCACACTGGTGACCAAGTAAGGTACAAAGACAAAACAAACATATGGACTCAGAAGGGAACTGTCCTGAGTGAAGTTCAACCAAGATCATACACCATTCAGACAGATGAGGGTGCTGTTCTGAGAAGAAATCGTCGGGATCTTCTCATGGGACCAGCCACAGCAAGTCAAAAGACTGATACTGTTGAACAACCTGATCACACAGCTGAGAACCAATCATGAGGCAACAACTCAGATTCAAGGACAATCAATCAGAAAATCCTCAAGACACATGAAGCCTCCTGAGAGACTCATTGAGCAAGTTTAAGGACTCTTGTTATAGAAGGAAGTAATGTTATCTTACTCTCTCTTCAAGTTCTAGTGTATTTACATATTTCATGTGAACACACAAAACAAGGTTAACTAACCTTGATAATGATAATGTAAGTTCATTAAGTATTACAGTTAAAATGCGGAGTAATACAAAGAAAACATGTTGTTAGATAAAAGTAAAATACTTTTGTTTTAAGAAAGGGAGATGTAATGAGATCAGCAAATAGTGATGGTATTTGCCTGTTTGATTATTTATGCCTTACCAGCATATTTGCCTGATTGATTATTTATGCCTGACCAGCAGAGGGCATGTGAGAGACAAGCAGTTTAGTTTTAGTTTCGTTTTAGATGGATCTCTAAGATGGTTTCTCCTGTAATGCTGTTAACAGAGTTGAACATACTTTAGATTAAAAGACATTCTCTTTCATGAATGTGTCGTCATTGAACCCACATACAAATCAATACACTGGCCACTGGGAAGTGCTCAGGAGCACATTACTCAAATCTTTACGCCAGCCATGACACCATGTTGGTTTGTCTGAGGTAAGTAAAATTCAAGTCTTTTAAAAGATTTTATTTTCAGCATTGCACATTTTTAAAAGTTTTCTTCTAGTTTTCAATTCATTTTTATTGCAACCCCACCCCCCCAGGTTCTCACTCTCATTTGTCACCCCATCCCCCCAGTCCACAACTGGAGTCCCATTCTGCCTGCCAACTTTGCAGTTTCTGCTCCTGATGACTTTCCTGTCCCCCTGCAGGATTAATATGGCTGGCCGCCAGGCCGTTTGTTTCCTTACCTCTTAATATCCAACTTTTAGTTGGCCCCTGATGCCCTGCAGCCCATTCTCAGGCGCATAACTGTGCTAAGAGTCGCATAATCATCCACCTATGACCTACTGTGGGCCACTGTTTCCTGCGTGTCTGTCAGAACTTTGCAGCTGCCTGCCTGCCAAGAAAATTTGGAGCTCCCTGTTTCTTTGTTGGCTGCTCTGCACTTCTGCTGAGGTTAATCAGTGGCCATTATTTAAGCTCCATATGGCTATCCCCACATAGTTTAAAAGAGCTACCCAAGGATATTATTCTTTCAGCACCATACCCAACCCCCATTCCCCCTCCACCCCAACCAGCCTTACGGTGTTGATGTCACTATTTCTGCTGTGTGGTTCCTCTGAGCTTCAATACTATTCCATTGCCCTCAGCGACCACCCTCTTCACAGACTCCAACTCTCCTCTGGCCTCTTACTAAGCTTTATTTTTCCCCACCGTGCTGCCCCCGCCCACCCCGCAGCCTCTTACCAGCTCTACCTTTTCTCCCTGGCCTCTAATGCTGCTCTATTTTCCTGCCCCCTCCCCCCGCCCCTCTCCCTCCACCCCCGCTCCTTTCTCCCTCCACCCCCGCTCCTTCTCCCTCCACCCCCACTCTTTCTCCAATTAGGGGTGGGCAATAAATGCTGGCCTTGCCAGCGACGCCCACATCCCATAAAAGCAAATTTAAAAAAAAATGGCTGTGGGTAATGGCACCGGCTGTAATACCGCGTTGTACAGACCAGGGAAGTCCCAGGTTAAATCTCCAGTCTGGGCCAGTTTAAGCAGAGTGGTAGTTTGGGTACTACAGTTGACCGGAGTTCCTCCGAGGTAGGAAGGAGGGGAAAAGAATGGTCAGAGTTCTCTTATCCAACAACTGCTACTGGAAAATATGGACATCAGGCGAGGACAGGTTCATGGTGTCCCAATGTTCAAACCGTAAATTATTTTCTTGAAGAAATATTGATTTTTCTTCTTCCTCTCCCAAATCTTTCTTTTCCTGAATTCACTCATTTATACTGCAGTACAGCTTCATGACCATTCTCCAGTATCAGGAGGCTTAATACAAGCACAAGAACATAGCAGCAAATGTCAGCTCAGAGACAAGACTGAAGAAACAGAGCATCAGTGCCAGCCGGAGGAGACTGATGATGCGTCTCTTGCAATATTTTATTGGCGGAGGGAAGTAGTCAATTGAAATATTATGAAGGCTTATGTGGAAGGTGAGCAGGAGTTTTCATTTAGCCAGATTCCAGGTAATGTACTTGGATCCTGTATCCCAAACAGGTCAACAGTTTGTATTTTAATCAAATGTAGATGTGTAACTATCCATGTAGCAAAACAGAAGTACAAGCAGACACACACACACATCTGTTACAAGACCACTTGATAGCTAGATTTTGATCCCATTACATTTTCTGTGCTTGCCAGTTAATGTTATAGAAAATGACTTGGTTCTTTCCCCATTAATGTCCTACCTGGAAAGAATCCACACACACAACCATGTGTGTTTCTTGCACCATCTTGATTTAATAGCTACAATAGTGTTATCCATTCCAAAAGAATTGACTATACATTAGTTACAAGTTCAACACTGCTTTTCAACCCACCAATATGTTAGGTAGACAACAGCCAAACCTCCCAGCCTGAGGGGGAAGCATCAGTGGTAGAGATGGTGCAAGACTTTCCTATTGAGTCATTTGATCTCCACCAGTAGCTAATTGTGAAGAAAGGAGGACTTAATCTTACTGGTTAATAATACAAAATTCGAACTAATTCACTGGTATGAGCAGGATCACTAGGCTGAAATGGCCTTACCTTTTACCATTTTCTATTTGATATTCTGGAAACACAAAACCACTGTAACCTCAGTAATTTTTGGTCTGATGTCTGCTTCGTTCTTCTTTCAGGAAAACCTAGACAAGTTTCAAGGGCTGTGAAATCACACTCAGCAAGAAACACTGGAGGCACTCTGCGGCGGTATTGGTTTAAGGTACGTTATCTGAAATGTATTTAAAAAACAAAGTCATACAACCCGAGAATTCTCAGAATTAGACTTTCTAATTTTAATAGCATATTGTGATAATTCTATTTTCGTTGAAAGGGTTTGCATTGCATTGACATGCAGGGCGGGCTAAGTATTTATCAACATAGTAATCCAAGATTACGTTGGTCCTTACTGAAACGAGGCGAGAGAAGAGGTTAGCATATTCAGATGAGACAAGGGGATAACCAACAAAAAAAATCAATTATTGATGAACTACTCAATAGGATGCTAAAATGTAGGATAAGGAAGCATTTTAAGAAAAAAACAATCAATCAGTCTGAATGTATGATTCCTGTAATACCACATTTTTATTTATTTAAATGGTACAATTTGATTTACAGGCAAAATGGTATTAAACAATAATCTGCCAGGCATTTTGGCCACTGTGTTGGGTCAAAATAGGTCTTAAGGAAAACAGTGTTCTCAAGTCACACCATTACAAAAAGAATGTGCAACACACACAAGGAGACCTGGATAAAGATTACAAATATTGCGTCTTATAAATAAGAAATACTGTTTTATACATAAAATTGTATGAGTGTTGCACGTCTTTCCCAACAGTATGATGGCATGTTAAGGCAAAAGGCTAAAAACAAAGGCATAGGACAAGACAGTATGGATCTGGTTCTCACGACAGAATATGCTCGGAGTTTGTTGCACCATACTATACCTCAATCATTCTGTGCATGTCTTTTCTACTGGTAGGACGTTAACCTCATACTTTTGATTAATTGACTTCCTTACACGATAAATACTAGGAACAGTTACTGTTGTAAAAAGAAAAAAAAATGCTGTATCTGCTAAGTAGAGTGTCAAGAGAGGCTGTTAAGAGTAAAACTTCAAAATAAAGATGTAGCTCCTTGCTTCAGGCACAATATTTGGGAAAGAGCATGCAACCCTTTAGACCTGCCCAGTGCTCATTAGATAAAGCCTGCACCCCTCTTATAGTAAAACCAATTCAGTGACAGTTTCAGGCACTAAATGTGCAATTATAGATGATTAAGTAATTAGCAAGAATAATATTCAGCAGTGATAGTAATTGCACGCAATAAATTGGCTAAAAAGTACAACAAAAACGAAACAGGCAAACACTGATTAAATTTTACATCAAGTCAGTTTGGCAGAGGCAAATCAATCTGGCTGGCATTGCACTGTCAGGATAAAAGGCAAAGGGTACACAGAGCCTCTCTCTTCCCCCCACCCCACCCCACCCCCTCCCCCCAAGGCATGTGTTGGAAAAGTATCAGCTCAGAGCGCCAAACTTTTTTTCTCTCCAGTTTGTATAACAGACTTAATTTACGAATTTCCATCCGGGCCAAATGCAGGAAATGCTCCTGCTTTAAAAACAATAGTATAAAATGGAGTGTGTTTTAACATGTTTGGGCAGGGGAAGTTGGTGGGGGGGGGGGGGGGGTGCAGGGAGCATTTCAAATAGCCAAATTTGAATATTGTAAAGGACATTTACACATCAGTAATAACCTTCAGGTGATTGATCACCAAATGAATTTAAAGAGTGGCAGCCCTAAATAGAAAATAAAAACTAAGCTGTGTATACAAGCAAGCAAAATACCACAGAAATATGCAAGGCAATTAGAAGCAGGTCTAAAACATGGTTACTATTGATGACAGGATCTTGAGGGTGGGGAGGTAACTCACAGAGCCAATCCTGAAACATTTATGGAGTATATTTACACAAAAAAAGGACTCAACATTTCCTCATACTATTCCATGATAAAAAACATTCACACAAAAATATAACATTTGAAATAATTAATAGCACCAGTGTATCAGGTAATTTTATTTTTTTTGCTACGCAATGTACAAAGTTGCATAGAGTGTCGCTGTAAAAAATAAGTTCTGCTTTTGACTTTGACATAGATGAAGCAGCAGTCTTGGGAACGGAAATGTAGTGTAGTCCACACAAAATGCACTGTGTAAAACATGTCTATGGGCATTTCACTGTCGCAAAATAGCTGAAAATAAGGGGAAGGAGCAGGGGAAATTAGTATTACATAATTAATTCTGTTTTTTTAATGAGAAGACCAGCTTTCACGGTAATTTACAACATTAACATGGTGAATACTGCATATATTGTTCACAAAGTGACTTACTGCTACCCTACAGTGATGTGGTTTAACGCGCAGTTAGGAAGTGACGTGGTAAAAAGTTAATGTTAACATGTTAACGATTCATAATCCTTCACAGCTAGTCTGGTCATTTAAAAGGGGAAAAAGTATCCTACAATACAAAGCTATGTTAATACTCATGATGTGAATGCAATAAAGAACCAATGCCTTCATGTGGCAGGAGGAGAGACAAACCTACATTAATAGCCTTTTGTTGTTTGTTTTAAACATTATACTAATCGAGGCTGACCCTCTGCTTTCTCATTCCAGCAGAAGGCACCTTTGTGTCTGCCTATTGGAGTGACAGGCCTGATCCCTCAAGTCTAATGGTTTGGAGTGACTTAAATCAGGAGCATGGAGTGTGGCTTTCTCAGACAGACTGTCCCTCTAACACAGACTTGATTTGTCCAAGATCCCAGTAGCGTGCCATGTAGGTATGTCAACTCACACCCACCCCAATGTCCACAATCTTGTGCTTCATCCAAGCAGCTGCATTTGATGCCTGAGGAGTTTCATTTATGAGCCTTGGAACACTTAATGATGTTGTGTCAGACATTGAAAAAATTTGGTAATAAGGCAATTTCTGTACAATGTCACTTTAGGTTTTGGGTAGGACATGGCGGCCAAGAAGGTGACTACGGGGTCTCCAGAGACTGGGTATTGTAACAGCCAGGAGGTAATGTTTGTTTGATGTCCTCTAGGTTTTTGATGTCCTTCAGGATATCTTGAATGTCTTGTTGATATGCAATTATTGCATTAGCCTGCTCCTTTTCAGCCTTTTCTAGATCTGCCAACTTCCGTTCTAAATCGCTATCCTTCATCTGATCCTTGGCATTGTTGAGAGTTTTCTCAATTTCTTTTAGCCGGTTAACGTCTACATTATCGAGCTGACCTGTAAAAACAAGCCCAACCAAAGTAATCAATATTCCAGTGTGACAAGGAAATACCTGATAAATATACAAGCTTATCCAATTCAAACAGTATAGTTCACAGACTACTGCAGTAGAAATGCAAATTCCAAGTGTTGTGGTGGCAGGCAGGCAGGCTCGGCTGGTAAATGGATAGGCACAGTTCCTTCTTACAATGCAAAGCCAAGAACCTTTATATCAAACATATATAAATATAAGTTCTAAACTTGGACATTATCCTGCATCAGGTACATAAATAATACTTCACTTCCCTCGGCAAGGAATTGAATGTGTGCAGATTCAAATAAGTGAGTCACCATTACATTGTGAATGAAAGGAAACAATGAAAGGAAACAATAATGGATAAATCACAAAACCCAACTTATTAACAAACTACAACAGACCTCAACTTAGTAATATCCTCGAGTACTAATCTCCGACTTGATAGCCACCAGAAAATTTGCCATTCCTAGGAGTTATAAATTGCTGCCGACTCAATATAATGTAGTCGTGCATGCCTGCCCACAACCTGGGAGTTAATGTCACTAGCGGTGGGGGAGGGTGGTGCATGTGGTTGTACCATCTAATGGGTAGGATATGAAGTATTTTTGTCCAGTATTGATTTAGTAGTTGTCCTTTTAAATTCTGTCACAATATTCTAAGCAGTTTAAAAACCAGCTGCAGTTAAAATTCATATCCTCAGCCTAATTTGATACCAATGTTTCAAAGTTTGGTCAACTGTCTCCAAGATTATAAGCTTGAGAGGAACCAAGCCATGTAATTCAAACATAAACATTACTGTATGATCAGTTGAGTTATGTGTACGACTGACAATTCTTTTCCCCAAAATGGAGCAGTCAGTTATTTAAATCCAAGGAGCTCCAGCAACAGTTTCAGGGGCATTTAAGTTTAATTGTTCAAATCAGAAAAAATCAGTTTGAAACCTTTAAGAATTAGGTCTGACCAATGTAGCTCCCAAAGAGAAATATAAAAATAATTATTGTGCATTAAACTTTAATTCCAAATTATAGCAATTTAGTATAGAGACTGCAAACATTATTTATTTCCTTTAGTGGAGCTAGGTAGTATAATTTATACTATAGATGTTACTGTTATTTAATTTGTGTATTTATTAAATAAATTAACTTGACAGTTAAAGTTTGAAACAAGATCTGATGCTATGATCATCTGCTGCTTCTCAGAGACCAGAGGCAGATTCTGTGGAGGCAGAGGATAATTCTAGTAGCTGTAATAATTACAAACAAGATTTTTCTGTTAATTATTGTAGCACATTACTGAAAGCTTACTTGGATATCAGGACAAGTGAAGATGACCCCTGAGCTTATAGGGAGTTGGGGCTCATCTAGGAGAGTAATTTGAAGTATGGAAGTTGAAAAATCTACAGCAAAGGTAGGAAAGACAGTTTGTGGTTTCACACAAACCCAATGCAGGAATCTGTACTGGACCGATTAATCTACTTCCTTCCCACCAAATTTACTGAGAGGTATTTACTGAAGTGCTTGGCTATTTTTCTTTGCAAAAATCTTAAAACATATTGCGTCTGGGGGAAAATAGCAACCGTATATAAATTAATGGCCCATAATTTGCGGTCAGTGGCAAAGCAAAGGCGTCACCGCTGTTCCCGAAGAAAGCTGCCCACAGAGATTTTTAAAATTCATTCATGGGGTATGGGCGTTGCTGGCAAGGCCAGCATTTACTGCTATATTCTAAGCGGTTTAAAAACCAGCGATCTCTGTGGTGAGAAGTTTGTCTTTTTCGATGTTCAATTGATTTCAGCGCCATGTAATGGGAATTCCTAGTGCGATGCGGCTGTGACGTCGATGTCAACAAGGTGTCTAAACAGCCAATCACATTGCAGAATTCTCAGACAGGAAACCAGGAAATGAAAAGCTGCTTTTATCCGGACTTTTTAAAAATGTTAGAGCGTGAAATAAAGATTGGGACTCTCACATGGGGACAAGGTAGAAGCTGAAATATCATGAACAAGTTAGATCATTTTTAACATAATGGAGAAATTTGACACCACAAATATAAAAATTCATTTTTCAGGTTTATTTACCAGTCAATATGCTGTTAAAACCCCAGTTATACCTATTCCAACAAGGCTCAACATTTAATGGGGTCTTCAACAGCGATATTAGCGCAGAAAAGCCCTGATCATTTTCATTAATTTCACCGATTGCCAGCTATGGGGCGGGGAGGGAGGGGTTCCATATCGCAGCTAGTGTCGGAGCAGTGGATGACTGACTGCAACATCAGTATTTTCGCATTTAGATGCGCATGCGCTAAATCCTGGAGTTGCGGTCAATTTCAGAGGGATAATGACCAATGTTCCCTTTAATTTTGTTTAGCCGTGCGGCCCCTTTAACAGGCGACATGGGTCATTCAAAATTTTGCGCATGCAGGGTTTTTCTATTTAAAAGCCAGCTCAGCAGCTGTGCGGGATCTGTAGAGTGCTGTGCAGCTTAAGGGGAACATTGGTAATGAGAGTGAATGTTGTTAGTTCGCCATTATTACCCACTGCAACTTACGGGCCAATGTCATTTATAAGGTGAAAATGGTAGTGTGTGTGTGCAAGTCTACATATTAGAATCCTTGAATCTTCCTCCATTGTAAAATATGAGTCATGTTAAAATGGAGTTGAATGAAAAAAAAATTCAATTTAAATAAACCGAACACCTCTACAAATAATGTTTTAATTGGACAGAGCTATAACCCGGCAGCGACCAGAGGCCCGAGTACAGCATCGGACCTAGGAGTGAGCAGCGAGGTCAGGAGGAGGAGCTATAACCCGGCAGCGACCAGAGGCCCGAGTACAGCATCGGACCTAGGAGTGAGCAGCGAGGTCAGGAGGAGGAGCTATAACCCGGCAGCGACCAGAGGCCCGAGTACAGCATCGGACCTAGGAGTGAGCAGCGAGGTCAGGAGGAGGAGCTATAACCCGGCAGCGACCAGAGGCCCGAGTACAGCATCGGACCTAGGAGTGAGCAGCGAGGTCAGGAGGAGGAGCTATAACCCGGCAGCGACCAGAGGCCCGAGTACAGCATCGGACCTAGGAGTGAGCAGCGAGGTCAGGAGGAGGAGCTATAACCCGGCAGCGACCAGAGGCCCGAGTACAGCATCGGACCTAGGAGTGAGCAGCGAGGTCAGGAGGAGGAGCTATAACCCGGCAGCGACCAGAGGCCCGAGTACAGCATCGGACCTAGGAGTGAGCAGCGAGGTCAGGAGGAGGAGCTATAACCCGGCAGCGACCAGAGGCCCGAGTACAGCATCGGACCTAGGAGTGAGCAGCGAGGTCAGGAGGAGGAGCTATAACCCGGCAGCGACCAGAGGCCCGAGTACAGCATCGGACCTAGGAGTGAGCAGCGAGGTCAGGAGGAGGAGCTATAACCCGGCAGCGACCAGAGGCCCGAGTACAGCATCGGACCTAGGAGTGAGCAGCGAGGTCAGGAGGAGGAGCTATAACCCGGCAGCGACCAGAGGCCAGAGTACAGCATCGGACCTAGGAGTGAGCAGCGAGGTCAGGAGGAGGAGCTATAACCCGGCAGCGACCAGAGGCCCGAGTACAGCATCGGACCTAGGAGTGAGCAGCGAGGTCAGGAGGAGGAGCTATAACCCGGCAGCGACCAGAGGCCCGAGTACAGCATCGGACCTAGGAGTGAGCAGAGAGGTCAGGAGGAGGAGCTATAACCCGGCAGCGACCAGAGGCATACCAATTCAACAGCAGAGGAGAGAGGTAAAAAATAATCCAAGAGTGACGTCACCAGGAAGCAGGTAAGTGATTGGTTGGATTGGTTGGTGAGTATTTCTTCTTTTTATTACAAGCTTAAATTCGGCGGTTTTTTTCTAGGGTCTGTGCTGTAAGGGAGACAGTTGGTTAACCATTAAACTGGTGTAATTTAGAAGGATTGATTTAATTTAAATCCAATTATTAATTAAATAAAAAATTTATAATTAATTACATAGAATGGAGCAGATGATGTGTTACTGTTGCGAGATGTGGGAGCCGGTAGACCCCATTGAGGCTAACGGTGATTACATCTGTGACAAGTGTCTGCTGCTACAGGATCTCCAGCTCCGTGTTGATGAGCTGGAGTCTGAGCTTCAGATACTGCGACACATCAGGGAGGGGGAGAAGTATCTGGACTCTGTGTATCAGGAGGTGGTCACACCTATGAAGTTAATTAATTCAGATGTAGCCCATGGTCAGGGACAGGACGGTGTGACTACGAGTGAGGCAGGTACGGGGATCCAGAAGGTAGTGTTGGAGGAGCCGCAGCCCTTGCTCTTGTCCAACAGGTTCGAGCTTCTTACTCCCTGTGGAGACGGAAGCAGGGGCTGCAGGGAGGATGAGCAACCTGGCCACAGCACCGTGGAGAGGGGGGCCATTCAAGAGGGGGGAGTAAATAGAAATGTTGTAGTGGTAGGGGATAGTATTATTAGGGGGATAGATAGAGTTCTCTGCAGCCAAGAGCGAGAGTCCCGTAGGCTGTGTTGCCTACCCGGTGCCAGGGTTAAGGACATCTCCTCTGGGCTGGACAGAAACTTGGAGTGGGAGGGGGAGGATCCAGTTGTCGTGGTCCATGTTGGTACCAACGACATAGATAGGACAAGGAAGGAGGTTCTGCTGAGGGAGTTTGAGCAGCTAGGGGCCAAATTAAAAAGCAGAACCACAAGGGTAATAATCTCTGGATTATTACCTGAGCCATGAGCGAATTTGGCTAGGACAAATAAAATAAGAGAGTTAAATGCGTGGCTCAAAGACTGGTGTGGGAGAAATGGGTTTTGCTTCCTAGGACACTGGCACCAGTACTGGGACAGGAGGGAGCTGTTCCGTTGGGACGGGCTTCACTTGGCCAGTGCTGGGACTAGAGTCCTGGAGGATCATATAACTAGGGCTGTAGAGAGGGCTTTAAACTAACTAGTGGGGGGGAGCTTCCTAGAGAACAAATAATAAAAATGACAACAGAGAAGGTCAAAGACTTAGGTAGCAGTGGGGAAATTAAAAACCAGAGCGTGTCAGGAAGGGGCAGAAGGTATGGAGTAAAAGGTAAAGTAATAAAAAGGGCAAAAGCAGGAACTAAGTGTCACAAAACATATTTGAAAGTTCTCTATCTGAATGCACGTAGCATTCATAACAAAATAGACGAGTTAAAGGCACAAATAGCTACATATGGGTATGATCTTGTGGCCACTACAGAAACATGGCTACAGGGTGACAATGCCTGGGAATAGAAACATAGAGATAGGAACAGGAGTAGGCCATTCGGCCCTTCGAGCCTGCTCCGCCATTCAATGAGATCATGGCTGATCTTCGTCTGAGATCATAGCTGATCTTACCAGTTCAGTACCCCGTCCCCGCCTTTTCTCCGTAACCCTTAATCCCCTTAGCCTTCAGAAATATATCCAATTCTCTCTTGAAAATATTTATTGAATTAGCCTTCACAGCCCTCTGTGGCAGGGAATTCCACAGGCTCACCACTCTTTGAGTGAAGAAATTCTTCCTCATCTCTGTTTTAAATGATTTGCCCGCTATTTTTAGACTGTGGCCCCTGGTTCTGTGCTCCCCGGCCATTGGAAACATTCTCTCTGAATTCAGCCTGTCCAGGCCTGCCATAATTTTATATGTTTCGATGAGATCCCCTCTCAATCTTCTAAACTCCAGTGAGTACAAGCCCAAACTATTTAATCTCTCTTCGTAGGTCATTCCCGCCATTCCAGGTATCAGCCTGGTGAATCGCCGTTGCACTCTTTCCATGGCAAGAACATCCTTCCGCAGATGGGGCGACCAAAACTGTACACAATACTCCAGATGCGGTCTCACCAGCACCTTGTACAGCTGTAGTAAGGTATCCCTATTCCTATACTCGAACCCCCTTGATATGAAGGCCAACATACCATTTGCCTTCTTAATCGCCTGTTGCACCTGCATGCTCTCCTTCAGTGACTGGTGCACAAGAACACCCAGGTCCCTCTGCACTTCCCCATCTCCCAATCTATTGCCATTTAGATAATAATCTACCCTCCTGTTTTTACCCCCAAAGTGGATAACCTCGCATTTATCCACATTATAGTGCATCTGCCACGTATCCGCCCATGGAATTAAATATACCAGGTTATTTAACAATCAGGAAGGACAGGCAGGAAGGAAGGGGAGGTGGGGTGGCTATGTTAATAAAGGAAGGGATCACTGTAATACAGAGAAATGATATTGGGTCAAAAGATCAGGATAATGAAACAGTTTGGGTGGAGATAAGGAATAATAAGGGGAAAAAAACACTAGTGGGCGTAGTATATAGGCCTCCGAACAGTCGCAACTCGGTTGGACGGAGTTGAGGCTTGTAATAAGGGAACATCTATAATTATGGGGGATTTTAACTATCATATAAATTGGACGAATCAAATTGGGCAGGGCTGCCTTGAGGATGAGTTCATTGAGTGTATTAGGGATGGGTTTCTTGAGCAGTATGTAACTGAACCAACCAGGGGGCAAGCAACCTTAGATCTGGTCCTGTGTAACGAGACAGGATTAATTAAAAATGTCCTAGTAAAGGATCCCCTTGGAATGAGTGACCATAACATGGTTGAATTCCATATTCAGTTAGAGGGTGAGGAGGTTGTATCTCAAACAAGCGTGCTAAGCTTGAATAAAGGAGACTATGAAGGTATGAGAGCAGAATTGAGTAAAGTGGATTGGGAAAATAGGTTAAAGGATAAGACGATACATGATCAGTGGTGTACATTTAAAGGAGTTATTTTACAACTTCCAAAAAAAGTATATTCCACTGAGAAAAAAAGGGTGTAAAAGAAAAGACAGCCATCCGTGGCTAAGTAAGAAATTAAGGATAGTATTCGACTAAAAACAAGGGCATATAAGGTAGCCAAATCTAGTGGGAGGATAGAGGATTGGGAAAACTTTAAAAGACAGCAAAAAATAACAAAAAGATTGATTAAGAAAGGGAAGATAGATTATGAAAGTAAATTAGCAAAAAATATAAAGACAGATAGTAAGAGTTTTTATAGTTATATAAAAAGAAAAAGGGTGGCTAAAGTAAATGTTGGTCCCTTAGAGGATGAGACCGGGAAATTAATGGTGGGAAATATGGAGATGGCAAAAACACTGAATGAATATTTTGTATCAGTCTTTATAGTAGAGGACACCAAGAATATCCCAACACTTGACAAGCAGGGGGCTATAGGGGGGGGGGGAGGAGATAAACACGATCAAAATCACGAAGGAAGTGGTACTCGGTAAAATAATGGGACTCAAGGCGGATAAATCACCTGGACCTGATGGCTTACATCCTAGGGTCTTGAGGGAAGTGGCGGTAGGGGTTGTGGATGCATTGGTAATAATCTTCCAAAACTCCCTGGGCTCAGCAAAGGTCCCGGCAGACTGGAAAACTGCTAATGTAACACCCTTATTTAAAAAGGGCAGCAGACAGAAGGCTGGAAACTATAGACCGGTTAGCCTAACATCTGTGGTAGGTAAAATTTTGGAGTCCATTATTAAGGAGACAGTAACAGGACATTTGGATAATCATAATTTAATAGGACAAAGTCAGCATGGTTTTATGAAGGGGAAGTCATGTTTGACAAATTTGCTGGAGTTCTTTGAGGAAGTAACATATAGGGTGGATAAAGGTGAACCAGTGGACGTACTGCATTTAGACTTCCAAAAGGCATTTGACAAGGTGCCACACAAAAGATTATTGCTTAAGATAAAAAATCACGGGATTGGGGGTAATATTCTGGCATGGATAGAGGATTGGCTATCTAACAGAAGGCAGAGAGTTGGGATAAATGGTTCATTCTCAGACTGGCAATCAGTAACCAGTGGTGTTCCGCAGGGGTCAGTGCTGGGTCCCCAACTCTTTACAATCTATATTAACGATTTGGAGGAGGGGACCGAGTGTAACACATCAAAGTTTGCAGATGATACTAAGATGGGAGGGAAAGTAGTGAGTGAGGAGGACATAAAAAACCTGCAAGGGGACATAGACAGGCTAAGTAAGTGGGCAGAGATTTGGCAGATGGAATACAATACTGGAAAGTGTGAGGTTATGCACTTTGGCAGGAAAAATCGTAGAGCAAGTTATTATCTTAATGGCAAGAAACTGGAAAGTACTGAAGTACAAAGAGATCTGGGGGTCCTGGTGCACGAAACTCAAAAGGTTAGTATGCAGGTGCAGCAAGTGATTAAGAAGGCCAATGGAATGTTGGCTTTCATTGCTAGGGGGATAGAATATAAAAATAGGGAGGTATTGCTTCAGTTGTACAAGGTATTGGTGAGACCGCACCTGGAATACTGCATACAGTTTTGGTGTCCATACTTAAGAAAGGACATACTTGCTCTCGAGTCAGTACAAAGAAGGTTCACTCGATTAATCCCGGGGATGAGGGGATGGACATATGAGGAGAGGTTGAGTAGATTGGGACTCTACTCATTGGAGTTCAGAAGAATGAGAGGCGATCTTATTGAAACATATAAGATTATGAAGGGGTTGGATCGGGTGGATGTTCCAGGTGATGGGTGAAACTAGAACTAGGGGGCATAGTCTTAGAATAAGGGGCTGCTCTTTCAAAACTGAGATGAGGAGGAACTACTTCACTCAGAGGGTGGTAGGTCCATGGAATATGCTGCCCCAAAAAGCTGTCGAAGCTACATCATTACATAAATTTAAAACAGAAATAGACAGTTTCCTAGAAGAAAAGGGAATTAAGGGTTACGGGGAGCGGGCAGGAATTTGGACATGAGTCTAGGTTCGGATAGGTAATGGCCCTGTGGGTAGCGGAGCGGGCCCGTGTAGCCTGATCCTGCTCCTGTTTCGTGTGTCTAATTCTGTTAGAACCATCTCCTGAACCTGTCATAGTGGATTGGCGGTTAGGATCAGATCAGCCATGATCTTATTGAATGGCGGAGCAGGCTCGAGGGGCCAATTGGCCTACTCCTGCTCCTATTTCTTATGTTCTTATGTTCTTATGTTCCCATGTTTTCCTCGGAGTGCCTTGAAGGAAGATAGGCTTCACCTCCCATTCTAGAATGAACCAAGTAGAAATCAAGCAAGTGGGAGAAAGTTGTGTTACAACAACAAGTTATAACACCTTTAAAGTAGTAAAATGCGCTTCACAGGAGCAATATCAAACAAAATTTGACACGAGCCACATAAGGAGATATTAGGGCAGATCCGAGGTAGGTTTTAAGGAGCATCTTAAAGGAGGAAAGAGTTGGAAAGGTTTCGGGAGGGGATTCCAGAGCTTTGGGGCCTTGGCAGCTGAAGGCAAGGCCACCAATGGTGGAGTGATTAAAATCAGGGATGCTCCAGAGGCCAGAACTGAAGCATCGTGGCTATCTCGGAGGGTTGTAGGGCTGGAGGAGATTACCGAGACAGGGAGGGCTGAGGGATTTGAAAACGAGGATGAGATTTTTAAAATCGAGGCATTTCTTAACTAGGAGCCAATATAGGACAGCGAGAACAGGTGTGATGGGTGAATGGGACTTGGTGCGAGTTAGGACACGAGCAGCAGAGTTTTGGATGAACTTAACTTTACGGAGGTTAAGATCAGAAAGGCTAAAGCTTCCATTTGTCCATCTACTTCTAATGCAAATACATTAGAAGTAACTGTCTGTTTCGCAGAAAGGGTGGGAAGAAAATGAACCCTTTTACCATCATATTCTAAAATGGTTTCTCAATATTAAACTGCTGACTTGTTTGACTTAAAAGCATTTCAGATTTTTCAAGAAAACTAAGTTTCTAGCTGAAGATATCTCCTTGCTAGCCATTAGGGTAAGTTTGTGATAAAGCAGGTACAATATCTGCTGTAGCACAAACTTTTGCAATGCGGTGTGTATACAATTTTCAACACCAGATGCAATGCGATCATATCTCTGCACACACTTTGTTTACAAACCAGCGTTTTGGAAAATACTTCTGCTATCTGGTAACATTCATCATCAGGTCCAAATCCTCATCCTTGTCCAAGATAAAAACTCATGCACATCAATCGCCTGTGGTATCAAGAGGCTAATTTTAAAGTGCACAGGAAGTTTCACATCAAGCACTATATGGTTACCTTAAAAGGGGGGAAGGGGGGGGGCTGATCTCATTTAAAAAAAAAAGGATTTTCAGGTACTTTGGCAAATCATCTCAAGAGTTTCATGGAAATTGCACTCCTTTAATAGGCAATCACAGACTGTCACCTGGAAAACTTAAACCGGACATACTGCTGTCATTGGCACAAGTGGAGATAAACCTCTAATGCTGCATTTACTACAATCAAGAGACATTTCTCAGTGACTGCTCCCAGTCTTTCAGCTGTAGAAGCCACCCTATTTGCCTGGCGGCTCCTACAGCAACCAGATAAACTTGTAATCAATTACGCAGTTGTTTTAAAGTCATGATCAACTTTTTTTTGTTCAATGCTGCAACCTCCCCAATGGCTGGGAAGGCACGTCATTCGCTGCTGCTGGGCATGGGTTTTTGGCAGTCTCTGCCAGTAAGCTACTTGCTGTTTATGTTGCTGGAGACAGCGCAGGTCAAAACCAGCTATTTTACTTTCGTGTTCTGCCTGTGACCACTTTGTTTACACTCACAGCTTGCTGCCAACTGCGGAGGTACCATCAGTGGAAAATTGCAAACATATGAGCTATAGGATTGGGAAAGTTAAAACAAAATGAGTGATGTAATCTGGGAACCACCAAAAGGGAAGGCCAAGGCCAGCCTTTACCTGAAGCTCAAATTAGTCCATGTAATGCTAAAAGGGACCATACATTTGTTGCTTCATTTGATCAACATAAGTTAGGCTTTCAGTAATACCTACCCAGTTCTCCCAACAGCTTATTGATGGTATTCAGCACACCCTGCACAGCTTTTTTGGCCTTTCTTGCCTGCTCATCGGCCTCTTTTGCAGCTTGTGAAGCCTAAAAAGGAGCATTTTGAGAACATGCTTAGAATTCCAAAAATACACTTATGTATTTCTAATCAGATGCAATAGAAGAACTGATATGTCAAAAATAATACTGACAGCTCTTTATGATGTAGGTTATGTGCCACTGAATTTTAAGACTTAATTGGGAAACTTGAAGACCCTCACCATATCTGCCATCATCATGTCTTGGTCTGCTTCATCCTTTTTCCCTGCAAGTTCATCCTCTGCTTCTTTCAGTCGTTTCATCATGTCACTTACTTCTTCCTCCAAGTCCATGGTGTCATTAAAGGTGTCATCTGCATCCTGTTTTGTCTTAGCAGCACTCTACAAAGAGAAGCATTGGCCAAGGATTTAACCAACAGCTACAAGCTTAGAATGCTTGCTTAAAGGGCAGTGCCACTGAAGTAAAATGGCCTGATCATGCCTGGAGCTACAGTGTTATTCTAAAATAAATTGAAATCATGCCTTAACTTGCTGTAACAGGTAACATGGGAGCTCTGAATTGGAATATTCATAGTTTGTTCCAGGAAACACACTTGCCCAGAAACCCCTTAGTACAGCATAAAACGTCACAAACATCATCTTTAAAGAATTAATTCACTTTAACCAGTTATGTTGCTTTTTCTTTTAATTGCTTGATTTCTAATGCCGATCTGACCAAAAACAAAAATTTGAATCAGCCATTGGATATTTCACGTTACAAAGAATAACAGTGCACACTGCCTGTCAGAGATATCTACTCCATCTTATTACGGATAAGAGACAAACATCTAATTCCTACACAATTATCAGACAGCATGGATGCCAAATATAAATGAACAGCAGTCATCCTCAATGCAAATAAGGCTGGTGCGATGAGTGAAACTACCCAGTATATTAAAACGGTGGCTATTATAATTTTTAAGTTAATTTAAATGTGCAGCTTCAATTATAATCGCCATCAGATTCTGTGTTACTGGAAATATGCAGCACAAAACTACAGAATTCTGAGGGTTTGTTTTAAATTTCAAGGTACCTAAAGGGCTAATCCAGTAGAACTATTTATGGACACATCATTCTGAATTGATCTTCCAGAATTCAAGTTTGAAAGATAACACATACAGATGTAATTTAAATACACTGCCTTTGCAAACAGCTGAAAGTGACAGAAGTAAGATACATGGTACAGGACCAAAACTTTCTGCTGATTAATGCACCACTGGCTACTCTATACAAGAATTATAATTACTGAAGGCAGGCTACAAGAAAGCTTAGCAGATGCAATAGGCTTCTTAATTGAAACTGTCTACACAAAATGAACATCTTTTTACCTCCTGTAAGGTGTTTGCAATTTGCTCTGCATCCTCAGCTTTTTTTTGGGCTTCAGAAGCATCCATTCTTGCATTCCCCAATGCATCCTCAGCCTGTTTTGTCTTTGCATTTGCATCATCGATAGTCTTCCTGATGTCAGGTATTTTTTTCAAAGCTTCTTCTGCTGCTGTCTTGTTGTCATTCACTCTCTTGTCAAAATCTGCACCAAACAAAATCATTTTGGTTACTAATACTTGGACATGATTCAGAGCACCTGCTGTTCTCTTGGTTAATATTTATCTATTTATTTATTTGCTTCTTCTTGATCACTGGCAAGATTAGTTGCACCTTTTCTTTACTCTTCAGAATAATTTGGAATAAAAATGCAAGTCTATTCCATTTCAAAAGAATACATGTAGCCTCTTTAATTTCCTGGGATCCGTCATCTTGCGGAAGGAGGAGGAAAAGACGAAGGGGAGAAAGAGAAAGGGAAACTAGCATCTGCTAAGGTTATTACAGCTGGATCTAAAATACCACGGATTTGTGGCAATCTGAACAGAAAGGTCAAGTGTAATTGTACTATTGCTGTATATGATCAATATACATTTGTAATGTTCCCCCCCCCCCCACAAGTTGTACAAGTGACAGAACAAGACTGCCCCTTTACATGATGAACTTTAAAATAAGACACCTAACCAGAGTATGTTCTCAGGATGCACCAAGTATTTCACACTCAATGAAGTACTTTTGAAGTCATTGTTGTTTTGCAGGCAAACAGATGGCAGCCAATTTGCACAGAGCAAGATCCCACAGCATATGAATGAATGATTAGTTAATCTATTCTGGTGATATTGGTTGAGGGATAAATGTTGGGCAGGGCAGGATAATTACCTGTTCCTCTTCAGATTGTGACATGGGACCTTTTTATGTCCACCTGATTAGACAGACAAGACATTGATTTAATGTCTCACCCGAAAGATGGCACCTCCAACAATGCAGCATGCCCTCGGTGCTGTACTGAAGTGTCAGCCGAGATTATATGCTCAAGTCCTAGAGTGGAGTTTTTAATTCCAATTTCCCCATCGAAATACATTAGAGAAGGAAAGTAATCAGCATAAGCCCTGTGAATAATCTAAGGTAATAATATACATTAGTTTTAGAAACTCAACCACATTAAAAATAGCACAACGTTCTAGGTCAAAGAAACTGGACGCCCCAAAGAAACTAGAGATCCCAATACCAATTGTTCCGTCTACAAATATTCTCTGTTCTCTTTCCAATATCTTCTAAATATGGCACACGTCAGAATTTAACAGCAGCATACTAAAACTGGCAGTTAAACAGAAGAGTTGGCTAGATCGTGGGTTGACCATTCTCTAGTCAAGGGCCTTTTTGTTGGATGTATCGCCATACTTTATTACACTAGAAATATCAATTTACAGACCTTGCAGGTTTTTGAGAATATCCTGAGCCTCCTGCAGTGTAGCCTTTCCTTTCTTGGCAGCATCTTCAGCCAAGGCTTTAGCAGCATCTGCACGGGCTAGCAATTGGTCGGCAGTCTTTAAGATAGAAAAAAGGTCAGAATGAACATTCTCGGTCATCTATGGATTACAGACAAAATCATTGAGCAACTTGTGGTTCGACTATTATCCATTTGGATTATCTTATTCAAATCTACTATATTCAATCCTTTTATAATTTCCAACACCTCAGTCATATATCCCATTAGCGCAAGTTTCTCCAAAGTGAATAACTCTTACTCTCTAAGCCTATCCCAAGTAACAGATCTTAACTTAGGCATACTTGTTGCCCTCCTCTGCACCGCTCTAAAATCTCAAATATCTATCACTGGACTTGGGGACCGAAACTGGGCACAGACCCCATACATGGATGAACCAAACCCTTATACTGTACCACCCAATAGTGGATTTAGTTTTTACACTTTATTTACCTAGTAGAACCCCATTTGGCTTCCCCATAGCTGGCTTACATTGCTTGTGAACCTTTAGAGTCCCACAGTGACTATCCAAGTCCCTTTCTAACTCTGTTAATTTAATGGGCACTCATGCATGGAGTATACATGGCTTAAGTTTTCTGGCCCTTTGTACACAAGACAGCACTTATCCACATTGAATAACATTTGCCATTTATTCAACAGCTCACTTTATCTGAAAATCAGCCAAAGTCTCCTTATGTGTCTCCTTGCACACATTTTTCTACTAACTGTAATTTGAATAGCTAAAACTGTTGATGTCCTAAAGATTATTAAAAATAATATAATTATATACAAGTGTATAAAATTATGAGGGGCCTAGATAGAGTGGATAGGAAGGACCTATTTCCCTTAGCAGAGAGGCTAATAACCAGGAGGCATAGATTTAAGGTAATTGGAAGAAGAATTAGAGGGAAGTTGGAGAACTTTTTTCACCCAGAGCATGGTGGGTGTCTGGAACTCACTGCCTGAAAGGGTGGTAGAGGCAGAAACCTTCATCACATTTAAAAAGTACTTGGATATGCACTTGAAGTGCTGCAACCTACAAGGTTATGGACCAAGAGCTGGAAAGTGGGATTAGGCTGGATAGTTTTTCAGCTGGCACAGACACGATGGGCCGAATGGTCTCCTTCTGTACCCTAAATTTCTATGATTCTATGAACAGAAAAGAACCAAGAAGAGAGCTCCAGGAAATTTTACTCATCACCCTTTGTGTTGTTTACGCAATTTCATTCAATTCCCAATCCAGTCTATTATTTCCCCAATACACTATGCCATCTAATCTTTTCTATTAGCTATCTCAGCAGAACTATATCAAAATTTTCCTGCAAATTCAATACCCAAAACTTCCTCAAATAACAAATTACTGACACATGGCCTGCGCTTCCTAAAGCCATGTGGTACTCTGTTTGTTTATAGTATCTTGTATAATGCTCTTAGTTGATAGGCCCAATCCTCTTTAAAGGAAACAGGTAAGAATTTGCTACCATTCTTTCTTCGATATATGGGCCTTTGGTGATGTGGTAATTAAAATGTAAGGTGTTATATTTTCATCAATGCTCGCCTATCACTCCACATCCCAAGCCTTGCATACCCTGTTCCTGAGGCCAATCTGCACAGATCTTCTTTCTCGTTCTCTCTTCCCCTTCTCCCAACCCTAGACTTCACCACATTCTAGCAAGTGGTAAAAGAACACTGAAAAAATGTGATTTATTGGAGAGAACTAAAAAGAGGTGGAAATCAACATTCTATACATAGGGGGGATTTTGGAAGAAAATAAGCCAATTACACAAACATATGTTTTCAATCTTATACAGCAACACATCTGGAGCCTGGGTTTTACCTGCTGTTCAGTTTTTCCCTTTTCCAAAAGGCTCTTCACTTCAGTTTCCTTTGCTTTCAGGTCATCTCGCATATCATTATAATCCTTCAGCTTTCTGTCAATCACACCATCCAGATCTGCTGCATCCTTTATAATTTTTTCGGCTTCATTCTAACAGATAGGATGTTCCACATTTCAATTTCAGTTTACACTGTACATATTTGTTCCCCCAACACTACTCTCCCCACAAAGTGCAGCCTTTGTGTAACGTAATCAGCTACTAGGAGTTACAGAATTACAAACTGGGGTGATTTACCCTCTAGTTTCTCCCTCTTCATGCAACAACATGCTTCTATCAGTTTTGCACTTCCTTATCATGAGCATCAAAAAGATGGGATGCCCTTAGTCAATGCAATTTGTAAGAGACAAACCTATGCCCTGCCATTTCTTGGTGGGCCACCATCAGGAAATCTAAATGTACACATTTCCAAAAGTACCATTCAGCCCCCATCTACAACCGACAAGGTTTAACAAAAGGCATTACAGATGGTGCAGAATCTAAATACCTCCAAAGCCTTGGTGTCCACAACAGGCAAGCTCGTCAGATTGGCATAGATCTGTAAGGCTTTGCTACCAGCTTCTTCTGCCTCATTGTGTACTTCGGTAGCTTGTTTTTCCAATTCCCTGGACATATTTTTAGCTGCATCAAACCTGGTTGCAAGTTTTAGATCAATTAAAACATGTGCAGAACCATTAATACCTCACTAGACATTCTGATATACCATGACCACATGCATGTTTTTGGACTCCCTTATTACTAAAGAGCCTGTATAAAAACAACATCTATAAGCAGTCCTTGCTGGAACACACTTATTTTGAAGGGTTCTACAATGTACAGAAAGTAAAGTTTGCTTTGTAAAATAACATTTCAATATCTGTATTTCCTACATTACAACATCTGTATTTCCTACATTACAACAGTGACTACACTTCAAAAGTACTTCATTGGCTGTAAAGCGCTTTGGGACGTCTGATGGTCGTGAAAGGCGCTATATAAATGCAAGTCAGTCTTTTTCTTTTTTGTATTGGTCACTGATTTACAATGTCCATCAAAATCCCTTCCCCGCCAGCTACATTTTATCCTATTTCTGCCTTTCCCATTGCTGCAACCAAAAGGTCAAGTGTGAAACTAGTCCTGGCAGTTTTTTCCCTACTTTGTGCCACCCCACCCCCAGCTCTGCCAAGAGGATTTTTTGAATCTGGGGAAAATCAACAAATAAAATGGCATGGAATGTGTTGAACAGGCAATAAATATAAAATACTGTCTTTTTAAGACCACCTATTCTTCCAAGAAAAGGTGCTCTCTCATTGGAGGGACATTGCAAGAGGCAACCACAGAAATGAGCATAGAAAAATTAACACAATGTACATTGTTCAAACACTTCACAGACTCTAACAGAAGTATGGCCACTGAAAGAGTACATGATCTCTGCACTGGAACCATCATCTGAGTTTGTTTTTGTTGGGTGCATTTTCTAACACGCGAACCCTTGTTGCCGTTAGCATCCTGTACTATGATTATTAATTCAGCAGTTCCAAACCTTTTCGGGACCTCTCTATGCTTGGCAGTTAGCACTAGCTTATAAGTCGATTACTTCTCTCTGTTCAGAGAACTTTCCAACAAAAACGCTGGCAACTTTCCATCCACAATAGGTTTCTCAACATTTTAGGGAGAAATAATTGTTAGCAACCAACTGTAGGTTTGTAGGGAGTTGATTCCAATGTCTGGATTGTGTGCACACTCCAGCGTGAAGTATGCTCCCAACACCATAACCTCCGAGATTTCAAGGTGGGACTGGCTCTTTGGCAAACTGGCACTTTTGTCAACACATCCAGAAGTTTAACTTTAACACAATACAGATGGAAATTAGTTTTAATCATGGCCTCAAAGACTTTACACAAGAAAGCCTCAGCCCACAAAGCTGTTTCCCATTAAATTTTTCCGTTACAAATTAAATTCCTTTGTCTAAATTTATGTTCAAATACTATTTCCCAGGACAGGTCACAGGGACCGTTAGGATCATTTACCTCAGGTAGAAAGCATTAGGATAATTAAACTCAATTTTTAATCTGTAAGAATTGACAAGAGTCTGGGATTATAATTTATGTTCTCCCTCACCCTCTCTTTCCCAGCAGAAGTTGTTCTCCATCATCACTTTCCTTGGCTGCAAGTGCCGTTAGATGCTTATCTCACTTCTCTGATCATGAACTGGCATAAATTCTTGATCCATTAATACCATATACACCCTAATCCTTCCCACAGTTCAGATAATTTAATATCACCAACTTACTTTCTGTTTAAATCATCAATTGTGTTGGTGATTTCGCTTTCTTCTGCTAGTGTTTTGCGCAGCAGGTCGTAGGCTTTGGTGGAGGTGTCATTCGCATTCTTGGCGATCTCCTCAATCTCATCTGCTTCATTCTTGTGCCTGCAGGAATTGAAGGATATATATATTAGTGAAGTTTGTTCTGCTTCACAAGCTCATAGAAAGTTCACTTCGCACATTTGCATTTGGTCTCTAGTCAGTTTCCCCCATCTCTACGTTTACTCTTCAAGGTCATTGTTTGAGTAATGCTAGAAGATGTGTAATGCTCGAAGCACTATTTGGAGCTGCAAAATGCACCATTATCTTGCGTCACAAAATAGTGTTTTTATAGTTGAACAAAGATTCCCTGTCCAGTACTTTAAACTGATATGTTTACACAACACAGTTTGTTTTCAACAAATTTCTTTCTTCTCCAATAGGGATTCTCAAGTTCTTTTCCTTATTACAAGTGCCAACTTCAATAGTCACAATGCCACTAAAATGAGAGATTCACGGTATCTCTGATTTCCAACATTGGCTCGGGGCATTTTCTGTACGCTACATATACTGCTGTCTTTAAAAAAAACACACGGTTTTAGTGCCTATTCTGCAATTTGCATGCACCAGGTCTACAGGCTGAGTGTCAGTTTGACTTTGGCTGATTAGCACCAGTAAAAGACTTTGTGGTATCTTGTGTAATTCAGAACGCAAAAAAATCTTACATCAGTATTTTTTTTTAATGAACATTCTGCAGTTTGACTTGCACACAGGTAATTAAGAAACTTGCTCACACCAATGAAAAATTCCAAACAGCAGCAGAAAATTCAACTTTCACACACCTTTTGGCAGTTAAGTAAGCTCCCGACACCTGTTTTACACATGTATTGATGCCTTGCAAGCACATTCCATGGTGCTGCATGAGAAAAACAGGAAATCTAATAATAAAGTTCCAAATTCACACACAAAATCATTTGACAATGTGAATTAAAAATTTACTCATCAATTTTCAGCCAGGGTATTAGCAAATTAGCAATGAAAAGTTAACGGGACAACGAACAGTATGGCTTTACTGGTAAAGACACTAGAGCATTGGGGGATGGGGGGGTCAAAGAGAAAGATTTCTTAAAAATCTTCCTCTTTATAAAATTTCCTTGTAAAGAATGTGTTTATGGTTTTGCTATACATAGCATATAGAAGAAATCTTCCCCATTGGTCTATAAATTAGATTTTATAATACAATTTGAAAAAACAGCAGAAACCTAATGTACAATATTCCATTAAAAATACTAGAGGGAATTCGTGCATCCAGAGTGAGGTGCGGGAGATCAGCACTGCAGAAACAGACGACATTTTGCCCCTATTACACTCAGTGCCTTTATTTAGCACGCCACCTCAGGAACTGTATGGGATAGGTGCTGAATAAAGACTTCTCTACTGAGACCAAAGCTTACCCATAACCTCAAAAATATCTTAGTGTAGCAATTCAGCTATCCTGGTTACCTCTGACAAAGACGGCCTATTTCAAAGGCAGTTTAGAGTTGTGGAACTGTCCTCATTTGAATTAGGTTGAGACTTTGGCAAGAGAGCACAGACAAACATCAATCCCATCAGTTTTGTTGGAAATCCAGGCTCCAGAGGTGAAAAACACAAGGTGCTTAAACCCACTGAGTTACCCATTGATCATGATGTGGATAATGTGGATAAATGCGAGGTTATCCACTTTGGTGGCAAAAACAGGAAGGCAGATTATCTGAACGGCAATAGATTGGGAGAAGGGGAAGTGCAACGAGACCTGGGTGGCCTTGTGCACCAGTCGCTGAAGGTAAGCATGCAGGTGCAGCAGGCGGTTAAGAAGGCAAATGGTATGTTGGCCTTCGTAGCGAGAGGATTCGAGTACAGGAACAAGGATGTCTTGCTGCAGTTGTACAGGGCCTTGGGGAGACCACACCTTGAGTATTGTGTGCAATTTTGGTCGCCTTACCTGAGGAAGGATGTTCTTGCCATGGAAGGAGTGCAGTGAAGATTCACCAGACTGATACCTGGGGTGGCAGGAATGACGTATGAGGAGAGATTGGGTCGATTGGGCTTATACTCGCTGGAGTTTAGAAGAATGAGAGGGGATCTCATTGAAACTTATAAAATTCTAACAGGACTAGACAGACTAGATGCAGGAAGGATGTTCCCAATGGCGGGGGAGTCCAGAACCAGGGGTCACAGTCTAAAGATAAGGGGTAAGCCATTTAGGACAGAGATGAGGAGGAATTTCTTCACCCAAAGAGTGGTGAACCTGTGGAATTCTCTACCACAGAAGGCAGTCGAGGCCAATTCAGTAAATATATTCAAGAAGGAGTTAGATATATTTCTTAAGGCTAAAGGGATCAAGGGATATGGGGAGAAGGCAGGGACAGGGTACTGAGTTTGGATGATCAGCCATGATCTCATTGAATGGCGGAGCAGGCTCGAGGGGCCGAATGGCCTACTCCTGCTCCTATCTTTTATGATTCTATGAATGAAATGCTTACCTTTCTGCAAGGTTGCGAGCTTCTTCTGCCAGAAGTGTCATGTTATTTGGATCAGCACTGGAATCTGGCGTTGCTATTGACTGTAGAAAAGTAAAAAGAATCAATTTACGATCCAGGAGTATTCTCTACACAATTTATGAAATGCAATGGAGCCACTTTCTCACAGGAAGGAGAAAATTGCTCACCCTCCCTGGGCGACTTCCACACACCAAACAGATGGTTTCCAAGTGGTATTGAAAGATAGCTGGAGTGAGGCCATCATCAGGCATGTGCTACATCGTAGTTTAAATCTGCAGTAACTAGAGTACCCAACTCATGGCCCCCAAAGGAAAGAATGCTAAAGACAGTATGTGTGCTCACTTCCAGCAATCCCATGTGCAGATTAACCTGCGCTGCACAGCTGATTGGTCAGATGTTAGGACCCTGTGGTTTCAGTAACCCTGTTGGCTTCACATTAAACTGCTATCTAACTGCCAGCTGACAACAGTGGAAGCTAATTGATCCTTTACTAACTCCTGTAGGTGGGCAGGTGCAGTTTAACAACCTACACAAAGTAAGCACCTTTCTTAACAGATCAGAAAAGTATTTAGGACGATTCAGGGGGACACAACTCTTATTTGGAAAATTGAGAGTTAGTACATAATATTTACTTTAGCTCCCACAGCCCATTTAGACCAGCAAACTTCTAATTCTCCAACCCATTGGTGGGGGGTGGGGGGTGGGGGGGTTAGAGAAAGAGATAAAAGACAATGGATGTGCAAAAAATATTTTTCTAGCTACAACCTTAGTCTGAAGGTAGACCACCAATATTTGCAGCATAGAATGGGGAGACCAAGCAAGGCAAAAATTACATTTAAGGGGGAGCCTCAACCAAAACAGAGCTCCCCAAAGAGTTTATCCAGTGAGGAGCCGAGATATACAGACCAGATAGATCCTTTTTTCATCCTCTAGAATGGAAAAGCGCAGCATTACTGACAAGCATAATTCATCAGGATATTGGAAAGACATAACTCATGGACTCAAAGGGCAAATGCAGTTATGCACGTGAGCATCATGAGTCAATGTACTTCTCATATCAAATGACTCCCAGGTCAGTACAATTCTGTTTGGGTTGCATGTTTATGGGCTACAGTAATAAGAACATACCATAAGAAATTGGAGCAGGAGTAGGCCATTTGGCCCTTCGAGCCTGCTCTGCCATTCAATAAGATCATGGCTGATTTTCTACCTCATCTCCACTTTCCTGCACTATTTCCATATCCCTTGATTCCCTTAATATTCACAAATCTATCGATCTGTCTTGAATATACTCAACGACTGAGCCTCCACAGCCCTCTGGGGTAGAGAATTCCAAAGATTCACCACCCTCATTGAAGAAATTTCTCCTCATCTCAGTCCTAAATGGCCGACCCCATTCTGAGACTGTGACCCCTGGTTCTAGGCTCCCCAGCCAGGGGAAACATCCTCTCTGCATCGACCCGGTCAAGCACTGTAAGAATTTTTAATGTTTCAATGAGGTCACCTCTCATTCTTCTAAAGTATAAATATAGTCCTAGTCTACTCAATCTCTCCTCATTAGGACAATCCCCCCATCCCAGAAACCAGTCTGGTGAACCTTTGTTGCACTCCCTCTATGGCAAGTATATCCTTCCTTAGGTAAGGAGACCAAAACTATACACAATACTCCAGGTGTGTTCTCACCAGGGCCCTATATAATTGCAGTAAGACATCTTTACTCTTGTACTCAAATCCTCTTGTAATAAAGGCCAACATACCATTTGCTTTCCTAATTGCTTGCTGTATCTACATATTAACTTTGTGATTCGTGTACAAGGACACACAGGTCCCTCTGATCACCAACATTTCCCAATCTCTCACCATTTAAAAAATACTCTGCTTTTCTATTTTTCCTACCAAAGTGGATAACTTCATATTTCTCCACATTATATTCCATTTGCCATGTTCTTGCCCACTCACTTAGCCGGTCTATGTCCCCTTGAAGCTTTCTTGCAACCTCCTCACAACTTACATTCCCACCCAGCTTAGTATCATCAGCAAACTTGGATATATTACATTTGGTGCCCTCATCCAAATCATTGATGTAGATTGTGAATAGCTGAGGCCCAAGCACTGATCCTTGCGGTACCCCACTAGTTACAGCCTGCCAACCCGAAAATGACCCGTTTATTCCTACTCTCTGTTTTCTGTCCGTTAACCAATCCTCAATCCATGCTAGTATATTACCCCCAATACCATGAACCCTAATGTTGATTAATAATCTCTTGTGTGGCAACTTATCGAATGCCTTCTGAAAATCCAAATACACCACATCCACTGGTTCCCCCTCATCTATTCTGCTAGTTACAACCTCAAAAAATTCTAACAGATTTGTCAAACACAATTTCCCTTTCATAAATCCGTGTTGACTCTGCCCAATCCTATTATTATTTTCTAAGTGCCCTGTTACCATGTCCTTAATAATAGATTCTAGCATTTTCCCTACTACTGATGTCAGGCTAACTGGTCTGTAGTTCCCAGTTTTCTCTCTCTCTCCTTTCTTAAATAGTGAGGTTACATTTGCTACCTTCCAATCCGCAGGAACCATTCTAGAATCTATGGAATTTTGGAAAATGACAATCAATGCATCCACTATCTCTATAGCCACCTCTTTCAAAACCCTAGGATGTAGGCCTCCAGGTCCAGGGGATTTATCAGCTTTCAGTCCCATTAATTTCACCAGTACTATTTTTTTTTATTAATACTAATTTCTTTCAGTTCCTCATTCTCGCTAGAGCCTTGGTTCTCCACTATTTTCGGGAGGTTTTTTGCGTCTTCTTCAGTGAAGACGGACACAAAGTATTTGTTTAATTTCTCTGCCATTTCCTTATACCCCATTATAATTTGTCCTGTCTCAGCCTGTAAGGGACCCGCATTTACTTTCACTAATCTTTTCCTTTTTACATACCTATAGAAGCTTTTACAGTCTGTTTATATGTGTCTCGCTAGTTTACTCTCATTCTATTTTCCCTTTCTTTATCAGTTTCTTGGTCCTCCTTTGCCAAATTCTAAAATCCTCTCAATCCTCAGGCTTACTGCTCTTCTTGGCAACATTATAAGCCTCTTCCTTTTATCTAATACTGTCTTTAACTTCTAGTTAGCCACGGTTGGACCACTTTTCCTGTGGGGTTTTTGTGCCTTAAAAGGAATGTATATTTGTTGTAAATTATGTATTAATTCTTTAAATGCTAGCCATTGCTTGTCTACCCTCATATCTTTTAATGTAGTTTCCCATTCTACCGTAGCCAACTCACCCCTCATACCTACGTAGTTTGCTTTGTTTAGATTTTTAAGACCCTAATTTCAATATAAAATTCTATCATATTATGGTCACTCTTCCCTAAAGGCCCCTTTACTACAAGGTTATTAATTAACCCTTTCTCATTGCGCAATACTAGATCTAAAATAGCCTGTTCCCTAGTTGGGTCTTCAACATACTGATCTAAAATAAAATTAATCATCCTTCTTCATGACAGGCTAAACACCATAAGGCCCAGGGTCACATCTGGGTTATAAAATAATCGACTGAAATAGTTGACTGAGATCACCTATATAATTGAATCTTCCACGGTCCAAAGAAAATTGAAGTACTGGACATCTTTAACTACTCAATACAACATTATAGAATCTCCTTACTGTAATTCAGCTGGAAAGTAAAAGGGAGCCAAGAAAAAAAATGAACTACAGCGTTAAAGCTCTCATTTTCAAATGGGAATGCTTTCTTTGACCCTCTTGATAGGAAACATTTGGGTGTCAAAATAAAGTTTTAAACCATAGCTTATAAAATGTTTAACTCTGGATATTGTTGCAAAGCAAGAATTGATCATTAGTTCATTTATAAACTTGCACTTTGAATGTTATTCAATGAAGTTTGCACAGAAATACCTACCACATTGCCCAAGGTTTCCTTGGCCTTTTCAAGCTCCCTCCGTGCATTTGAGATCACTTTCTCTGCATCCTGGATACGATTATTGGATCGTTCGGCCAAGTCTTCAGTGTTGTCTACTGTATCCTTTATATTTTGCAGACGTCCCCACTGAGTGGACAGAGTGTTATTAATTTCAGCCAAACGGTCCATAAGACTTTTGTCTACATCTGTTAAAAGAAGTTAAATGAAGTTACATGTCCATATTAGGGAAGATTTCACAATGGGTATGTATTTTCACAGAGACGCATGAGCAAGTTTAGTATTGGCTGGTGGGTAAATCGGAAAATGAGTAGTGAAAAAATATTGCACCATACTCTATGGGAAACGCAAGGCCAGTTAATCTGAGGTAAATCACAAATCCTCCATAGCAGAACCAGAGCAAAGAAAATGCACGAGTGATATTCTCGCATAGAACAGCAGTAAAAGTCATGGATGCCCTGCCTGTTTGGGGGAAAGACAGAATACCAATTAAGTCGCAATGTAAGTTTGAGTGATGGCCTTGCAGCTTCTTTAGGTCCAGCTGAAAATTCTGCAGTCAAATAGAACATTTTTGCAGTTGACCAATTTCAGCTTTCCCCATTCCCATCTGCACACCGATAGGCAGCCATGAGCTGCCCAATTTTCACAAGGCCGGCAGCCACTTTCTGCCCACCCGGTCAATTCAGAGGCCCTGCAGTTGAAATCGCTGTGGTATCATATTGCCACTTGCGGGCAGGAAACTAACTGACTTCTGTAGGTTCCCTCTGGAAACCCACGGGGAATTAAAATCCACCCGCAAAGCTTTTCTGTGGCCCACCCAAGCTGTATACGGTTGGTTTTTCCCTGGTTCACTTTGCTGCTTTCTTTCTATATTCCACATGTACTGTGCAATATAGGGCTCACGGAAACCAAATTCTAATGAATTGGCTCATCAGGAAATAGAATTTAAAAAAAATCAATCCAATTAAAATGGGATTAATGGCATCCCAATAAAATAAATTAAGATTTTTTTTTAGGAATCAGAAATCTTCTTCACAGTGATTTATTTTCTTCTCTACCCTACTCCCCTGAATATTTTACTTTTTTCTTCCCTTCTCCTATCAAGTCAATACCTCATGCTGTCGAATTGTTCTGAGTGCCAGCAGCCCTTCAGTACTTTGCCAGAGTGACTGTTCTTAGTTTGTTGGCATTGTATTTGAATTGTCCCACATAGCTTACTGTAGTTGTGATGTGCAATGCACTATGGGAAATAGAGTGCATTTAGTTGAGAAGATTCTCTGGAAAGGTTGGCTGTTAACTGAACTCTGTCTCCTGCGTACTCTTAATTTTTACAAGCAAGGTTATTAAACTTTTGAGATTTAACAGAACCATACAGTTGAGCAATATCTTATCCTTACCCAATGTTCAGCAAAGTTGGGGGGGGGGGGGGGGGGGGGGTTTAATACTGGATAGTGATCTATATATGGCTCAGATTTTTGCATGCGATATATTCCTCTCATTTATAATTCAATAAATCCTATTTGCCATTTCAGTACCTATTTTATCAGGACTAACTTTGTGTTTAGGTGTTTACAAGAGTTCAGGATGGTTAGATTCTTCATTATTAAGTTACTTAAAGAACAAAATGAGCATTACAGTCTCTAATTAAATGGTACTAGTGTGAAAGATTTCAATTAAGGAAATTGTAATAAAGGTCAAGTGCCAAAAAGCGAATTGGAATATGGAATCATTCAATTCCCATCAAGTCCAAGATGCCAGCTACAATGCATACCTCTCATGTTTTTAGCATCCCTCAGCAAGTCCATAATGGCTCTTTCAGCTTCCTTGAGTCTCTCTTCAAAGGCCTTGTCACTCACTGTGTCCTGGCTCGTCCCAAGGTTTGCAATTAGATCTTCCAAGTCCTTAAGTTTCTGCCTATGTTCGTTTACCTGAACACAGAATAAAAGATATCCAGCAGGAAAACGATTAGGTCAATTGCAGCTCAAGCAATCTTATTTACTAACATACAATTACTCAGCCAATCAAAACAAGATAAACTAGCATGTCCCCTAGAACTCGTTCTGGCAACTGAAGCCAAATATAGTACATCCTGGTGCAAGAAAGAAAAGCAATGCATGCGTGCCCTTGGCTTCAAAGTTGTTATTTAAGATTTAATCACTGATTAAAAATATTACATTCCTGAAAACAAGTTTACTTTTTTTTTAAAAACACACAGTTCTTCACTTCTCTTTACTCCTTTTCCTGGATTAAAATGTTCCTGTTATTAACTGAAATACTTATTAATGAGGCTATTCAATGATAATCTATAGTCAGTTGTGAAGATTACTGTATTTATAGTAAGTTTAGATTTACTTAAAATACTTTATTTCCCTTTCTATTAGTGGTAACTCAAGTGTGGAGGCTGCTTCCACACTAGCCAGTCATGTGACAAAGCCTTTATTCCTCCTGTTTCCTGAAGATGCTGACTCATGATGGGGTAGAGATCCACACCTGCATTTATCTGGACTTTGTAACTCCGGGAATATCAAAATCTGACGACAGCAAATTGGGAATTACATAGAATTTACAGCACAGAAACAGGCCATTCAGCCCAACTGGTCTATGCCAGTGTTTATGCTCCACACAAGACTCCTCCCACCCTATCAACATATCCTTCTATTCCTTTTTCCCCCTCATGTATTTATCCAGCTTCCCCTTAAATGCATCTATGCTATTCTCCTCAACTACTCCATGTGGTAGCAAGTTCCACATTTTAACCACACTCTGGGTAAATAAATGTCTCTTGAATTCCTTATTGGATTTATTAGTGACTATCTTATATTTATGACCCCCTAACAAATGGAATTTGTACAAGACCTTAGTTGGACTGCAGTTGCGAGTATTGTGTAGTCTTGGGAACCCAATTATAGAATGGATATAAAACCATGGAAGAGGTGCAGTGCAGATTCACTGGGATGTTACCAGAGCTGAAGCACAACAGTTGTGAAGAGAGACTTTAGAAAGCAGGACTATTTCACTAGAGTTAAAAAGATGAAGGATTAAGATAAAAGGTATATAATAATTGTTTCCATTGGTAGGCAGGATAGTAACAAGATGGCACAAATTTAAGATGATCAGAAAGTGAAATAAAACAGAGTGTGGCTAGAATATGGACATTTGCCACAAACTGTTGTTGAAGCAGGAAGCATAAATTCTTTTGAAAGGAAATTAGATAGATGCTTAAAAAAAGGAATATTAAAGGATAGAGGAAGCAAGCAGGTAAATGAAATTGGACTAGGTGGCTCAAGTGGAGAAAACAACCAGCATAGATCTGACGGGATGTAACATTTCATGGTTCTAGGTGCTGGCTGGCATCTGGCATCTTGCTTGAGTAGCTATTTCTTCATGTGTAAGCTAAGAGGTTAAATGCTGCAAAGCTATTAGACCTATTAGATGGGAGGTTTACCAGTGAGCCTGATCTTACCCTCAGCCAACATTCACAGACCCTCACTTTCAAGTAGCCCCAGCATCAGAAGCGCACCAACTTCTGATTCTTCAATGTCCAGTGGTTTCACTGAGTGAGAACCAATTTAGGGGCGAGTGTGTGTGTGTTGTGGGCACACTAGGGAGCCAAAACTCATTTCATATAGGCCAAGAGAGGTGTGCTTCAACCAGGTAGACAGGGCTGGAGTTAAACCCAGGTAAAAAGAAAGAAAGTTAAACATAAACCCAAGAACCACCAGCCCGGACTGTTTACTCCAAATTCCTAGTTAGATTTTCAAATGGCAGCTAATGATCTGGTAGGGGAGACTGAAAAAAAGACGACAACTTGAGGCAGCCTCTAGTGTAATGATTTTCAAGGGGCACTAGATCACATGAACTATCGTGTACAATAATATAACTACCAAATGCAGAAATGAGACTCCTACCTTATCTTTTACCAGCCTGTAACAAGTAGGACACTCCTGGCAGCCAGGTCTTGTCCGGTTGTAGAAATAGTTTTCTTCACACTGGTCACAATGTGTACCCACAAACCCTTCCTTACAGTCACACTTTCCATCTTCCTTGCATTGTAGGGATTGAGAGCCTTCACGGTCACAGTCACAGGCTGCAGAAATAGAAACATCACTTATGCCCTTTTTTTTTTTTAAAAAGAAATTGATGAAATAATTTTTTTTAAATTTTAAAAGTAAAAGTTTTTTTAATTTTTTTAATTGCTTTGCTTACGTTTGCATCCATCCTGGCCAAATCCAAAGTGATACGGTTCACATGTGTCACACTGCCGACCAACAACACCAGGTTGACATTCACATTGTCCATTTTGGGTATCGCACTGGCCATTAACAGAACCAATGGGGTTACAGTCACACCTGGGTGCAAACAATCAGTGAATTAAAATCAATGAAGCACTTCATGTTGTACTGTGAAGAATAATGTTAACTACTGGACCGTAAGATTAAAAGATTAACTAACTATCCAGGTACCATCATATACTATAAAAAGGGTCGGGTACAGTTTATGTAGAAATTAATAGCCCTGAATTTGCAGTCAGAGGCTTTCCGCGGGGAAATGCCGCCAATCCGCAAATAAAATGCCCGCGTACCTGGTGGTCCGGAGACATGCGGGCCTGGGCCTCTCCGGGTACCCGTGGGTAGAGGCCAACATATCCCAGGGGCGCAGGCACCCCTGGGATCACGTTGGCCGGTCCAACCAATGAAAGAAGGGAATCCCCATTCATGCTTTTGGGGATTCCTTATCTACGGAAACCCCAAAAGTATGAATGGGAATGCCCCAAAAAAACACATCTACACTTCAAATACATTTTTTAAAACCATAGCATATTTAAAATGGGATTTAATTAATTATTTAAAACAAAAATTTAATTTTTTGAAAAATAAATTGACATGTTTTAAAGGGGCTAAAAATAAATTTATTTCACAGGTTTTTAAATGTATAAATTATTGATAAAATTTTATTTTTGTTTTTTTAAAACTGTTACGCTGGTAAAAGTGGGCCTTACACCAGCTTTTACCAGGCGTAAGAATTTCACGGGCATTCGCTGGGCAGAATTTGAGCTAATAGCCCAACTCTCCGCCCGCGAATACCCTTTTCCTCAGGGATGCAAATGATCCGTCAAGAAGATTCTTGATAGATCGCAAGTTCCGGGTTTTAGCGCATGCCCTTGCACACCTCGTACGCATCGTAGGGGCCGCAAATTACAGCCCATAGTAAACACATTATGCCAGAAGTCAAATATTTTTCATGTCTTGGAGTCAATAGCATACTTAAGACTAGGTATCGCCGGTGAGTGGGAGAAACATATTTTGCAGTGATGTTAGACGCACTCTGCAATCTCATCACTATTTCGAATAGTTAAAATTAATACTTGTATTCAATCTGAGGTACAAGTAGAATACATAATGAAGAGTTGTAGAATAGGATTATCTCACAAGCCGTTAAACAAAACTCACCAGTGACAGTCATAAACGAGTTACTAGGTCAACCTGCTAGTGGGATATAAACAAAATATTGGATACAGTGACCAAGTCAAAATCCATGTTCAGGATTTTTAAACTGGTGTTTTAGGAATTATAGACCGAGTCCTACTTTACTCCTCCTCTGAAATGAGTGTTGCAAAGTTTACTATTGCAGAGTTCGAACAATTTTTTTCATTTACAGTAATGGCTTAGTGGAATTTATTGGCCCGGATTGTGTGGTCAGCAACGAAGGAACGGCACTCGCCGTTCACTACGCTTATAGCTGCCCAGAGATTCTGCGGGCTTTTGACCAGCAACTAGCTGTCATCAGGTGTCTGATCCAGCGCGGCGCCCTCTATAGGGACCTGTGTGAGCAGGGCATGCAACAGTGACACTCTTCAACCAATCAGATTGAAGAATCCTCACTGAGCCAGCAGTCTAAACCAGGAAGTACAAATTAGAATATTTCATTCATTATAAAATCATGTACAGAAAACAAAATAAAATGAGGGAAAGATGGGATTGAGAGAGTAGTGAGAAAGAATTAAAAACATTTAAAAAAAATAAAATAAAATCTCCAATAATTAAATTCTGAAGGAATTAGACTCCACACTTGTAAAATTTCATTTTCAGTGCCAGAGAGGTTGTTTGGCAGTAATTAACACTTATCACGTGGTTAAAAATTCACTTACACTTGAATGCACCAGCCCTAACTTTTTCTGGAGCGTTTAGTGGGTAAGTACAGCAACTTCATGCCCTTACATGGATTTCAATGCCAAGTCTCTCGGCGAGGTAGCAGTGTAGCGCAGCTTGTGGAGGAGCAGAACAAATCAGATAGCAACTTATGGATTTCTGCGTTTTACTGCACGTGGGGACTCCGGAAGTTGCTGTTCAATTTACTCCATAATAACGGTGAGCGCTGATAACCTCACTGTTATTCTTAACACAAAATCCGGGCCAATATTGTCTGTTTTGAATAGCAGCCATTTTACAGGACTTTTCAAAGATTGAGCTATGTCAATTATGGGTTAATGGCCTCAGCGTGAAACCTTTAATTAAACAGCATCAATTCTTACTTTATGAAAGAAAATCACTTTTCTTAATATTCCTGAACCCACATTGTTATGCCAATCAGGCCATTAGCATGTGTATCAGCTTACCAAACACCTATTTTATAGTTTCTTCATACAGTGCACTAGTAAGATTGGCACAGAATGATGTGTGGAGTGCAGAGTTGTCTTTAAGCTGCTGCAATCACACGTTTGTTCTTCAGAATCTACAGCTGTTCCAAATCAGTGCATCAAACTGCAGTCAATTTACTGATTTGTAACAAAACAAAACCCCGTCTCTGATGCTGAATGTTAGCCTCCCTCCAATCTCTGCTGCACAGCTGTCACCAAGCCAAGAATTCAAGCAGGACAACAAAACTGGAGCTCTTATTTCTATGAGGTAAAAATGAAGGAATGTTATGTGGAGGGAACTTTACATTCAACCTGGGAATTATAGATCTTGACACTGGTTGCTCAAAGTAGAAAAATGTGCTATCCACTCACACTTGCGTCCCCCTTTTTGGGAAACAAAAAAGTATACTGTTTCTCCCTTGTATTGCCTGCATTCCCTTGTTCTTCGTCCCTCACACAGCCATTCTTTCCTTTGTGCAGACTGCCATCTTTTATGCCTGTAGCTTGCAGACATCTTTCTTGTATTGCCACTCGCAATTTTATTAAATATTATTCTGTTCACAGTATTGCTGGCATTACTGAATGATTGATTGATTTTTCACTATACAGGATTTGCATGGATAGAAGGGGACAGAGCAACAACAGATCAGGAGAAATGACAGCAGCAGTCAGTGACAGGTCGAGAGACGCCAGTAGCTTTCAGATGGCTGAAACACTTCCCCTGATTGTTAGTTTTCACAGGAAACCAGTGGCCTTCACAGGAAACCAGTGGCCTTCAATGTAAATCATATCCTGCAATTATGTATGTATGTATCTTCCCACAGCCCCATATAGAGAAACAGAGAAAACCTGCTTCATTGCTATACTAAAAGTGTCAATTTTGTGAAGCATCTGTCCTTGCTACAACTTTATTCCACTGTGTATTTGGTAAACAAATTAAATACAATGTATTTATGCAAAACAGTTAGACGGGCGCTAGATGTCTAAAGTCTAACTCTGGAATTTACAATCTTAACGTCATTTTACAGACGGGTTTCCCTCTCTTTTGGTCTCACAAAGCAGCAAGGCCCCTTCACTCAATCATGGTGGTCAAGAGTGGCTTGTTCCCTTGATTTATCAGTGAAATGAATTAACTGATGGCTGCAGACAGAAAACCATTACACTCATAACTGCACTTTAGCCAAGAATATGCAGCATTTTAGTTCAATCACTGTCAACCGGAAGGCCATGTCGCTCTTCGGAAGTGCTGGAGCACTGCATGTTGACTATTCATTCTACCACCCTTTTTTAAGAATAGGGTGATGCAAGGCCTCTGCTCAGTGTTTTCCACAGCAACATGGGAAGTTCTTGGACAATATCCTGCCACCCCATGCCAGAGTGTATTGGTATTCCAACACAATGTGCCATCAGCTATTGGTCTCCAATAATCTAGATTATACAAGCACATAGAAGGCAGCTGGTAAGGAATCAGCTGAGAAGGACACACTGCAAATTCCTCTACTTGACTTACCTTTGACAGCCCTGGCCACTGAGAAGATTGTAGAAGCCCGGCTCACACTGGCTACAGTCCCTGCCTACGACATGAATTAAGCACTCGCATAGACCAGTGACCTGGTTGCAGTTCCTTTGCTGATCCACAGTGCCATAAGGAGAACAGTTACAAGCTGCAAAAGAAAAGAAGTGCATTATATCTTTAGTTTGAAGAAAGAGTTCTTGGGTGCAGAGGTGGAGAAGATTGGTAGGCTGGGCAGAAGAGCAAGGAAGATCATTTTTAGATTTTCTCATGTTATTCCTAGTAAAGAATGCAGGCAAGGCACCTACTCCTAGGTCTCTCACTCGCTGGGAATTATTTGTATGATTTCTGCCTAGAAATACCCTGCCCATAAAAACCCAATGAAAGACATCAGGAAGGGGTTTTATCTCAGTCACACTTCTTGTAACATCAGTAAATCCCCCTGCCCCAAACAAAAGATAAGCATCAGGGAAACACTGGAATACTAAGGTTTTTTTGTTGGGTTGAAAGAAAACTATTGCCCAGCCAAGTGATTCCTGTCAGTCAATCATAAGTTGGCACTGAAGGCAATTGTGGAGAATGCCCCAGGTATCCAGCTGAAGAAGTGGGAGGGGGCAGGGCTCATCAGAAGAATGGGGAAATTTAACAGTTTTTCTCCAACACAACAATTTGCATTTATATTGCGTCTTTAAGGTAGTAAAACGTCCCTTTCTTCCAGAGATAGGAAAATTTGAAACACATCAAATTTCATTGAAGTTATTGCTAATATACCCTTTAAAAAAAAAGTAAATTATTTTAGAAACAGTTAATGGAAGCAAAGTCAAATGCGAGACTCACCGTTGCATTTTTCTGATGGAATTGGGTTTAATGCGTTTCCATAAAATCCATCTTTACATCTGTCACAGTAGAATCCATCAGTGTTGTAGATGCACTTTAAACACTCTCCTGTCAGCCGATTACAGTTCCCTACAGCATTCGGATCAATGTTGTCACTGCAGTGACAAGGCTTGCATGGTCTCACGGGCCCCTCTTCTCCTAATGGGTCACCATAGTACCCATCATCACACAGCTCACACCTTTTACCTGATTGAAGTGAAAGAAAATTTATTACAATAGATACACCAAGTTTATTAAAATGGACAAATCTACATTCATTAAAATGGGTATTCCTGGGTTTCTGAGCAAAATTCTCAAAGTTACAATACTGATGGGGGTGACTCAACAAACGATTATACCAAAGAGTAAAGGTATCATTGTACACTGATAATTAACACTTACTCCTGGCTGGAGTGCAACAACTTACCAAATTGTGTACTCAATTAGTGGTGCTCCACTTTAGGACTCTAGTCAAACAACAAAAGAAGAAACCTAATCTAAAGGAAAGCATTTTAGACAGAGTGCGATTATTTTTGGTGAGCAGTTAAGTAGGCTAATTCATGATATCAGGAGGTAACCATACATAAATCGCTTCAGCCAAGTGGCTTTGTAATACTTACAAACTTCTGCAACTGAGGTCAATGCTCATTTTTGCTAAAGCTTTGCATTAAACAGAGTTTGAAAATCTGTGCAATTCTCTCTTTTTGGAAGATTACAGTTTTTTTCTGTGAAAGATCTGCAGGAGCGGTTATTCCAATTGCCCACTGAAATTCAGCACCCCTGGTCCAGGGAGGGAAAACACCAAGCATGCATCCCACTCCTGATCACTCTCAAGGCACCCCTGCTGAGCGAGGACTGGGTCAGGCTCAGTCGCGATGCCAGTTCATGATCTAATGCCCTGTTGACCATAAGAACATAAGAACATAAGAAATAGGAGCAGGAGTAGGCCAATCGGCCCCTCGAGCCTGCTCCACCATTCAATAAGATCATGGCTGATCTGATCCTAACCTCAAATCTTCTATCACTCTGCATCCACCCGAACCCATGTGATCTCCCGGGAGAGGCGAAAAACCAGATAAAGACCCAATGGCCAATTTGGGAGAAAAAAATCTGGGAAATTCCTCTCCGACCCATCTAGGCGATCGAAATTCTTCCAGGAGATCACTCTGTCCCTATATTTTCTACAGTACTTACCTTCTGTAAAGGCGATCTCCACCCCAGCCAGGAACAGGAATAAAACCATCTCCTGAAATCTAACAGAATTAGAACACAGTAGGAGCAGAACAAGGCTACACGGCCCCTGGGCCCGCTCCACTACCCACAGGGCCATGACCATTCCGAACCCAGACTCATGTCCAATTTCCTGCCCGCTCCCCGTAACCCTTTACTTCTAGGAAACTATCTATTTCTGTTTTAAATTTATTTAATGATGTAGCTTCCACAGCTTTCTGGGGCAGCAAATTCCACAAACCTACCACCCTCTGAGTGAAGAAGTTTCTCCTCATCTCAGTTTTGAATGAGCAGCCCCTTATTTTAAGATTATGCCCCCTAGTTCTAGTTTCACCCATCATTGGGAACATCCTCACCGCATCCACCCGATCAAGCCCCTTCACAATCTTATATGTTTCAATAAGATCGCCTCTCATTCTTCTGAACTCCAATGAGTAGAGTCCCAATCTACTCAACCTCTCCTCATATGACCACCCCCTCATCCCCGGGATTAACCGAGTGAACCTTCTTTGTACTGACTCGAGAGCAAGTATGTCTTTTCTTAAGTATGGACACCAAAACTGTATGCAGTATTCCAGGTGCGGCCTCACCAATACCTTGTACAACTGCAGCAATACCTCCCTGTTTTTATATTCCAACCCCCTAGCAATAAAAGCCAACATTCCATTGGCCTTCTTAATCACTTGCTGCACCTGCATACTAACTTTTTGAGTTTCGTGCACCAGGACCCCCAGATCCCTTTGTACTACAGTACTTTCCAGTTTCTTGCCATTAAGATAATAACTTGCTCTATGATTTTTCCTGCCAAAGTGCATAACCTCACACTTTCCAGTATTGTATTCCATCTGCCAAATCTCTGCCCACTTACCCAGCCTGTCTATGTCCCTTTGCAGGTTTTTTATGTCCTCCTCACTCACTACTTTCCCTCCCATCTTTGTATCATCTGCAAACTTTGATATGTTACACTCGGTCCCCTCCTCCAAATCGTTAATATAGATTGTAAAGAGTTGGGGACCCAGCACTGACCCCTGCGGAACACCACTAGTTACTGGTTGCCAATCTGAGAACGAACCATTTATCCCAACTCTCTGCTTTCTGTTAGAGAGCCAATCCTCCACCCACGCCAGAATATTACCCCCAATCCCGTGATTTTTTATCTTGAGCAATAATCTTTTGTGTGGCACCTTGTCAAATGCCTTTTGGAAGTCTAAATACACTACGTCCACTGGTTCCCCTTTATCCACCCTGTATGTTACTTCCTCAAAAAACTCAAGCAAATTTGTTAAACATGACTTCCCCTTCATGAAACCATGCTGAGTTTGCCCTATTAAATTATGTTTATCCAAATGTCCTGTTACTGTCTCCTTAATAATGGACTCTAACATTTTACCAACCACAGATGTTAGGCTAACAGGTCTATAGTTTCCAGCCTTCTGCCTACTACCCTTTTTAAATAAGGGTGTTACATTAGCAGTTTTCCAATCTGCTGGGACCTTTGCTGAGTCCAGTGAGTTTTGGAAAATTATTACCAATGCATCCACAATCCCTACCGCTACTTCCCTCAAGACCCTGGGATGCAAGCCATCAGGTCCAGGGGATTTATCCGCCTTGAGTCCCATTATTTTACCAAGTACCACTTCCTTAGTGATTTTAATCGTATTTAGTTCCTCCCCCCCTAGAGCCCCCTGTTTGTCCAGTGTTGGGATATTCTTAGTGTCCTCTACTGTAAAGACTGATACAAAATAATTGTTCAGTGTTTTTGCCATCTCCATGTTTCCCACCATTAATTTCCCGGTCTCATCCTCTAAGGGACCAACATTTACTTTAGCCACCCTTTTTCTTTTTATATAACTATAGAAACTTTTACTGTCTGTTTTTATATTTTTTGCTAATTTACTTTCATAATCTATCTTCCCTTTCTTAATCAATCTTTTTGTTATTTTTTGCTGTCTTTTAAAGACTTCCCAATCTTCCATCCTCCCACTAGATTTGGCTACCTTATATGCCCTTGTTTTTAGTCGGATACTATCCTTAATTACTTTACTTAGCCACGGATGGCTATTTTTTCTTTTACACCCTTTTTTCCTCAGTGGAATATATTTTTTTTGGAAGTTGTAAAATAACTCCTTAAATGTACACCACTGGTCATGTACCGTCTTACCCTTTAATCTATTTTCCCAGTCCACTCTAATTAATTCCGCTCTCATACCTTCATAGTCTCCTTTATTCAAGCTCAGCACGCTTGTTTGAGATCCAACCTTCTCACCCTCTAATTGAATATGGAACTCAACCATGTTATGGTCACTCATTCCAAGGGGATCCTTTACTAGGACATTTTTAATTAATCCTGTCTCATTACACAGGACCAAATCTAAGGTTGCTTGCCCCCTGGTCGGTTCAGTTACATACTGCTCAAGAAACCCATCCCTAATACACTCAATGAACTCTTCCTCAAGGCTGCTCTGCCCAATTTGATTTGTCCAGTTAATATGATAATTAAAATCCCCCATAATTATAGCTGTTCCCTTATTACAAGCCTCAACTATTTCCTGATTAATACTCCGTCCAACAGAGTTGCAACTGTTCGGAGGCCTATAGACTACACCCACTAGTGTTTTTTTCCCCTTATTATTCCTTACCTCCACCCAAACTGTTTCACTATCCTGCTCCTTTGACCCAATATCATTTCTCTGTATTATAGTGATTCCTTCCTTTATTAACATAGCCACCCCACCTCCTCTCCCTTCCTGCCTGTCCTTCCTGATTGTTAAATAACCTGGTATGTTTAATTCCCAGTCATGGTCACCCTGCAGCCATGTTTCTGTAATGGCCACAAGATCATACCCATATGTCGTTATTTGTGCCGTTAACTCATTCATTTTGTTACGAATGCTACGTGCATTCAGATAAAGAACTTTCAAATATGTTTTGTAACACTTAGTTCCTGTTTTTTCCCTTTTTAGTACTTTACTTTTTACTCCATACCTTCTGTCCCTTCCTGACACATTCTGTTTTTTAATTCCCCCACTGCTACCTAAGTCTATGACCTTCTCTGTTGTCATTTCTATTATTTGCTCTCATCATCAAGGCTAGCAGCTAAATAATGGGCACTTGGGGGCGCCGGCTGCTCATGAAACCACACCCCAAAGCAGAGTCAATGGGCCCGATATCAATGCTGAGCTTGGGGGGGGGGGGGGGGGGGGGGGTGATGGCGGGAATGAAACGCGTGGAAGTGTCAGATTTCAACAAGGATACCTCATTTTCATTTTACTTCTGGGTTTCATGTCTCTAATGTGCGAGGGGCGTGATGCATACTCGCATGACGCAATTTCATTTCGACCATTTAAAGGGCCATTGCAAAGATGGAATTTGGAGCAAAGTTCCCTGTAGTTTTTTTTTGGGCTGCGCAGCCCAAATGTTCGCACATGTGCAGTGTTTTCAAGTTAAAAGCTGGCTGCGCGGCCGCACAGCTTAAAGGGAACATTGCTAGAGAGAGGACAGTCAAAGGCTGAGCCCCGCTTCAATGACTTGTCACTTGATGTACTGCTGGGTGCAGCAAGGACCAGAAAGGTTATAATCTTCCCAAGCAACAAGAAGAAAGCTGTTGCTGTGACCAAGATGGTGTGGTTACAGGTGGCTGAGGTGGTCAGCAGCAGGAGAATTGCCCTGTACCTGGATCCAGTGCAGGAAGTGGTTTAATGACCTAAAGATCATATCAGAAGTCAGAGCAGGGATCAAAGCAGCCTGCCTCTACCTCTGCTGAAGCCACAGGGGTTGCACCATGTTGGAGCAGTAGGGAAAGGAAAATAAAAGCTTTGTAGTTCAAGGGTATGCACGTGGGTGTTTATGAAAATGTTGTGTTATGATGTTTCATTTATTTATTTACACAAACTTTATTAATTTGCACCACTTTCCCACCAAGTGGCAACTCGGGTTTTTAGTTGCTTAGTGATGACATGAGACCAATTAGTCCATGTGCAATGTGTGGATGGTTACTTACAGGACTGCTTTGTGTCAGTGGGGGGGGGGGGGGGGGGGGAAGGGGACAGGGGACTTGATAGCTACTTTGTTAAGTCCGAGAGACTAACTGAACCATCGAGCTATTATTAGGATATACCTGGTATTCCGAGCAGTGGGTCTGGCATAGGTACCCCACCTCCGTTCTCTCCACTGGAATCATCAGATGAAGAGTGCTAAGCGGCTCGTTCCTCCTCCATCTCTAGTTCTCGCTGCTGCGCTATGTTGTGCAGAATACAGCATACCACTATTACCCTAGAGTCCCTCGCTGGCAAATACTGAAGGGCACCTCCAGACCTGCCCAGGCAGCTGAAGCGCTTCTTGAGCATGCTGATGGTTTACTCGATGACACAGCTGGTTGTTATGTGGCTGCCGTTAGTGTTCCTGGTGTTTATCAGTGGGGTTTCTCAGCGGTAGCATCAGCCAGGTTTGAAGTGGGTATCCTTTGTCGCCCACCAACCACCACTCGAGGCCAATGTTGCCTGCAAGCTGTGCGGCCGTGCAGCGCTCCAGGGAACCTGCGCGGCTGGCTTTTCAATGTAAAAACCGTGCAGGCATGGTATTTTGAATGGCCCGTGCAACCCCTTAAAGGGGCTGCGTGGGCCAAACAAAATTACAGGGAACATTGCTCAAGGCTGGTTCCATTCCAGGTACGAACAGTTCGGGGATGTTGGACTTCTACAGAATGAAAGCATCATGACAGCTCTCAGAGAATCTGGCACAGACCTGCATGAACTTTTTCTTGTAGTTGCACCCTAGCTGAACATTAATGGAATGAATTCCCTGTGGTTGACTAATGCTCCTGGTTGATCTGGTGGTGCTCGATTGCCACGCATGTGCAACTAATGGCACCCTGCACCTGTGAAAGCTAGCCAGAGACACAAGTCTAAGTGCCTGCTCATTCTGGCTATTGTCATCACAGGGGACGTTTATATAACTCCCAACTCAAAGAATCCATCCACCTGCCGTATGCATTTATGTGCAGCCAACTGAGACCCCCTCAATATGTCTCCAGTAGTGCCCTGGAATGAACCAGAGGCAAACAAATTGAGGGCAGTGGTGACTTTCACAGCGACTGGCAATGCATAGCCATCAGGTCGTCTTCTTGGAGCCTGCGACCACCTTACATGACAATCTCAGCCTTTGGAAACACTGCTCCTCAGAGGTGAAGGAAGCTGAGCCTCTGTCTGTACACCTGGTTACACAGGTAGTGTCTCCTGCGACCTCGACCCTTCTGTTGCACTCCTCTCTACTGGGTACCTGCAGCTCCCTCCACAACTCACCTTTGCTGCTTCTGATGGTCTTCCTCAACTGAAGTCCAATCAAAAGCAGCCGTTGTGCACCCATCCTGATGTTTGCTGTGTTAACACCTCTAAGCTGTACAAATAATCTCTCAACAAGTACTCTCACCAAACAGTTTCCCCAGAGGGAACTGAGAAAGCAGCTGTGAGCACTGAGCCTTTATTCATATCGGGACTACTGACCTTTAACCACCCCCATTAAGTGCCATTCAATCTCGCCTCCGTTTTAATGCAGAGTTTCCAGAACCCCGGGAAACCCGTGCAGGAGGCGTCAATTTCAAATTGCTGCCAAAATCTCTGTCAATGAGCCTCATTTGAACATTATAATTACAGGCCCGCCTCTCCAGAGTAGGTTACTCGCATGCAGCCAAACCAGCCACGATAAAACTGGAAGTAGGCGCTTTCATGGCGAGTTCGGGTCAGGTTTCACATCAACAATTTAACCCCCCCCCTCCCCATCATGGAAGGGTTAAGATTACCCCCAATGCCTTCAGAGAAGGTGGGAAAGAAAAGAAAACTGGGTGCAAGCAAGTGGTTTTCATATTAAGCGAGAAACTCAATACGAATTCCAGAAAGTAAATCAAACAAGAGTAATTTTTTGTCATAACTGGCTCGACTAAAATATGATGCTGCTTCTCTCAGTTACACTGAAACACATTAAAACGTGATCCGTATATAACCTGTTCTATGGCTCCAATTATAATGGATGATTGAGGTCAGCACTTGGACTCAAAACATTGAAGTTGTTGACTCCAAATTGGGAGATCAACCAATGCACATTGAGAATTTAAACAAATCAATACTACAGGCATTTTCCATGAATATTTGAAGACCAGGCCACTGCAAAGTTTTATCCCTGAACAGCTCTTCAAAGATTTCACGCAGGCCTTACAATTTTTTTCTTTTTTAATTCAATTCTTAAAATACACATTTTTTGAAGTAATTGTACAGTTGAAGCATATATCATCATATTTTATCATTGTATATTTTGATAGCATGGTACTTGTGGAAAGGTGACTTGGTACATAGACATTTCTTAACATGACTGTTCTTGGCACTGAGTAATGCAGGTCAGGGGATTGAGACAACTTGTTTGGTCTTGGTTTCTGGGGATTGGTTAGACCCGAGGACCCAGTGAAAAGAGAAAAGTCTACAAACTACTGATCATGTTGGATGGGGTCATTGCCCTTCATTATCAGTGGTTTGTTATGCTATGGCGAGACTCCAAAAACAAGTATTTTGGTATTTCACCATTCCAAGTGATACCAAACATCACCTGTTCTAATTGGTATATGTCGCACATGCTTCAGCCACACGTTTACTATGGGGAGAACTGCACTACTCAAGGAAGGTTCGGGAGTGGGTGGAGAGAGAAATGCACCTTCTGATGACCATGTGTGTGGGAAGTGTATCCAACTGCAGCTACTGGCAGATCGCATTGCGGCGCTGGGGCTGCGAATGGATACATGCTGGAGCATTCGCGATGCTGAGGACGTTGTGGATATCACATTTAATCAGTTGGTCACATCGCAGGTAAAGGCTGAGCAGGCAGGAAGGAAATGGGTGACCGCCAGGCAGAGTAGTAGGCGCAGGGGTCCCCTGTGGCCATCCCCCTCTCAAACAGATATACCGCTTTGGATATTGTTGGGGAGGATGGCTTATGGGGGGAAGGCAACAGCAACCAAATTACTGGCACCATGGGTGGTTCTGCTGCACGGGACGGGAGGAAAAAGAACGGGAGAGCTATAGTGATAGGGGATTCTATTGTAAGGGGAATAGATAGACGTTTCTGCGGCCGCAAACGAGACTCCAGGATGGTATGTTGCCTCCCTGGTGCAAGGGTCAAGGATGTCTTGGAGCGGCTGCAGGGCATTCTGGAGGGGGAGGGTGAACATCCAGTTGTCGTGGTGCATATAGGTACCAATGATAGAGGTGAAAAAAGGGATGAGGTCCTAAAAGCTGAATATAGGGAGTTAGGAGGTAAATTAAAAAAATAGGACCTCAAACGGTAGTAATCTCAGGATTGCTACCAGTGCCACGGGCTAGTCAGAGTAGAAATAGAAAGATATTTCAGATGAATACGTGGCTAGAAGAATGGTGCAAGGGGAAGGGATTCAAATTCCTGGGACATTGGAACCAGTTCTAGGGGAGGTGGGACCAGTACAAACTGGACAGTTTGCACTTGGGCAGGACCGGGACCGATGTCCTAGGGGGAATGTTTGCTAGTGCTGTTGGGGAGGGTTTAAACTAAAATGGCAGGGGGTTGGGAACCTGTGCAGGGAGACAGAGGAAAGGGAAGCAAGGATAGAAGCAAAAGACAGGAAGGAGAAAAGCAAAAGTGGAAGTGAGAGAAATCAAGGGTGTAAATCAAACATGGCCGCAGTAAGCAATAATTCTAAAAGGTCTAAGTGTTAAAAAAAACAAGCCTGAAGGCTTTGTGTCTTAATGAGAGGAGCATTCATAGAAAAATAGAAGATAGGAGCAGGAGTAGGCCATTCGGCCCCTCGAGCCTGCTCCGCCATTCAATGAGATCATGGCTGATCATCCAAACTCAGTACCCTGTCCCTGCCTTCTCCCCATATCCCTCGATCCCTTTAGCCTTAAGAAATATATCTAACTCCTTCTTGAATATATTTAATGAATTGGCCTCAACTGCCTTCTGTGGTAGAGAATTCCACAGGTTCACCACTCTCTGGGTGAAGAAATTCCTCCTCATCTCTGTCCTAAATGGCTTACCCCTTATCTTTAGACTGTGACCCCTGGTTCTGGACTCCCCCGCCATTGGGAACATCCTTCCTGCATCTAGTCTGTCTAGTCCTGTTAGAATTTTATAAGTTTCAATGAGATTCCCTCTCATTCTTCTAAACTCCAGCGAGTATAAGCCCAATCGACCCAGTCTCTCCTCATACGTCATTCTTGCTATCTCAGGTATCAGTCTGGTGAATCTTTGCTGCACTCCCTCCATGGCAAGAACATCCTTCCTCAGATAAGGTGGGTGAATTAGCTGCGCAAATAGATGTAAACGGATATGATATAATTGGGATTACGGAGGCATGGCTCCAGGGTGACCAAGGCTGGGAATTCAACATCCAGGGGTATTCAATATTCAGGAAGGACAGGCAAAAAGGAAAAGGTGGTGGAGTAGCATTGCTGGTTAAAGAGGAGATTAACACAATAGTAAGGAAGGATATTAGCTCTGATGATGTGGAATCTGTATGGGTAGAGCTGAGAAATACCAAGGGATAGAAAACGTTACTGGGAGTTGTATACAGACCCCCAAACAGTAATGCTAAGGTTGGAGATGGCATTAAATGGGAAATTAGTGATGCGTGCAATAAGGGCACAGCAGTTATCATGGGTGACTTTAATCTACAAATAGATTGGTCTAACCAAATTAGTAACAATACTGTGGAAGAGGAATTCCTAGAGTGTATACGGGATGGTTTCCTGGACCAATATGTCAAGGAACCAACTAGAGATCAGGCCAGCTTAGACTGGGTATTATGTAATGAGAATGGATTAATTAGCAATCTTGTTGTGCGAGGCCCCTTGGGGAGGAGCGATCATAATATGATCGAATTCTTCATTAAGATGGAGAGTGAAGTAGTTGATTCAGAGACTTGGGTACTGAATTTAAGTAAAGGAAACTATGATGGTATGAGGCGCGAGTTGGCTAGGATGGATTAGGGAATGTTACTTAAAGGGTTGACGGTGAATAGGCAATGGCAAACATTTAAAGATCTCATGGATGAACTACAGAATTTGTTCATCCCTGTTCGGCATAAAAATAAAACAAAAAAGGTGACTCAACATTGCCTAACAAGGGAAATTAGGGATAGCATAAGACCCAAGGAGAGGACATAAAATTGGCCAGAAAAAAGCAGCAAACCTGAGGATTGGGAGCAGTTTAGTATTCAGCAAAGGAGGACAAAGGGATTAATTAAGAGGGGGAGAATAGAGTATGAGAGTAAGCTTGCAGGGAACATAAAAACTGACTGTAAAAGCTTCTACAGATATGTGAAGAGAAAAAGATTGGTGAAGTCAAGCGTAGGTCCCTTGCAGTCAGAATCAGGGGAATTTATAATGGAGAACAAAGACATGGCAGACCAATTAAATACATACTTTGGTTCTGTCTTCACAAAGGAGGACACAAATAAACTCCCAGAGATGTCGGGGAACAGAGGGTCTAATGAGAGGGAGGAACTGAATGAAATCAGTATTTGTAGGGAAATGGTGTTAGGGAAATTGACGGGATTGAAGGCCGATAAATCCCTAGGGCCTGACAATCTACATCCTAGGGTACTTAAGGAAGTGGCCCTAGAAATAGTAGATGCATTGCTGGTCATCTTCCAAAATTCTATAGACTCTGGAACAGTTCCCATGGATTGGAGGGTAGCTAATGTAACCCCACTATTTAAAAAAGGTGGTAGAGAAAAAACAGGGAATTATAGACCAGTAAGCCTGACATCAGTAGTGGAGAAAATGCTAGAGTCCATTATAAAAGATGTAATAGCAGAGCACTTGGAAAACAGTGACAGGATCGGACAAAGTCAACATTGATTTACAAATCTACTTGCTTGACTAATCTACTGGAATTTTTTGAGGATGTAACTGGTAGAATAGATAAGGGAGAACCAGTGGATGTGGTGTATTTGGACTTTCAGAAGGCTTTCGATAAGGTCCCACATAAGAGACGAGCATGCAAAGTTAAAGCACATGGGATTGGGGGTAAGGTACTGACTTGGATAGAAAACTGGTTGGCAAAGAGTTGGAATAAATGGGTCTTTTTCCGAGTGGAAGGCAGTGACTAGTGGGGTACCGCAGGGATCGGTGCTAGGACCCCAGTTATTCACAATATATATTAATGACCTAGACGAGGGAACTAGATGTAATATTTCCAAGTTTGCAGACGACACAAAGCTGGGTGGGCGTGTGTGCTGTGAGGAGGATGCAGAGAAACTCCAGTACGATTTGGACAGGTTGGGCGATTGGGCAGATGCAGTATAATGTGGATAAATATGAGGTTATCCACTTTGGTGGCAAAAACAGGAAGGCAGATTATCTGAACGGCAATAGATTGGGAAAAGGGGAAGTGCAACGAGACCTGGGTGTCCTTGTGCACCAGTCGCTGAAGGTAAGCATGCAGGTGCAGCAGGCGGTTGAGAAGGAAAATGGTATGCTGGCCTTCATAGCGAGAGGATTCGAGTACAGGAGCAAGGATGTCTTGCTGCAGTTGTACAGCGCCTTGGTGAGACCACACCTTGAGTATTGCGTGCAGTTTTGGTCGCCTTATCTGAGGAAGGATGTTCTTGCCATGGAGGGAGTGCAGCGAAGATTCACCAGACTGATATCTGGGGTGGCAGGAATGACGTATGAGGGGAGATTGGGTTGATTAGGCTTATATTCGCTAGAGTTTAGAAGAATGAGAGGAGATCTCATTGAAACTTATAAAATTCTAACAGGACTAGACAGACTAGATTCAGGAAGGCTGTTCCCGATGGCGGGGGAGTCCAGAACCAGGGGTCACAGTCTAAGGATAAGGGGTAAGCCATTTAGGACTGAGATGAGGAGGAATTTCTTCACCCAGAGCGTGGTGAACCTGTGGAATTCTCTACCACAGAAGACAGTTGAGGCCAATTCATTAAATATATTCAAGAAGGAGTTGGATATATTTCTTAAGGCTAAGGGGATCAAGGGATATGGGGAGAAAGCAGGGACAGGGTACTGAATTTGGATGATCAGCCATGATCTCAATGAATGGCGGAGCAGGCTCGAGGGGCCAAATGGCCGACTCCTGCTCCTATCTTCTATGTTGCTATGCTTACAATTATTAGTAAGCATTGCGCAAGCATGTTGACTGCGTCAAGACTGGTCATTGCCCTATTGGTCTTCTGGATTGCCATTTAGAATGGCTAAATATAGGGAAATGATCAGAATATATGTAAGCAGGTTGCTCTAAAGTGTGTGCCGTACTATCCTGAAGTGACCTATATGCATTTTGTTGCAGATGATGGTCTTGAGGATCTATCTCCTTAGCTTGTCACATCTTCTCCCTTAACAGACAGCCTAGGTCTGGTTCCCAGGGTTCCCTAATTCTTTGGTCATGAAGATAGCACAGTACACAGGGAAGAGATGCTACAGGAAAGTGGAAGAAAAGTTCCAGGGGGTTGGCTCATGATGAAGTCTGCAAAGTACTGATGAGTTATGGAAACAGTACATTACCTGGAGACAGTGGTCAGGTAATCAGGTGGGAAAAGGTGAAAAATTATCAACTAATTGGCGGAAGGGCATGATCTGGCCATCATGGAGAGTCTGGCCTAATTTAATAATCTCTTTCTCATGCCAGGCTCCGAATTCACCTGAGGAGAGTACTCCTGCCAACTCCTCATTGTGCCAGATTAGAAAGAGGGCTGATTGACCCAACTGGGACCTGCAGGGAGGCACAGACCTCTCTCCTGACCAAGAGGGCTGCAGTGCTAATCAAGTGCTTTTGGCTTTCCTTTGATATCTTTTAGGAGTGTATGAAGGTTAAGTTGTGCAGGGGGCTAGAAAGGCAGTCCTAGCTTCCCTTCCCTGCAATGGGTTTTGCCAAGAGGCTAGGGACCGGGCACAAGATGTAATCACTTTGGTCTGGCTGCAAAATAAGTTGGAAGGCTGAGGACTCCCTCTTGTTTTGGGAACTAAAAGCACATTCACAGCCACGAGCTCACTCAGAAGAACTTGGAATGCAATTGTCAAAGTCATGAAATTGTCAGACTAGTACTTTATAAAATGTTGTTCTTGGGATATGCAAGCCTGCATGCTGCTCTGAAGCCATTAAGAGTCAACAATGTAGTGTGGGCTGGAGTTGCATGTAGGACAGATCAGGTAGGGGTGACAAGGTTACTTTCTTGAACACCACTACTGAACCAGTTGGGGTTTTTATGACAATCCAACAGATTTAATGGCCATTTTTTTCAGGTGCAAGTCTACGAATGATCAGATTTATTACATTTAAATTTCACAACATGCCATGGTAAGTTTTGAACTCTCAATCTTTGAGTTGTTGGTCTAGTGGCATAACCATTACATTACTGTATCTACTGTGATAGACAGCTTCTGAAATAAGTGGAGGAGGTAAGGGAGAATATTCATTTTGATTGTGTTCATCCCACCCAGGAGTAACATGGACAGGCTCATTTCATCTAGTTAGGTTGGCACATTAACTAGTTTAGGTGGGGGTTGGGAGTTCCTTTTACAAAGTATTGCAAAGCATTTACAGCACAAAAACAGGCCACTAGGCTCAACGGGTCCATGCCAGTGTTTATGCTCAACACAAGCCTCCATCCACCCTTCATCTAATCCCATCAACTTTGTACAAGGTAGTGTCTTTTGGTGCGACATATATACCAACGCACCTAAAGCCATCCTCATTCCATACAAAGGAGTAGGACTTCCGTATTTCTATGGGGCTATCTTCCATGAGGGACACGCCCTCGGTTTTACAGTAATTGAGTTTATAACCAGGGAGTCACTCAAATTTTTTACTGCTTTGAAAGATGCTAGGTAGTGAGGTGGTTCGGTAGTGGAGCGGAGGAAGACAGGTAGCACTGGTGTCTGGTTTCTCGGTGGAGTGGGGCTGTCGAGGAGCAGAGGTCAGCAGTGCACACTCAGGACGTGGAATGCATGTGTAGGATTTAAATCCACTTCCTGAATGTGTCGCTAAAGGGCAGGCCCTACTTCCAATTACAAATATTTATCTAGTGAACATTAGAATGCCAATGTGATATTAATTAATATGCAAATTGGAAACCTATACCAACAAATTTGCACGTATAATAAATGTGACATGTCAGAACAAATGACATTAATTTAAAAATACTTGTCAAACTTTGAGGAACTCACCAGTAGTTCCTGTAGGGCAGTTGGTACACACTATATCCCTAGTTTTTGGCACCATGGCACAGCTTGAACCACTTGGACAAGGGCACGGACTACAGTCCTCTGAGCTACCAAAGGTAGGATCACCATAGTAACCATCCCTACACCGCTCACAGTTTGATCCTGCTGTGTTGTCCCTGCAGTAACATTCACCTGTAGATAAACCAGACAAACAAAGCAATTCATTATCCAAATACATTCTCTAGAAATTAAAATGCTTAATTTGTTAAGCCTTTCTGTAGCAGCAAGCACACACACACACATTTCAGATGACAGGCGGGACTGCAGATAATTCCTTGAAAGATAGGTATTTTATAAGTACTGAGTGGAAGCCCACTGTCCAGTGCTGTACATATTCGATGGTCAGGTGAAACTTTTCTGTGAATTTTCAAACAGGTGTACATGATCCCAGGACAAGTGTAAAACATTGCAAGGCCAACTTTTACTCATGTACCAGAGGCAGGTCTGATACATCGTTCTGGACTGAATTGCCCTAAATAAGATCCAAAAATATGGTGGGACAACTGCAGAGCTCTGCAGAGCAAAATCAAGGAAACAGCAGCATTGAAATGACCAACATTACTGATAATTAATACTCTTGGTTTGTTTAGACTTAGGATTATAGATTTACTGCATTAAAAGATATTAAATCTATTTTTTTTTATATGGGCATCGCTGGCAAGGCCGGCATTTATTGCCCATCCCTAATAGGCCTCAAGGTGGTGGTGGTGGTGGGACTACTTCTTGAACCACTGTAGTCCATGTGGTGAAAATACTCCCAGAATGCTGTTAGGAATAGAGTTCCAGGATTTTGACCCAGCGACGAAGGAATCCCATTAATTACAGCACGGTTTTGATGAGGTTTGAAATACATACATTTCTACGTATGAGGATGCTCACAGATAAACAAAAGTGAAAGTTGTGTCATATTATAGGAAACTGCAACACTGGTAACTTCCATTTAAAACAAAGGCACTGATGAATCCATGATTCATTTTAAAGAATACTCATGGGAAGCTGGAGGTAAAAATCCTCTTAAAAAAACAGGAGCACACCAGTTTCTCCCCAGAAATATTCAATTATGTGGTCAAATATTCTGCTGACATTTATTATCGGGGCTGACGCCTGAATAAAGGCTACCTAGATAAGGTATCAGAACGTGACAGTTTGCATATCCCAGCAAATAGTCAATGCCTTTAGGAGAAGGGGAAGGAATAACTGGTGAGAAAGGTGCTAGTGGTACTGGGCAGTTGACAGAGGACACAACACCCTTTAAAGTTAGATTGTTGTAATAAATTGATTGATGCATGGGACAGCCACTGGAAAATTGAAGCATTCCTTTAAAAGAAGGCAAGTGGAAACTTTCAAATATTAAAAGGAGGACGTTTTTAAGATCATCAACACGGTATTATGGGAGCATAAGAACATAAGAAATAGGATCAGGAGTAGGCCAATCGTCCCCTCGAGCCTGCTCTGCCATTCAATAAGATCATGGCTGATCTGATCCTAAACGCCAATCTACTATCACAGAACCATCTCCTGAATCTGACAGAATTAGACACACGAAATAGGAGCAGGATCAGGCTACACGGCCCCTGGGCCCGCTCCGCTACCCACAGGGCCATGTCCGATCCGAACCTAGACTCATGTCCAAATTCCTGCCCGCTCCCCGTAACCCTTAATTCCCTTTACTTCTAGGAAACTGTCTATTTCTGTTTTAAATTTATGTAATGATGTAGCTTCTACAGCTTTTTGGGGCAGCATATTCCATGGACCTACCACCCTCTGAGTGAAGTAGTTCCTCATCTCATCTCAGTTTTGAAAGAGCAGCCCTTTATTCTAAGACTATGCCCCCTAGTTCGAGTTTCACCCATCATCGGGAACATCCTCCCCGCATCCACCCGATACAACCCCTTCACAATCTTATATGTTTCAATAAGATCGCCTCTCATTCTTCTGAACTCCAATGAGTAGAGTCCCAATCTACTCAACCTCTCCTCATATGTCCATCCCCTCATCCCCGGGATTAACCGCGTGAACCTTCTTTGTACTGACTCGAGAGCAAGTATGTCTTTTCTTAAGTATGGACACCAAAACTGTATGCAGTATTCCAGGTGCGGTCTCACCAATACCTTGTACAACTGAAGCAATACCTCCCTATTTTTATATTCTATCCCCCTAGCAATGAAAGCCAACATTCCATTGGCCTTCTTAATCACTTGCTGCACCTGCATACTAACCTTTTGAGTTTCGTGCACCAGGACCCCCAGATCCCTTTGTACTTCAGTACTTTCCAGTTTCTTGCCATTAAGATAATAACTTGCTCTACGATTTTTCCTGCCAAAGTGCATAACCTCACACTTTCCAGTATTGTATTCCATCTGCCAAATCTCTGCCCACTTACTTAGCCTGTCTATGTCCCCTTGCAGGTTTTTTATGTCCTCCTCACTCACTACTTTCCCCCCCATCTTAGTATCATCTGCAAACTTTGATATGTTACACTCGGTCCCCTCCTCCAAATCGTTAATATAGATTGTAAAGAGTTGGGGACCCAGCACTGACCCCTGCGGAACACCACTAGTTACTGATTGCCAGTCTGAGAATGAACCATTTATCCCAACTCTCTGCCTTCCGTTAGATAGCCAATCCTCTATCCATGCCAGAATATTACCCCCAATCCCGTGATTTTTTTTTATCTTAAGCAATAATCTTTTGTGTGGCACCTTGTCAAATGCCTTTTGGAAGTCTAAATACACTACGTCCACTGGTTCCCCTTTATCCACCCTATATGTTACTTCCTCAAAGAACTCCAGCAAATTTGTCAAACATGACTTCCCCTTCATAAAACCATGCTGACTTTGTCCTATTAAATTATGATTATCCAAATGTCCTGTTACTGTCTCCTTAATAATGGACTCCAAAATTTTACCTACCACAGATGTTAGGCTAACCGGTCTATAGTTTCCAGCCTTCTGTCTACTGCCCTTTTTAAATAAGGGTGTTACATTAGCAGTTTTCCAGTCTGCCGGGACCTTTGCTGAGTCCAGGGAGTTTTGGAAAATTATTACCAATGCATCTGACTCTGAAATACTCCTGTTACATTGTTAACACCCACGATAAAAAGAGAGGCAAAAATTGCCAATCAAAATTGTTTGCTCTTTAGGTAAAGGGACCCACTTATAACCACAATACCATCTTGCATTCAACCATACGCTGACTCAGGCAGCAGCATGTTACCTTAGGTGATGTTAAAGGAGTACGGATCTAGGTTGACTACCACTATGCCCCATGACAAGTTCTCAAAATCAGGCCGGCCTGGGAGTGAAGCCGAGGTACTTCACACAAAGCGAGAAGAGAAAGAAAGAAAAAATGGCACAAGTCCATTAACTCCACACTTGTGCACTATAAACTCAGGAATTAAATTGGCAGACACATATGGGCTGTCTCCAGGCTAAGAATGACGTAGCACATTGGGCTGAGCTGGGGAAATAGAGAACAACAAAAAAAAGGAAAGAAAAAGTTGCTTTTGGTGGGGGGGGTGGGGGAGAAAGAAAGGAGAATGTCACTGCATAAGGTAAGTAATTTTCAAGCACAGGTTTATTCAGATAGTCTCAGTGAGCAAAAAACACCAATCTAGGCAGGGTTTTTTCCCCCCCAAGCATAAGCTCTGGCCACTCACCATTTTCAGGATCACAGGTATCACTATGTGCATTGCAGCTGCAGGGCACACAGGGACTGAATGATCCACGACTAGGATCCTCCCTCCTGTAGCCTAATGCACACTGTTCACAGAATTGTCCCCGGTATGCAGTTGGGCAGGTGCATTGCTCTACCCATTGAGCAGGGGATCCAGAGCCAGGACGAGCAGTAATTAGAGTCACGTCATCTAAGTGGCCAGGGCCTGTGGGGGAATAAACAGAAGTTAGCCACAAACACACTAAACTTAGTGAGGATCATAGTCATGCAAGTATCTGGACACCAGCAGTAAAAAATCAATTATATTCCAAAACATTAATTTACATAGAACAGGTGAATAGCATCAGTTTTATTTTTTTTATTGGAATTAAATTATAAAGACAGCTACACAGACTGCAATACAAATTACTATGTACCCCAATCTTTCCTATTCTCTGGAACGCCCTTCCCTAAACTTCATTATCTCTTTCCACCTTTAAAAACCTCTTCAAAGTCATCTCTTTTGATTTAGCTTTTGGTCACGCTTCATAATCTCTTCCCTTCCTGACTTGGCATCAATTTTCCTTACACTATTTGTGAAATACCATGCGATGTTTCTTTACGTTAAAAGGAACTGCTTGCCAAAAGATGTCAAAGGAAATGTTTACTATAAAAATAATTATCTGTATATTAAATTAAACATTCTCAACTACCCTGTTTATTTCATGGAAAACACACTTACTATGCTCACTGTATGTGCCTCGAATCTTGATAGCGGTCAGATTGTGGAGAAGCCTCTGAAATTCAAAAGAGGAAAGCTGTGGCCTCCAGGGATAACTTGTCACTTCATGAAGTCTGCAAACAAAAAAAAGCTATTGAACATTTATTTACAGTATTTTCAAGTAAAAGTATAACCAGTAGTTACCTCAAATTTAGCTCAAAATGTACAGTATATATTTTGGGTATTTTACAGAGCCCGGAGCACGATTTGAATTGGAGTGCACAAGGAAAGCAGATTCTTGCAGGGGGTGGGAGTAAAGTCTGTTCCTAATTAAACTGACATTGCTTTGAACACAAGGGACTGGGTGGTCCAGTGCACACCATCAAGTTTTCACCTCCGGGATCTGGCTTTCAATTCAGGCGAAGCAGATGGGATATCTACTCCATTTTTTTTTTAAATATGGAAGGGGAGAAAGAGACATTAATCCTGCTATTATAGTAGTGATACTGGCTCCTGCTTTGAGAGTGGCATATGGTTTAACACTGCTCTGTATTCAAGCAACATGGAGCTCTGTGCATGCATATTTAAATATAATCTGCACTGAAACTAGTGTGAAACAACCACCTCAAGGAAATCTTGGACAGCATCCAATAAATAGAATCTGGCAGAGAACAGTTGTCTTAAACTGTAGTTACATCACAGATTCTGCATTGCTGCAACATGAAAAATCATACACCTCTCCCTTCTTTTGGATCTACAACCAAAGATCTGCCAGTGCAGATCTGAAACAGGCTGGTGTGCAACTGCAGCTCAAGGCAAATCTCGCTCTGATCTTCTCTTCCTTTAGAGCCGGGGGTGGGTGGAGGAAGAAAGCAGGGAAATAAATACTTGGCCTCTGCTCAGCACTTTCCCCAAAGACATAACATATACATTGCTAGTGTGTGGCCTACAGATACAACACACATTCCAACCTTTTGTGACAAGGAAGTTAGGGGTTCCAACATATTGCCCAAGGCTCCAACTTGCTATTAATAAGTTCCCAAAGTACAATGAATACATTTGGGCCACCTCAAAATCTGGAGCCCAGAACAGAGTCTATGCAATTCAACACGATTAAAAAAATAATAATTGGTTCTAATTTTAATGACTCATATATAGACAACATCCATATGTCCTCGAACTCTTTTCACCTGAAGACATAGTTCTGTGGGCTTTCTGTGGGATACGGGTTTCCCTGAGCTATTAGAGGAACCGTCACTCTCAGGCCTGCTCCTTCCAGCACTAGATCCTCGGCTGATAAACGTGTGTCTCTCTTATCCACATGGAAAGTGAAAGAGAGGTTCTGACCATAGCTCATCAACTGATTCCCCAAAATATTTGCTGGAAAAAAAACACAAGGGAAAGCAATGACTAGGTCTGCAAGTGTCTAAGGAGGTATTACCCTTTTAAAAAGTAATTCATATAAATCAGATGGTTCTAGGCCTTCAACCTTAGCCACCAATTCCGTCAATATTGCTCTGCATTATGAAGCAGCAATTATCAAATCAATTGTACTCATTTTCTCTGGAACAAGATAACATATTGTGCAATGACTGAATTTACATACCAGGAGCAATGTAGTAAACAGGGAAATAATCGTTAGAGACCACAGAGATGTCACGGCTCACTGGGGACCACTGAAGCAAGACCTCAGCACCATCTCGCTGCTCAGCCCGCCATCCGTCATCACCTGCATATCCAAAGAGACAAGTAAACAAACGCTTCACGCCACACTACAAGCGTAACAACGTACTGGCCTCTGGCCTATTATCACAGTTTCATTCAATGCTGTTATATAGGAACTATGCTCATTTCACTGCATGTTTACTTGGCAGTACAACACAGATCTTTGAACAGATCAACAGGATCATAATGAAGTACAGTAACTACTTGAGTCTGTCCATTTACAATTGGTTTGGCACATACTTGACAAAGGGGGTTTGGAACACAGAGGTCAGAAGAAATCAACACCCCGCCCCCCCCCCCCCGCACCACACACTAGTAGATGTGAAAAAGCACGCCCAAAGTTAATGACTGCTGTGCAAATGAACTCCTTTAAAAGGTAGAGCTGAATCAATGTCTCCCAAAGGGTTGAGTTATAGGGATAAGCCAAGGTATAGACAAATACTGTACAGAACATGGTGTATAAAGTTCTGTTTAGACCATGGGAATTCTTCTGTTATAATATAACTTGTCAGGGTAAATGTTGCATTGATATCCTGCAGGGTTTTTTGATTACCTTTGGGTATCCGAGAAGATTTCTTAGGCACACTACCTGTGGTTTCTATTGCCTACCTCATGAGATTGAGAAAGTTGGAGATAAGAGTCCATTGCAGTGCAAGCTGGACATGTTCCACTGGAAAGAAGGGAGTCAATGGGCCAAAATAACTTTTTTTTCTAGTGCAAACTCAATGTTCTTCTGTACACTATATAAAAATGTTAAGACTGAGATTTTAGTTATTTGTCCGTGCAACAAAGTTTCTACTGGAGCCTGAGCTGGACGTTATTGTATTTGCCAAGTCTGCATCAAACCTTTTTCAAAGCTCAGCAACACCAAGTCAAGTACATGGCCATAGTTAAAAACATGGAGGTGTGCATGTTAGAAAATCTCAGCAACACCTGTATCAAAGCTCGATATGATCCTCTCTGTGCGGTAATCCTCTGCTTTGCTACAAACAGAAGAATGGCCAAAGCAGAAGCAGGCTGTGCAGCCATGGGCATTCTGGGGGTCCAGGTTGAAAAATCCTGGCTTGCATCTATAAAAGAAAAAAAAATCTCTTATGAACATACTTATTGATAACATTTCAAACAAAATTTTTGATTTATATGAACCTTGCTGCTAAATTATTGAATTCTCATCTATACAATGCAAAAGCCAAATAACCATTGTGGGTTTACAAACTGACCAGTCTGTGTTTTGTAAGCCTCAATGAACAAACTATCTAAATGCAAGCAAAGAATTGTTTCCTCAGCTAAAACTACTTAGCAATATGACAATTAAAATTTTTAATTAGCTATATTTGTTAGGGACTACTAAATGAAGATGACAGAGGACAGTAACTTTTGAAGTTAGTTTAGTTACTATTCAGCTACTGAAAGGTTCCATATTCTGGGCCAGTTCACAGCATGTACATGGAGTATTGAAGATGAACCTTTCAATTGCAGTTGCACAGCTTACACACAGCAAAACTACAAGTTGACCTAGAGTCCAAAGCAGCATTGAATCTGTGGGAGGGAGTTCAGGGAAGAATGACAAAGATGAACCGATGACATCAAGCCCTCAGTTATGAAGAAACTTACAGAGCTGAACATGTTTTCATGGGAGAGAAGATAACTGCGGTGAGACATGATCCAGATCTTTAAAAATACTGAGAGACATAGATGTAGATGTATGCAAGCTATTTGACTTGGACTATGGCCACAAAACTAGAGGAAACGGGTTTAAAATTAATCAACCTCAAGTGAGACGAGAGATTAAATGACTATTTTCCCCTGATGGAATGTCGGATATATAGAACAGACTCATTTCCAGTTAAAGTAGATGATACTGAAAAGAAAAAGGAAGACTTGCATTTATATAGTGCCTTTCACGACCTCAGGATGTCCTAAAGCGCTTTACAACCCATGGAGTACTTTTGACATGTAGTCACTGTGATAATGCAGGAAATGTGACAACCAATTTGTTTACAGCAAGATCCCACAAACAGCAATGTGATAATGACCAGATAATCTGGTTCGTTTTTTTAAAAAAAAATTTAATTTTTTTTAAAAAGGTGAAGTTGGTTGAGGGATAAATATTGGCTGATAAATATCATTTGAAATAGTGCCATGGGATCTTTGAATTTTCTGAATGCTAACAATCTACTAGTCAATAGCCTGAGTTTTTCTTCATCAATACTCAAAAAAGACTTGGATCCAGCACAGCTTTCCTATTATTTTTGAATCTGCATAGTATTAGAATCTGACTTCATTTTTTTTCAGTCTCACAACAACTGTAGCAACCTGGTAAAGCAGCAAAATTACTACACAGGAGCTGCCTGTTAAGTGATCCAATGAAACAATTCTTTTGAACTGAGGATGCTTTCAAATAGTAATTTTTAACCCACTTTCACAAAACAAGTAGCATATCACTGGGACAGCCACAGCCTGAGGTGCAAGATTCCAGCGTGAGCAGATTACCTTCCGGACTAAAGTTACATTTGCAACCCAAAAAGGTCCAAAAAAAAACTTCCCTTATTCCAGAGGATTTCAAGGCAGATGTTCCAGCAAATTTAGTAGTAGAACCCAATTTCCTACAGACACCAAGTTTTTAAGGCAATAACCAAAGAAAGCTTTGTCTAGTTGGGGATGGACCCAATAGCTTTGTTTGATCAAGGAAAAAGTACAAATGGAACCCCTTAAGCTGATGATCTTCAAATTGATCAGTTCCACAGATGATTAAAACATCCTCCGAAGCTGGATCAATCTCCCCTGTTCCTTTAAACATTTAGGCTTAGAACATAATCCCAAAAGCCAAAAGTAAATGGAAGTGCATTGAAGGGAGCCACCTTATTTCCACCACCTTACTCTTTCTCACACTTCTGTGCTGCAGAAATGAAGGCAAGCCTCTTGGTGGTTTGTTAAAGGACAAAAAAAAACTTGATTAATACGAAATTGGAGAAATCCCACAGAATGGTGCAGGATTCCCTAGGATTTTGAAGTTCAGAGTGACCATACATCAGGCTACTTTTTAAATTTTGAAAATCAATAAAGATCCTCCAGGACGGAGAGAAGTATGGCATGTAGTGTGCACGCACTCAAGAACAGGAGCTTTCATCGCAAAACTGCAGTAGTTGTGAAGCAAGTCACTACACAGAACAGGTATAAATTTGTAGGATTTGTCAGAGGGCGTCACACTGTGCCAGGTTACTTGCCACACAGGAAAGTTAACACTGAAGCTTCAAAAACTGGAACTGCCCAATTCTGAAGCAAATGATTTGCTCAAGATTTTTTTCTTGAACAGGAGGATACTGTTACAGACAATAAAAGGAGAACTAACAGTGGCCTGCAGGCAAGGCTGTGTGGGAAGTCATACAACTTTACAAGAAAGCTGAAAACTGCTGAAGAAACATTGTTCCAATCAGTTTGCCCCATAGCCCTATCCTAAGATATGTATAAAAGCATGAGGATGGAAGGGGGGGGGGGGGGTGGGTAGAGGGAACGAGAGAGTATCCAAAACTATGTGTCATAAATATAAAAGATAGTCAACTAATAAATCCAATAGAGAATTCAGGAGAAACTTCCTTATCCAGAGAGTGGAACTTGCTACCAAAAGGAGTAGTTGAGGCAAATAGCATAGATGCATTTAAGGAGAAGCTGGATATGTACATGAGAGAACACGGAGGGATATGTTGATAGGGTTAGATAAAGTAGGGTGGGTGGAGGCTCGTGTGAACCAGCATAGACGAGTTGGGCCGAATGGCATGTTTTTGTGCTGTAAATTCTCTGTAAAATGACATATACGGAGATACTACTTTTCTCTAGAACTCTTAGAATCCCATATCTTCAAAATAAACAGACTTGCCTCTCACAGTTGAATCCCTCGACATTATTCTTGCATATACAACGTCCTGTATCAACACTGCATTCTGCTGTGCTACCAGAAGGGTTACAGGCACATGGTCTGTCAATAGAGAAAGCATATTAGAAATACAAGAACAGCTGCACTTGACCCAAAACTTCTGTGGGACAGATGGCAAGTGGCGCACCAATAGTTAATACAAAGGCAAAATACTGCGAATGCTGGAAATCTAACAGAATATGCTGGAAATACTTGAGTCAGGCAGCAACTGTGGAGAGAGAAACAGAGTTAACGTTTCAGGTCAGTGACCTTTTGTCAGAACGGGAAAATGTTACAACTGGAATGATTGTGCAAGGCATATCATAACCAATGCTCCCATTTTTTTCCGACAGCAGGTAAGAACATAAGAATTAGGAGCAGGAGGGCCATACGGCCCCTCGATACTGCTCTACCATTCAATAAGATCATGGCAGATCTTCGACCTCAACTCCACTTGCCCGCCCGATCCCCATATCCCTCGATTCCCCTAGAGTCCAAAAATCTATCTATCTCAGCCTTGAATATACTCAACGACTCAACATCAACAGCCCTTTGGGGCAGAGAATTCCAAAGGCTCACAACCCTCAGTGAAGAAATTCCTCCTCATCTCAGTCTTAAAAGGCTGACCCCTTATCCTGAGACTATGCCACTATACTGGAATTTTTTGAGGATGTAACTGGTAGAATAGATAAGGGGAAACCAGTGGCTGTGGTGTATTTCGACTTTCAGAAGGCTTTCGATAAGGTCCCGCATAAGAGATTAGCGTGCAAAGTTAAAGCACACGGGATTGGGAGTAAGGTACTGACTTGGATAGAGAACTGGTGGGCAGACAGGAAGCAAAGAGTTGGAATAAACGGGTCTTTTTCCGAGGGGCAGGCAGTGGAGTATCGCAGGGATCGGTGCTAGGACCCCAGTTATTCACAATATATATTGGCCCAGAAATTCGGGTCGGGGGCTTCCCGCGGGTGTAAGCCCCCAACCTGCACTTACCTTGCGCGCCGGCAGTTGAGCTGTAGAGCCCCATGGAATTCCGCTCCGGGGCCTGGCCCAGCTGCCAGCGCGCTGTGCTTGTGTGTCCCAGGGGCGTAGTTAGTGCGATGCGTCCCCTGGGATCACGTGAGCCATGGGCAGCCAATCGGAGGAGGGAAAGGCCCATTCATAAGATTGACAGGAAGACCTGTCAAAACTTATGAATACTACGGCCCCAAAATAGCAGTAAACCTTCAAATAATTTTTTTTTTTTTTTTTTTTTTAAATCACATCTTTAAATAATAAACTATAAATTACATTAAATAACTATTTTAAACAATTAAAATTTTTGAAAAAAATAATTTTATATTCTAACGGGGCTTACGATCCCGGGAAAACCTGCAAAAAAAAACTAAGTTCAAAGTGCACGCGCAGCCTCTCCTGCGCGCGCGTTCGACCTCTGAACCCCTTCGTTCAGAGGATCGGAAGTGCCGGTTTCCCGCGCATGCGCAGCGCATGCAGAATACCGGCACTTCCATTCGGCCTACGGGCGAGTACCCCATGCGTACTCACCCGTGGAAACCCGAATTTCTGGGCCAATATTAATGATCTAAACGAGGGAACTAGATGTAATATTGCCAAGTTTGCAGACGACACAAAGCTGGGTGGGCGTGTGTGCTGTGAGGAGGATGCCGAGAAACTCCAGTCTGATTTGGACAGGTTGGGTGATTGGGCAGATGCATGGCAGATGCAGTATAATGTGGATAAATGCGAGGTTATCCACTTTGGTGGCAAAAACAGGAAGGCAGATTTTCTGAAGGGCAATAGATTGGGAAAAGGGGAAGTGCAACGAGACCTGGGTGTCCTTGTGCACCAGTCGCTGAAGGTAAGCATGCAGGTGCAGCAGGTGGTTAAGGCGGCAAATGGTATGTTGGCCTTCATAGCGAGAGGATTCGAGTACAGGAGCAAGGATGTCTTGCTGCAGTTATACAGGGCCTTGGTGAGACCACACCTTGAGTATTGTGTGCAGTTTTGGTCACCTTATCTGAGGAAGGATGTTCTTGCCATGGAGGGAGTGCAGCGAAGATTCACCAGACTGATACCTGGGGTGGCAGCAATGACATATGGAGAGAGATTGGGTCGATTAGGCTTATATTCGCTAGAGTTTAGAAGAATGAGAAGAGATCTCATTGAAACGTATAAAATTCTAACAGGACTAGACAGACTAGATGCAGGAAGGATGTTCCCGATGGCAAGAGAGTCCAGAACCAGGGGTCACAGGCTAAGGATAAGGGGTAAGCCATTTAGCACTGAGATGAGGAGGAATTTCTTCACCCAGAGCGTGGTGAACCTGTGGAATTCTCTACCACAGAAGGCAGTTGAGGCCAATTCATTAAATATATTCAAGGAGTTAGATATATTTCTTAAGGCTAAAGGGATCAAGAGATATGGGGAGAAAACAGGGACAGGGTACTGAATTTGGATGATCAGCCATGATCTCATTAAATGGCAGAGCAGGCTCGAGGGTCTGAATAGCCTACTCCTGCTCCTATCTTCTATGTTTCTATGTTTCTAAAACAAAGAGGGGAAAAAAGTCCTTTTATAGTTATATAACAATTAGAAAGGTGCACTGATGGTGACACTCCCACTTCAATTTAACTTCAGATTGAATAAATAGGCTAACATGCTAATACTCAGGTTTTTTTGTCAAATTTCTCCCTTCCCCTCCTGAAGTTATTGACACCTTGCTAGGGTACAGCTCCATGAGTGCTGGGCATTCAGTGATCTCACCAAGGTGGCAAGTACTCACACAAGACTCAATAGGCTATCCAACTGGATCTTTTCCGTATCCAACAGTGGAGACTTAGTTTCTGTACAATCCATAAAAACGTTAATCCGAGCATGTGGGAAAGTTGCCAGCAAGAAATGAAATGTCGTGGCAACCCAGCATGTCCTAATTAACTGAGCACAGAGTGCTTGGAATGGAGTAATAAGAAACACAGCTATCTAAGGAAATTAAACTGGAAATGCAGGGCAGCAATTTATAAAGTTTGTATAATCTTCCCTACTCAAGTTTATCTCTCTTGACAGAAACGGATTTCTGTGGAAACAAATTAGGGGCAATATAAAAAGGGCAAATTAATTTAACCAGTAGACACTAAATTAAAAGATAGTACCAGCAACCGCTAGTGTAAAACAGCTTATTATACATAGAGCAACTACTGCTGGCAACAATACCTTAATGTGTTGGCTTGAAATTTTCCCATGTTATTTCAGCAGAGGTGTTAAACTAGTTCCAAGAAACAGATCGACGCCATCATTAAAATAGGTGATCAGGGGAATGTTGCATGAACACATTAATCACTCAGCTGTTATTGCTGCCAGCAGTAATTTCTACTCCATAATGATTAAAAGCTACAGGCAGGATTGCTTGGGGGGGGGGGGGGGGGGAACAGAAGCAATCCACAAACACAATGCATGTATTAAAATTAGTGAGCAGCTAAGTGTCTACCATCATCTTAAATATCTGTCACAATATAAGTTACTTAAATATCTGTTACCGTCACCAATAGAAATGCATGAAAGGCAAGGCAACTACAATACAATAGGCTTCCAATTACCTGCATCCTGCTTCAGTTAGTGAGTGGTAGCCGGGCTGGCAATGGTCACATTTATCTCCCATCACTCCTGGCTTGCAGCTACACCGACCATAGATATCACATTGCGTGCTGACCGAACCTTGAAAGCAAAGAGAAACAAATATAATTTGTCCACCTAGAAAAGCAAGGCTTTTTAAAGAGGTGTGGGGGAAAGAAATAAGAATTCAGGAGTAATCAAATATAATTTCAAAAATGGTTGCTTCTATCACAGCAATTTGAATAATTCTGTTAACCAAAATCTTCAGTTCACTACTATTCCCATGATAACTGTATGCAGCGTTTGCATGCATTTGTTAAAATTCCCAACCGCCTCCTCCACAAGGAGCCAGAAAAGTGAGCAGCACCAAATCCCAGTACTTGGCAAGTCACAGTCTAAGCAGTAGGAGAATAATAAACAGAATTGTGACTTCAAAGGAATGTAGAGAGTAAAACAGTTTACAAAAATTGAACGCAAAATATTTATCTGCATTCAAACACAATATATAGCTACTGTTACAAGTACACGCACGCAGCACAGAGCTTAGTACATAACATGGAAATCTGGAGAAAAATCCTACATAGTAATTTGAGCTCAAGGGACACGTCAGATCCATTAAAAAATTGGTCCATTCATCCATACTGAAGGAAGAGAGAGTCTGAGAAGCAAAAGTCTGGGAAAATTTAGTCAAATGTTATGACAAGTTAAGCTCAACAGATATATTACTAACAATTTGTACAATTATGTAATAATTTTCTAAAAGCCCAGATGGAATCTTCAAAGTTTTCTAAAATTGCAGCAATAGAGTTTAGTTACTGTAGTGACCGCTCGGTTTCATGGATATGTACTGAAACAGATTTGTGGGTTCCTGCCCAACAAATTTTTTAAATCAATTTAGGGACTAATAGAAAAAGTCACTTAACAAGTACAGGGAAATTCCAAGATTTTTTAGTAAGTGACAACGTGATGTTTATAAGCGCATGTGCAGTTTTATAAAGAAATTCTCAGCACTTAGTTACTGAGATGTCAAGTCAGTGTCAAAGGGACACCATGTTTAGGGATACATGCAATTCCAAGTGAGCCCATTTTCAAAAGATTTTTGGACTCTAGGGAAATCCAGGAATATGGAGATCGGGTGGGAAAGTGGAGTTGAGGTCGATGATCAGTCATGATCTTATTGAAATGGTGGAGCAGGCTCGAGGGGCCGTATGGCCTACTCCTGCTCTTACTTCTTATGTTCTTAAGCGCAAAGGTTTCATACTCAATTTAAGCTACTGACTTGTAACCAACTGACGTTTAGATTTTATTAAAAGCAGTCGCAGAGAGTTCTGGAAAAGAGAGTCAGAACAGACCAGGGGGTTTGCAATACAGTCATACAGTTTCTTTTGTGATAGAGACATCAGGGAATGGCTGATTCAATTTGCATGTGCAAATTAGCGCCACTTGATTAATACATTATTCACGATAGAAAATTATACTGATCAAACCACAAAGACAGGACTCAAGCTTTGAGTTATTGAACAGTCCTGTCACTCCATTGGCAATTCAAAAAAGACAAAGGCTGGTAGAAGTGTGGAACACTCTCACAAAAAGCAATAGATTCTAACTCGATTAATAATTTTAGCCAAGGGTATTAAGGGATTTGTAGCCAAGGCAGGTGGATGGAGTTGGGATACCGATCAGCCATGATCTCACTGAAATGGCGGAACAGGCTCGAGGGCTTGAATGGCCTACTTCTGTTCCCATGTACCCCTCAGTACACCTTGAGTACCGATGCTGCAGCTGTTTAACATGGGGCTTTAGAGCTTACTCTACAGCAGAGAACTTCCCTGGTGAATTTGAGCAATTCACATTTCACTGCAGCTATATACACAGGCACAGATTTTGTTGTGTCTAATAGCCTCAACTGAATGATGGACTCAAGCCAAAGTGATTGACATGAGATTGATATAAAGGATTTAATGCTAATTCAGTAGCTCTGCTGCAAGGGAAACTGCAGTACTAGCACTGGGTTGCAATTTAATAACATCCAGTACAAGAAATGGATTAAGGCAGAGGTGGACATAAACACAGTTACATACAATATTAAGCTTGAATCATCCTCAAAACCTCAAAGGAGAGACACAATTTTAATTCTTCTGCCCCACCAACTTACCATTTTGCAGTTCTTGCTCAATTAGACTCCATATCTGCTTGTAAGTAAAGGTTCTATATAACCAAAGCCATACAAAGTACATCATTGATGTTTTTTCTCAACATATGGTACCAAAAGTGTGTGTACAGTTGACAAAAAAAAGAAACTCAATTTTCAACAGGTATACACTCACCCACTGGGTTACAATTGCAGGGCAGACATTGGGCTTCCGGACCCTGGCGGTAGAAATCATCCCTGCACCTCTCGCAGTTGGGACCATCCGTGCTCTCAATACAGTTGCGACAGTGTCCGCCATGTCCGGTGGCTCGGTAGAGCTCAGAATCAAAGTAGCATTCCGCAGATTTGCCATTGCAATTGCAAGCTGCCAAGAGTAGAAATTGTAAAATAAATTACTTTAATCTGATCACTGTGCAAACTATCCTTTATGTCAGGTAGACCGTCATCACTGCAAAACAGTGTCCTGGCCAATGTTTGTCCCTCAACCAACGTCACTATCACAGATTATCTGGTCATTATCACATTGCCGTTTGTGGGACCTTGCTGTGTGCAAAATGGCTGGCACATTTCCTACATTACAATAGTGACTACACTTTATTGGCTATAAAGCGCTTTGGGCCGCTGAGGTCATGAAACGCGCTTTATAAATGCAAATTTTTCTTTTCAAAATAAAACTTCCAAATAAAACACTTCTGAAACACTCAAAACACTTATGAATATAATCCAGCATAATTCAGAGTTTACGACATGATGGGATCTTCCCTCATCTATTTTTCATAGTTTATATCATAATTGAGACTTAGTACTGAGGGGAAGATAGTTACAGTGATGTCACCAGAAACATTACAGTACAGAGATGCAAAGGAAAATTGTGAATGCTGGAAATCAAATAAAAACAGAAAATATTGCAAGAGGTCAGTGAGCATCTGGCTCCATCCGAAATATTTCTCTTCCAACTGCTGACAGACTGGTTGTTCAGTTCCAGCATTTACTGTATCTATATCTGCAAGCTACGCAATTTAGTTCCATTTAAAATATTTACATTTAATTCTTATTAAATAAGCAATATTATAAACAGAATAGAAAAAGCTATGGGATACAATTTTTTTTATACCACTAAGTGGTATGATCAGCAATGCTCTTGCAGTTTTGCCACTCAAGAGTTGCTGAGGTCATCCTACTCAGGGTACACATTACATATCTATCGGCTCATTGTATATCCTCTGTCTACATACAATTCATCTAAAGCGCCATAGGCCAACGTAGCAACTAAGGCAATTAGTGTTTGCTATTGTTAATACTCATGTAATTAGATTCAGATTGTTAGAATTTTAAATATCTGGATAGATTTATTCTTTATAAATACTATTTTCATTTTGTGGGGGGGGGCGGTGGACAGCTGGATTCTTCTGTAGCAAAGCTGGTTCATATCAGACTCATCACAACAGTTCTTAATTGTGGACCTTGACAAGCCAACAGCAGGCATGATTCTAGCAGGGTGAGCTGGATAAGGGTAGTGGTTCCACATGGAGATGGAGCAGCATTCCATCCAGACATCTGGATGCAAGTGGACAGGACATCATTGAAGTGCAAGTCAGCAGATTCAAGTTAGTGTCAGGCCGAAGACCAGTGACCAGGTGATAACAAGATAGGCGCTCGACTGACTGCATCAGATTAAAAAGTATTTTAAAATTATTTTCCTTTCTTTCTCCATTCTTTGTTGGGCTTTAAAAAAAAAATTCATTCACGGGATGTGGGCGTCGCTGGCAAGGCCAGCAGTTATTGCCCTTCCCTAATTACCCTCGAGAAGGTGGTGGTGAGCTGCCATTTCAGGAGGGCAGTTAAGAATCAACCACGTTGCTGTGGGTCTGGAGTCATATATAGACATTGCCAGCGACGCCCACATCCCGTGAATGAATTAAAAAATAGATTGGGTAAGGATGGCAGATTTCCTTTCCTAAAGGGCATTAGCGAACCAGCTGGATTTTTATGACAATCTAGTAGTTTCATGGTCACCATTAATGATACTAGCTTTCTTTATTCCAGATTTATTTAATTAACTGAATTTAAATTGCCCAGCCCAGCTGCCATGGTGGGATTTGAACTCATGAACAACGGATCATTAGACCCGGCCTCTGGATTACTAGTCCAGTAACATAATCATTACCATACTCCACAAAGGGCTGATACAGGCTGAAACTAGGAGAGGGAGGAAAGAGGAGCAGGAGAATCAGTGTTACAGGATAATATACAATTAATGCTAAGAATTAGCTGACTAGTAACCAACCAAGAACTGGAAACCTTTCCCAATGAGGACAATCTCAAAATTAATTCAAAATTAGGTTAACTTGCGAGATATGCTGATTGAGTTCCCTACTGAAACGGTGACAGCTCAAAAAAAAAAGAAACGGTGACAGCAGTACTAGAATTACTAGCACATGCACTTGAACTGGCATGCCTTTCAGAAAAGGCTCAACAAAAAAATTCTAAGGAAGGTATAGCTGCAATAAAGCATAGCCTCGGTCTTGATTTAAAATAAATGTTCAACCTACACCAAGCCAACAGAAAAAACAGAGCCTACACGTAAAAGCCATACGTTTCACTCATTTCGGGAGTTCTAAAATCAGCAAACCTGAATTTTCTGCAGATAACCATTAGCAAGACAACGTTATGTTCTTCACTTATTTTCTTTTTCCAACACTTTTCTGCCAATTTTCTCCACTCCTCTCTTGAAGTACTTGACTCCTTCCTGGGATACAATTTTGCCAGCTGTGTGTGCCCTTCAGCATCTTGCCCACATGACCTTTCTTCATGTGTGAACCCAGACAGTGAGATTCAGCTCTGGAGAGCGCCACAGCCCAGAGTGATTCTGTTCTATCCAAAGTTCACACACATTTACTTTGTGCAGGAGTCCCTCGACAGCAATTATGAATGGGATCTGTGGTTGACTTTCTCATCCTAACCAAGAGATACTGAAGTCAATTGTAACCCCCAACCCACACCACCACCTTGGTTGAAACCAGCTAACTCACTACAGACAAGGGATTGTAATTGTTTGGCAGGCAAGGCGGTGGGGGGAAAAGAGAGCTTCCTGGTATTCATGGCTCAGCTACACACTACCTTAAATCGGCTGAACCATCAGGCAGCTACATCTTAATTTTCAGTCCCATTTTTAACTGGATAGCCCACTGTTCAAAAAGTTGATAAATATCTACATACTTTGGCACCTCACCCCACACTTAGCAGGCTAACAACTGAAATCAGAACTCCAGAGCATCACATTTTTAATTACACCCACTAACATCAGAACCAGTGGGGTTTTACATCCCACTGAATTCCTTCATTTATTTATTGTAGTTTCAGAAATAAACCTTCAATAAAACATTCCAGTATGCAAATTAAACATGAAGCCTTGGTGAGACCACACCTTGAGTACAAGCCCAATGGACCCAATCTCTCCTCATAAGTCATTCCTGCCATCCCAGGTATCAGCCTGGTGAATCTTCGCTGAACTCCTTCCATATCAAGGACATCCTCCCTCAGATAAGGCGACCAAAACTGCACACAATACTCAAGATGTGGTCTCACCAAGGCCCTGTACAACTGCAGCAAGACATCCTTGTTCCTGTACTCAAACCCTCTCGCTATGAAGGCCAACATACCATTTGCCTTCTTAACCGCCTGCTGCACCTGCATGCTTACCTTCAGCGACTGGTGCACAAGGACGCCCAGGTCTCGTTGCACTTCCCCTTCTCCCAATCTATTGCCATTCAGATAATAATCTGCCTTCCTGTTTTTGCCACCAAAGTGGATAACCTCACATTTATCCACGTTATACTGCATCTGCCATGCATCTGCCCAATCACCCAACCTGTCCAAATCATACTGGAGTTTCTCGGCATCCTCGTCACAGCACACACGCCCACCCAGCTTTGTGTCGTCTGCAAACTTGGAGATATTACATCTAGTTCCCTTGTCTAGATCATTAATATATATTGTGAATAGCTGGGGTCCAAGGACCAATCCCTGCGGTACCCCACTAGTCACTGCCTGCCACTCGGAAAAAGAGCCATTTATTCCAACTCTTTGCTTTCTGTCTGCCAACCAGTTCTCTTTCTAAGTCAATACCTTGCCCCCAATCCCATGTGCCTTAACTTTACATGCTAATCTCTTATGCGGGACCTTATCGAGAGCCTTCTGAAAGTCCAAATACACCACATCCACTGGTTCTCCCTTATCTATTTTACCAGTTACATCCTCAAAAAATTCCAGTAGATTAGTCAAGCACGTTTTACCTTTTGTAAATCCATGTTGACTTTGTCCGACCCGGTCACTATTTTCCAAGTGCTCTGCTATTACATCTTTTATAATGGACTCTAGCATTTTCCCCACTACCGATGTCAGGCTTACTGGTCTGTAATTCCCCGTTTTCTCTGTACCAGCTTTTTTGAATAGTGGGGTAACATTAGCTACCCTCCAAACCATGGGTGCTGTTCCAGATTCCATCGAATGTTGGAAGATGATCAGCAATGCATCTACTATTTCTAGGGCCACTTCCTTAAGTACCCTAGGATGTAGATTATCAGGCCCTCGGGATTTATCGGCCTTCAATCCCATCAATTTCCCTAACACCATTTCCCTACAAATACTGATTTCTTTCAGTTCCTCCCTTTCATCAGACCCTATGTTCCCTGACATCTCTGGGAGGTTATTTGTGTCCTCCTTTGTGAAGACAGAACCAAAATATGCATTTAATTGGTCTGCCATTTCTTTGTTCCCCATTATAAATTCCCCTGCTTCTGACTGCAAGGGACCTACGCTTGACTTCACCAATCTTTTTCTCTTCACATATCTATAAAAGCTTTTACAGTCAGTTTTTATGTTCCCTGCAAGCTTACTCTCATTCTATTTTCCCCTTCTTAATTAATCCCTTTGTCCTCCTTTGTTGAATCCTAAACTGCTCCCAATCCTCAGGTTTACTGCTTTTTCTGGCCAATTTATATGTCCTCTCCTTGGATCTTATGCTATCCCTAATTTCCCTTGTTAGCCATGGTTGAGTCACCTTTTTTGTTTTATTTTTATGCCAAACTGGGATGAACAAATACGAACTCTGTAATACACATTGCCAATGGGATACACAGTTAGTCGTCACTAAGTATCTGTCTGGATTTTTAGGCTACAATTAACATTTAGAGACAAGGGGGAGGGAGGGAAGGAATATCAGGGAAAGGGAATGGACAAACAAGGAAATAAAATGCCAGGTTTCAAGCACCAAATCAAAAGCAAATTTCACAATTCAAACATAGATGCGGAGTAGCTTGACCCACATTGTCTGTAGAAATACTATAGCTGCTTATAGATGTGCCTCATTTCTATACACAACTCATCAATAGTTTATATAAATTGACATATGTAAACAGAATGGAATGATGCTAGGAGTTACGTTTTTCACCAATTAACTATATATATAGGCAAAACATTTTGCTGTATATTCCTGTTGAAAGGGTACTGAGGTTTTACAAACTATTCACAGTTCTATACTTACGCAGACACTCATTTGGATTCTCTGCAGTGGCCCTGCGCCAGGGTCGGTCGTTGTAGAATGGCTGACAATTCCCACAGTCCACTTCCATTGTGTTGTGTTTGCAGTTGCAGACAAGCTTATTGAATTCATTCTTAATACATTCACTGGCATGGCCATTACACTTACACCTGTGAGGGTGGGGGATGACCAAAAAAAAAGATAATCAATAATCAAACAAGGCAAATATCATTTGAGGATGTGATCAATCTAGATTGAAAAATAAATTTCACTTCACGAGTTTTAAATCATCAACTGTTGCTTTGCAGAAATAATGGCAAATAGTCAAAGCCATTTTACATTTAAAATTGTGATCCTTTCATGCTATTAAGCAAATACATTGCTTCAATTTTTTTTCTAAGTTTATGGTATCCATAACCTACAGTTGACAAGCAACTGAACTTTAAAGACTGGTCACTTTATCCTAATATCTCACTGTGCCCATCTTGGATTAAATCATTAATGAATTCATCATTTTCAATCTGAACTGAAATCTAGTGCGTTGGTTTTGCATTGTTACATCGCACAACTGAAACAATGGAACATCGGACTCAAATCACCACAGCCATAACATTACCCACATCTTCTAAATGAAAGAATCTTTCAGGGAGCTGCTTTGAGCATGATACAGGGAGCATAAGCTACTCAAATACAGCAAATTAGCAATAACAACAGTGATTTACACAAATTATTTTTGTTGTAATTAGTCACTTTTTCCACTGTTCTTAGTTGAGCAAAATAAGTCAACTCTACCTCTTAAGTGCACATACAGAACAGAATGGGAGCTAGAGTGAATGGAGCAACAGCAAAAATACTCTGATGAAGTTAAAGAGAAAACCTAATCATAATGTGGTGCAAGTTTTCTTTAGTCATCCTCCTCCTTTGGTCTGAACGCACACTGCAACTTAGGACCTTAACTTATTTTGTCGCCCCCATTTTCCTGCCCAAATCTCCTATTTACATTCTCTGTATAGTCAATTGACAGGTCGCAAAAAAGAGCAATTTGAGGGCCAATCAGACTCCACCCAACCATGCTACTTTTTACATTTTATTTTCACTCTGCTCTAACATCAGATTGTAAACATCCCACAGTTTTTAAACATATATCAAGTCTTTATCTGGATTGGAGATTACAGTCCCTTAAAAATTACAATGGCACAGTTACCTACGCAGTATTGTCAACCCCAGTACCTCTTAAACCAGGAGACACCTCTTAAAAATCATGAGATTTAGTATAGAAATCATGAGTTGCTATTTTCCCCCCGCCCCGACCCCTCGCTGACCTTTGCTCCCAGACAGGAAGCAAAGCGTAAAGCACTTTGGGATGGCCCGAGGTTGTGAAATGTGCTATATAAATGCAAGTTCTTTTTTAAATGCTCACAAAAATGGAGTCTAAACTTAAAACTCAAATCCACTATTTTTCTTTTTATGATGGCAAACAGTCTTACTCCATCATCAAAAGATTGCCAAAGGAAAAAACCTGATAGTACCATGGGACTTCATTGCTTTTTTGCCAACTGAGCAGAGCTGGCACTTTAAAATAAAATGCCCATGATATAACAGAGAATACAAGTGTGCTTAGTTCTGTTCAGCCAGCTGGTTTAAGCGAGCAGCTGTCACACCAGTTCATTCACCTCAACCTGAAGCCTTGGCACTAATTCTGGGAACTGCAGCCGCTGGTCCACCCCGGCCCAGCCCAACTCAGCCCGGCTTGGCTAAGCCCAGCCCAGTTAAGAGTCAGTCCAGTACTTGAGACGCAACTTCAGCCATTTTCAATTCAGTCTTTTCTACATTAGTGAGAAACAGAGATCCGCCTTCCCTTCAACCACCCGCGGCAACAAGCAGCCCTGCCATCGCCAGTCAGCTGAGAAGAGGACCATCCATAGCAACAGCCCTAGCAATTGCCGAGGCACAGAGGGAGCAGCACGAGTCGTGCTCGTGCTCCCGAAACTGGTGTTTTTACATCTCATTCACTCCGCGTGCCTGCAGACTCAGCGCTGAGTCAGAGTATTGCAATCCTCTTACAAAAATGAACGTGTGTGTGAAATGTTACTTAAAACTCGGGAATTGGAGCAGAATTGCCTACAGGCATTTATTTAGCAAGGAGGGGTGGGGGTCTGGCAAGAGTGGGATGTCACGCAGATCCCATCGATCAAGAATGTGCTCTCTGTGGGGAAATGTCCAGTTAGGTACCGTCTGTCACAATGGACCGGCAACATTTTTCATACAGAAGGGATGCGCCACGGAAAAGACAGGGTGCTGGCATTCAGCTCACTTACAAACACGGTCACACAGGGGAGCGAGGGGGGGGGGGGAAAAGAGACTATTGATGGAAAACCGATGGGAGACAGTACTATGGGACAAACCAAGTCACGGACCCCCTCCCAACCCACGTGTCTCCATCAGCCACAGGTGGCGGTGACAAAAGTAAAACCTGAATCCATGGGACCAATTAGGAGGAGTTGATAGATGCTGATTGATTTTCTAACAGCTTATTTGTGGCTTAAATATTTGAGCTCCTGGGTTGTTATTCACTTATTAGGTAATAGACTCAGAAAATGAGGCAACTTGAACAAACAATATGATACGATACTCACTGGCAACATCCTTAGCCTTCAACCCTTTATAGCTTGTTACATTGGCCCAGAATTTGCGGTGGGGAGTAACAGCAAATGAACAGTGTTCACAGTTACCCTTAGAAACTGACTGCAACTTCAAGATTTAACACCTGCGCATCCTAACATAGAAATCCTGAAGTTGCAGTCAATTATACATTGTTCCAGCACTGGCTGCCTGTAGCCGCCCCGCCCCGCCCTTCCCATAGCCGGCAACCAGTGTAATCAGTAAAACTGATGAAAACTTGGGCTTTTCCACAGTAATATCGCTGTTAAATACCCCATTAAAAGTTAGACCTTGTTGTATTAGGTGTAACTGGGGTTTTAACAGCATATTGACTGCTAAACAAACGTTATGGCTCTGAAAAACAAATTTAATTTTCAGTGTCAAATTTCTGCATAAAGCTGAAAATTACAATTTAAGAAACTTAAAAAAAAAATTGTATTTTTTAAAGTTTGCTCATATTTTATTTCAGGTTTACCTTTTCCCCATGCGAGAGCCCCAATCTTTGTTTTGCTCTCTAACATTTTTAAAAAGTTAGAATAAAAGGAGCTTCTTTACTTCCTGGTTCCCGGTCTCTGACTCTGCCCCTTTGTGCATTCCTCTTTTCTGATTTAATCCATCATTGTTGATCAGATCCTCCCTAAAATTCACCCGTCTGTTAAATAAATTTAATGGCTGCAGGCATAGAAGGAATCACTTTGGGCTGCAGGGAGCAGAAGTGGGCAGCACTTTGAAAATCCTAAGACAGGATTCCAAGTAGTCAGTTAAAAAAGAGCCAAGGACCGTTGCAAAAAATGTGTAGAATATTACCGAATTCCCTCCCATTTGGAAGAGTTTTACTTGCCTTGCTCATGCCTTTTCACAGGCTTGCATATCAACACTTTCCAACTCTTTCCAGCATTTTGAATTTAGTTTACAGTGTGGCGACACGCCACCACTGGACATAATCCGCTCACGGCGACACAGACAGTCGAAGCAGAAGCCCCCAGCCGGGGGCCCTTTCCTCCAGCAACTTGTTTCCTGCAGGGACAGGCTGCCGGGAGCACTTCCTGTCTGGGAAGTATTTAAGTGGATGCGCGGGCTTTTCTAGTTCCTGTTTGTCATGTGGTAGGAATAAAGCAGTTGTGTTTTCAATAGCTCTCGTCTCGACTCCCACGTTTGCCGCGGTATCTCAACACTGGTGACCCCGACGCTCAGGACGAATCCTAAGCTAGCATGGCGGATACAAACGCAGTCACGGTTAAATTACCAGACTTTTGGGAGAACCTCGCCGAAGCCTGGTTCGTTCAAGCTGAGTCCAGATTCCGGCTGAAAGGCATTACAGTCGACGCCACGAAGTACGATTACCTCGTCGCCTCGCTCGCCTACGCTACAGTCCCCAAGGTTTGGGCAGCGCTGCAGAATCCACCAACGGAGGGCAAGTACGAACATCTGAAGGCTGCGCTACTTAAAAAATTTCAAACGTCCTCTTACCAGCGCCACTGCCAACTCCTGGACCTCCCCGGCCTTGGTGACGCTTCACCATCAGACCTGCTTTCCCACATGCTGTCCCTCTCAGACGACAAAAATCCCGGCGCCCTTTTTCGCACGCTTTTCATTCGGCAGCTCCCCGCCAGCATCCGCCCGCTCATTGTGGAGTCTGACTCCACGGACCTGAATGATATAGCCGAAAAGGCCGACCGGCTGCTCTCTGCACAGGCCGCTCGCGACGTCGCGCCCGACCTCACGGCAACGACCACGCGGTCTTCCCGGGCCGCTAGGCCCGACCGCCCTACCACTCCGGGTCACTGCTACTACCACACCCGTTTTGGCGCGAGGGCTCAACGCTGCACGCCACCGTGTACCTTCAAACCCCCCCCCGCACCGGCCCCCGCGATGGCCGTGGGGCAGAAGGAGCCCCAACTGTACGTCACTGACGACAGAACCAACCGCCGATTTCTGTGCGACACAGGGGCCCAGCACAGCATCACCCCCGCCCTCGAGATCCAACGCGGCACACGGGGTATCACACTGGCTGCAGCCAACGGCTCTGAAATCCGCACATATGGCACCCGCATGGTCACGCTCGACCTCGCGGGCCGCCGCTACCGCTGGGAGTTCCTCACAGCCAAGGTCCTCTGCCCACTCATCGGCGCCGACTTCCTACGCGCCCACGGCCTCCTTGTCGACATTCCGAGGCACGGCCTCGTCGACATCAACACTATGGCCCCCATCCCCGGCGCCTTTACCCCGGCCCGTTCGGCCAGCCTGACGACCTACTGCCTCGCCGGAGCCACGGACGACTACTCGGCACTCCTAGCTGAGTTTCCCGCCCTCACTAAACCGACCTTTTCGGCCAAAGCCGCCAAGCACGGTGTGGAACACTATATCCCCACCACCGGCCCCCCAGTTTCTGCCCACGCCCGCAGACTCAACCCGGCCAAGCTGGAAATCGCGCGGGCCGAGTTCACCAACATGGAACAACTCGGCATCATCCGCCGCTCCAGCAGCCCTTGGGCCTCGCCCCTCCACATCGCCCCCAAGCCCGGCGGAGGCTGGCGCCCTTGCGGGGACTACCGCCGCCTCAACGACGCCACCACCCCCGATCGATACCCGGTGCCACACATCCAGGACTTCTCGGCCCGACGAACCGTCTTTTCCAAAGTCGACCTGGTGCGCGGTTACCAAGTCCCCGTACACCCCGCGGACATCCCCAAAATGGCCGTCATCACCCCATTCGGCCTGTTCGAGTTCCTGAGGATGCCCTTCGGCCTCAAGAATGCAGCACAGGCTTTCCAGCGCCTTATGGACTCAGTCCTCCGGGACCTGAACTTCCTATTCGTCTATCTAGACGACATTCTCCTGGCCAGCTCCTCCAAACAGGAACACCTCGAACACCTTCGCATCCTGTTCGGGCGCCTAGCCCAACACGGGCTCATCCTCAGCCCGGCGAAGTGCCAATTCGGCCTAACCGAGATCGATTTTCTCGGTCACCACATCACCCCTGCTGGGGCCGTCCCCCTGCCCAACAAGGTGCAGGCCGTCCAGCAATTCCCCCGCCCCACAACCATCAAGGGCCTCCAGGAGTTCCTCGGGATGGTGAACTTCTACAACAGGTTCATCCCCAGAGCCACAGCCCTCATGAAGCCCCCATACGACTCCCTCCGAGGAAAATCCGGCAAGATGGACGTAGCCTGGACCACTGACACGGCAGCCGCCTTCGACGCCACCAAAAACGCGCTCGCCGACGCCACTCTGCTCGCGCACCCGAGGGCCGATGCCCGGGTCGCGCTCACCACCGACGCCTCCGACCACGCGGTCGGGGCCGTGTTCGAGCAGTGGGTCAATGGCGCGTGGCAGCCACTTGCCTTCTACAGCCGCCAACTGCGCCCCCCGGAGGTCAAATACTCCACTTTCGACCGCGAGCTTCTCGCACTCCACCTGTCGGTCCGCCATTTTAGGTTCCTCCTGGAAGGCCGCCCCTTCACCGCGTATGTGGACCACAAGCCACTCATACGCGATGGCCAAGCACACCGAACCCTGGTCCGCTAGGCAGCAACGCCAGCTCGCGGCCGTCTCCGAGTTTACTACGGACATTCAGCACGTCTCCGGTAGAGACAACGTGGTCGCCGACTGCCTTTCCCGTCCCGCCGTCTGTGCGAATCACCTCGCGGTCGACTACGCACAACTAGCAGCGGCCCAGCTCACGGACCCAGACCTCCTCTCGGCGGCTACCAGCCTGCCAGGGCTACGCCTAGCCAAGGTCGCGCACGGGCCCGAAGCCACGGCAGTCACGTGCGACGTCTCACTCGGCCAACCCAGGCCGGTCGTCCTCGAGACCTGGCGCCGCCGCGTCTTCGACGCGCTCCACGGGCTCTCTCACCCGGGTTCCCGCGCATCCGTCAAACTCCTCTCCAAGCGCTTCGTCTGGCGCGGCCTCAGCAGAGATGTTCAGACTTGGGCCACCTCCTGCCTCGCCTGCCAACGGGCTAAGGTACAGCTGCACACCAAAGCACCCCTGGGAGACTTCGAGGTACCCAGCCGCCGCTTCGACCATGTACACGTCGACATAGTCGGTCCCCTGCCGCCATCGCAAGGCCAAACTTATCTCCTCACGATGGTCGACCGCTACACACGCTGGCCTGAGGCAGTGCCGCTGACCACCACCACAGCCGACATCGCCAGGGCGTTCGTTAACACCTGGGTTGCGAGGTTCGGCGTACCGGCCGACATAACCTCCGACAGAGGCGCCCAGTTCACCTCCGAACTCTGGACGGCCACAGCACGCAACCTCGGGGTGACGCTCCACCGCACCACGGCGTACCACCCGCAGGCCAACGGACTTTGTGAACGCTTCCACAGGTCACTCAAGGCCTCACTCCGCGCCGGCCTGCAGGACAGTACCTGGACTGACCGCCTACCGTGGGTGCTACTCGGCCTATGCACCGCGGTCAAGGAAGACCTCCAGTCCTCGGCAGCGGAGTTAGTCTACGGACAACCGCTGCGCGTCCCAGGCGAATTCCTTCCGGAGCCTACAAAGCCTTGGTCGGCCGAACAGCAGCGGCTCGACTCTTTCTCTTCCGCTCAGCAGTTCGCCCCACTTCCGGTCAACCGACACGGCGAACTCGCACCTCACGTCCCGCCAAATTTACAGCAGGCGCGCTTCGTCTTCGTGCGACACGACGTGCACCGCGGGCCCCTGCGACCCCCATACGACGGTCCGTACGAGGTACTACAAACCGGGGACAAGGTCTTCAAGCTGCGACTCGGCGACAGGGTCGAGACAGTCTCCATCGACCGGCTCAAACCAGCACACACAGAACCAGGGGAACAGGTCCCCGTGGCCCAGCCTCCAACTAGAGGCCGTCCCCCCGGCAAGCCAGCACAGCCGGCGGCGAACCGCCCGACCTAACCAACCAGACCGGCGACCACTCAGAGCCGCTGCGGCAGAACCATTAGACCACCGTCACGACTCGTCCACTCCTCCTAAGCGGATTCTGGGGGGAGCTCTGTGGCGACACGCCACCACTGGACATAATCCGCTCACGGCGGCACAGACAGTCTAAGCAGAAGCCCCCAGCCGGGGGCCCTTTCCTCCAGCAACTTGTTTCCCGCAGGGACAGGCTGCCGGGAGCACTTCCTGTCTGGGAAGTATTTAAGTGGATGCGCAGGCTTTTCTAGTTCCTGTTTGTCATGTGGTAGGAATAAAGCAGTTGTGTTTTCAATAGCTCTGGTCTCGACTCCCACGTTTGCCGCGGTATCTCAACAACAGTTTATTAAAGCCAGTAGCTGCTGCTTTCTAACAGTAGTTAACATAATTAAATAGGAAAAGCAGCTTTAAAATGGTCTTTTCTACAATCCCACTGAACTCTGGGAAAACAGAAAGTAGTCATGCTAAGAACCAGGGGTGCTTCAGACAGTAATTTTAGAACAAAGGCTTTTCCCCACAGCTAGCAGCTGATTCCAAATGGCCAGAGGTAGGGACACTTAGGCCCATCAAGGCTGAACAGTAGGCTATATCATTTGATCAAGCTAAGTACTGTACCACCTGGGATAACCTAAAGCAGAGCCATCTTTAACTCGTACTGTCTTATTACAACAGAAGCTGACGGTTCAAGAGGGAATGGATACTGCGTCAATGGATGGAGATTTCCACCACTAATGCCACCAGAGGTAACAGGAGCATTCCAGAAGGAGGCAAGACAGCCAATTCTACCATGGCTGTCGAGGAAGGACAAGCCTATACGAGATCAAGGAATGATTATTGTTCTGCCTTATAATTGTAGGAGTTTCATTTTGTTGCCGCCAGTAGGTGGCAGTAAATGGAAATGGCCGGTAGGGTCACTCAACAGGAAGTAGTATAATGATAGCAAACAAAGAGGTCACATCAGCATGGAGCGTGCTGCAAGTTAATCCGCTGTAATCTTACATTGTTACGCCTTCGAAAGCACTGAGCATTGCCTGTGAGTTGAATGGTTTCATTACATATTAATGTTTAGATGTTAGTTATATCTCATTATGTAACAAGGTGCATTTCTTTTTTCTCTCTCAGTTTTACTCCAACCCAATGCAACTGATTTGTATTGTTTCATTGACCTCATGTAAGTGTGGCATTATTAAACACCGGAGCTTGGACGCTACATCCTGACTCCCATGTCGTTATTGAAAGGAGTTTGGCTGGCTGTCTAACTGCGTACAGACACATACACGTAGGGAGGACAGTACAATTATTTTTTTTATTCGTTCCTGGGATGTGGGTGTCACCGGCAAAGCCAGTATTTATTGCCCATCCCTAATTTCCCTCGAGAAGGTGGTGGTGAGCCGCCTTCTTGAACCGCTGCAGTCAGTGTGGTGAAGCTACTCCCATAGTGCTGTTAGGGAGGGAGTTCCAGGATTTTGATCCAGCAACGACGAAGGAACGGCGATATATTACCAAGTCAGCATTGAGAGAGACTGGGAGAGGAACTTGGAGATGGTGATGTTCCCACGTGCCTGCTGCCCCTTGTCCTTCTAGGTGGTAGAGGTTGCGGGTTTGGGAGATGCTGTTGAAGAAGCCTTGGTGAGTTGCTGCAGTGCATCTTGCAGTCATGGTACGCCGGTGGTGGAGGGAGTGAATGTTTAAGGTGGTGGATGAGATGCCCAATTTATTTTTTGAAACACTACAGTGCACATTAATACAGTTGCCAGTTTATAAATATTTTTGAAATTTAACATTCTTGTTGCAGGTTTCTATTTGCACAGTTGCCATTTTTCTTTTCCCTTGCTTGTACTCTGGTCTCCCACTGGTTTTGTTACTAGCCTAAACCTTAACTACTAGCATTAATATAGCACTTAACATATAAAGAGAAACTCAAGCTTCACAACAGAAATACATAGGGTAACAGATACCAAGCCAGGAGAGCTAGATTAGGAAAGGTGACTGAAAGCTTGGTCGATGAGGTGGATTGTAAGCAGCTTTTAAATGGTGGTGTTCCAGAGAGACGTTATTGATGACTTCTTCCATCACGTTATTGATTTTTTGGGCGGAGGGTGTTAAGACAGTAATTAGCTGGGTTAGATTATCTTGTGTTTTTTTGTGGACAGAACGTAACTAGGTAATCTCATCACACTGTTCGATAGATGCCAGCCAGCAGCAAGATGGCACGCTCTGCCAGTTGGTCGTTCGATACACAAAATCTACTCAATGAAGTCCAGGTTGTAAGGTGTGTTTGGTTTATGACATTCCTAGTGTAGATGTTGGTATTTACGCAATTTATAGTGACAAACTCCACTGGTGGAGGAGTCTAGAACACGAGGGCATAACCATAAAAATCAGAGCCAGGTTGTTCAGGAGAGAAGTTAGGAAACACGTCATGAAAAGGATGGTACGAGTGTGGAACACTTTCCCACAAAAAGCAGTAGATGCTAGCTCAATTAATAATTTTAAATCTGGGATCGATAGATTTTTTACTAGCCATGGGTATTGAGGGATTATGGCGTCAAAGCGAGTGGATGGAGTTAGGCTACAGATCAGCCATGATCTCATTGAATGGGAGAACAGGCTCAAGGGGCTGAATGGCCTACTCCTGTTCTTATGGCCTAGATTTTCACTGTGCCGTGAGGCGGGCTTTTAGGCATGCGGGGGGCAAAAATCCCAAATTTGGGGGTCCCGACACCATCCCGCCCAAAACCCGCCTCCACGTAAGTTTCAGAGGAGGCGGGTACCCGCCCCACACTGGGACCCGCCGACCCGAGGCGGGAAGGGATTAGTGCCAATTAACTGCCTGTTAACAGGTAGTTAACTGGCAGTTTTTAGCCTAATCCCTATTTTGAGGGGTGTCGTGGGGGATTCCCAACAGCTCCAAACCACGGCAGGTTAGAGCAGGCGGGGCGTCGGGTTGAAGGACTTGGAGGGATCGCGATGTCGGTGTTCAGGTGAGTGATGGGTGCATGAGTGCAAAGGTAAGTGTGTTTGGTGTGTCTAAAGTGTGGAAAGAAGTTTAAATTACCTGTACTTACCTTAACAGCCTTTCTTCCTCTAGGCATCGGGAGTCCATCACTCAGCCGGCACTGAAAGCTGAATGGCTGCGGTCCGTCAAAAGTGACAGAACTCTCACCGGCACTGAAAGCTGAAGGCTAACAGTCTCCGTAGAAGGACTCAGGTTAGAAGTCAGACTGTCAGTGTTTGACAGCTTCAAACAGCTGTGAAACACTGATATTTCATCTGTCAAAAACTCTTGACAGATGAAATGTCAGTCTGTGACGTCACCTGTTGCCGGGTGGCCCTTAATTGGCCTGCTGAGCCCGCTGGGCGGGCTCAACAAGGTCAATCAAGGGAAAATCGCGTTGTTTGGCCGGACGTCGATGGAGGCGGGACTAAAACCCGAAAGTTGTAGTCCCGCCTCCTTCCCGACTGCTGAATGAAAATCCAGCCCTATGTTTCTAAACTGAGGGTTGATTTCAGAACTAATCTACTCTGTTTGCCATTGCAAACTGTTGGCCAGGGTCATCAACAATGCAAGGGAACGGAATTATCAAATTGCTGACAGATGATTTGGCATCTGGCAATATTAACTGTGAATGTTTACTATTACTTAGATCTGTTCTGGTGAGGTGAAGATCATCTAAGATCATGAAGTAAAAGTGCAATTAGTTGTTGCAAATCTAGTTCAAGGAGGGAAAAAAAAAACTTTGAAATTCTAGGATTCCTTGCTTCCTCACTGCAACATATACTCTCAGAATTACTTCACAGTACGATTAGTGAACAACCAAAATAGAATCAGAAATCATGTAAACTATTTTGCATGGAAGAATCAGCCTAATGTTCTCTAGATCAAGGCTGCTTCCCACTTGCAAAGAGTGGAAAAATCAAAATTCTGCTATTAAAATATAATTTATAAAGATTAAATCTGAGAATCTAACAGGTTATGGCTAAATCCACTTACTGACTCAAAGTGCAACAACAGGTTAAAGTGATTCATCATCTACATTAACTTTTCAGCCCAAGCCTGCAATGTGATACCCCAGCTATGTGTCAGACATAATCCTGAATTGTCAGTGATATGAAGTCTTAACAGGAAAATTGGTGGAAATAGCAAAAGAATGGGAGGTTAAAGAGCAGCATCTGAAACGTTTAAAATGTTTTGACATTTTTAGATGAACACTTCCTGTTAAGTCAAACATGCAAGTTCTCAAACTGACAAAGTGCAGGTGCTGGGCAACTACAGCAGGTTAATGCACTGATCTTGCACCACTTGGATCTGGATTTCAATTCAGCCCAGGCAAATGATGAAGATCACTATTGACAGCTGTAAGAGTCTCAAACAAATTATCTTTGGCCAGTTTCTTCCCAGTTTGTAATGATCACGAGTTCCCAGCACAGAAAACTCTATGACAACCACTTCCTGTGATCAAAAGAGAGAGGGACACCGCATGTTCAAGATCAGTCAGTCCAAACGGTTCTGGAAGGAAATTCAGCCTAGCGAAGCAAAATTCACTCAAGTTAAGCTCAGAACTAGTAGGCCGACAAGGAAAATAGTTATTTAACCCACTAATATATGAAATTATTTTCTTATTCAAAAGAGGGGTTTTAAGGTTAAGGGAAGTAAGTGAGTTTTGATTATAACCATCATTCTGCACATTGACTTGCAGTCTGTAAAATAAACAAACTTAACAATTCGCATCTGGCCTCATCTCACGAAGTGTTTTCTGTCAGCTTACCAAAAAAAATGGAGATGCATTCGAGGGCACGCATGAAAGACATGCTATCCAGTTCAGATCACACGGGAGTGTTATTGTTGCACCATTTGTAATAACTTTTTGAGTAGGTTTTATGTACTGGTCAGATCTTGGGGAGGGTGGCACGTGCATGCAGATGCAAGGACGCAACTCGAGCAGCTCATAACAGGATGTGCCTTATCTGATGACCGGTTGCAAGACCAATAAGAACTAGAGTCTCCAATGCCATCAGAATTTGAGATCGATCCTTCCACGTGACATTGATGACAAGAGCATGTTTGCCCTTATCTGCACTCATAAGGAGCAGTGGCATTAACTTAATTTACTTTCATGGTTGTCCCCAGCAGCACTCTGGTTGTCAAAGGCAACCATGTAAAGTAAATGAGCTATCATTCTCTTCCTTCTCCAAGCACAGTCCCCGGCACTTATATAGCGGGAGCGTTGGTGTTATCAAACTTGAACCTGACATTCAAAATGCTCCCAAATCACCAGTGTACCAGCATGGATAAGGGTTCACAAACTTTATTTAAGCCACACTTGTTAAAAAGCCAAAAAAACAGTAACTTCTCAAACCCCAGCTCCATTCTTGAAGGTAAATATTTGTAGAAAGCTCCGACGAGAACAAGAGCTTCATGGCACTACTTTCTACCACAATTCACATGAAAAATTACTAATTGAACTCAATATTAAAGGGTATGGGCCAATAAAAGGTTTAATTCATAGTACTCCAAGTAAATTGTAACTGGGTTACATTTTGATTAAAGCACGAAGTTACTATTGAAGTCCTGTGTGCTTAAAATCAAAACCAACTTTATTCACTTGCATCTTGAGCTTCTCTAATCTTTCCTCATGGCTTATTCACTTTGGATAAGTGTTTGCAACCTACAAGTGTACTCTTTGCACTGCACCAAATTTCTAATAGTAAAATGATCAGGCTTCATAACAGCCTTACAATAGGCCAGAACATAGAGGTTAAAAACACACAAGGGAGGGGGGGGGGGGGGGGGGGGGGGGGGGGGGCGGTGGGAAAGAGTAATGATTTGCACACAATTCTCCCCAACAAACTCCACCCACCCCCCCCCCCCCCCCCCCAAAAACTGAAATAAACTAAACCTGCAATTTTCAACTTAATTTTGTAAAATGTTGCCCCATTGATCTGCTCTGGATCAGAGTTCACGTCGTTGTTGGTTGCAAATGTAAATTTACAACTAAAGAAAGATGATTATAGGATGAATGGTAGAATTCCTATAATTTATTTATTCGGTACAGTTATATTGCATTCCAAGTTTAATTAAAATTATCTAAACATCAATCTTATATGCCGACTTCAGCAACAATTAATGAAGCTGGCGAATTATTAAGCAAGCAACAGAACCAACATAATGCTGGCATTGTTTGACATGCTAAAATCAATCCGCTAACTCAAGCTGCATCTAGATCAGTATCTTGAGTGGCTGGGTAACTCTTGGAGATCTATAGTGTTTGCACTGCTGGAGACCTGTGGCCTTTGAATCCAATAATAGCTGTGGAAAAGGGGTGGCAGTGTAACCTTCTGATGTCTGCAGACATGAGGGAGAAATTAAAGGCTCCCTCTGGTGTCAAAAGGCAGCACCTGTACATACTGCACTGACATATTACACTAGTATGAAATCGATAACCAGATGTTGAGTTATTTTAGGGGACTGTGGGGGGGTGCCATGGAGAGGTTAAGAGAAGAGACAAAGAAATGAGATAGAGAGACAGACACATACAGACAGACAGAAGAGATGGATTCCCTTCTGGTTTTTGTCCAATACAATTGAAGTAATGCAATCGGAATACTTGGGCCCCGATTTTCGGGCAGCTGTCGGGCGGCTTTTCATGCGGCCGTGGTCCGAAAATCGCGGAAAAAGCAGGTCGGGACCCCCCCCCCCGGCCTGATTCCCCGCCCCGTCCGACTTTCGGACTGCCGTTTTCACGCGCCCCGCTTCAGTCCCGTCCGCCGCTGGCGGGACTGGTCGTCGGAGCACTAACAAGCAATTATCTGCTTGTTGAAGTGGATTTTCCCGTGCCGTTGCGACTTTGGGGCTTTCCCCACCTGAAACCCGCCTGCGGGGAACCCCGCCAATGAGAGCTGGCGTGAAAACAGCTGGCTTGCTTGCTTGCAGCAGCAGGTCGCTGAGGGCTGAAGATATTTAAAGAGGCAGCATTTGCAGGCTGCAGGACCTTGTTGATCAAGGCTTGGGGGAACTATTTGAAGCCTTAAGAGCAGCTGCAGAAAGTTGGAGTCTCACGCACTTCTTCAGTGTGAGCTCCTGGGAAGCCCCTCTCACCACCCTAACTCAGGACCTCCTCAACCAAGGCATCTGCTAGAAGCATGGGAGGCCTTTGGCACCTTCCCTTCCTGGCATTAGAGGATCTCCAACAGCAGAGGTGGCAGCAGCAGAACCAGGAGCACCAGGCTGCTGCTCACTCACCTGAAGCTGCACAAGCCAGAAGGGGCCAGCGCTTGGAAGTGGCTTGAGAGCACCTTGCTGCGCTTTAGGGGGCCAGTGGGACCCGTTTCTGCACTGGCAGTCCTACTCAGAAGGACTTCCAAGAAGATCTGGTTTCTCTGTTCAACAGATGGCCAACGCTCCTCAAGAGATGTCATTCTCTTATGAGCACTCACCATGTTTTCCGTATGCTGGCGAGTTATCTCCTCCATGGAGGTTGCCAACCTTTCCATGGTGCTGCGTTCATGCACCAATGACTCCACAAAGGCTCTGCTCATGGTCGCTATGGACTCCTCCATTCGCTCCACACTCGCAGCGACCCTGGAGACAAAACCTGCCAGAGACTCCTGCATCTGTGCATGGAGATCCAGCACCTCTTCTCTTGCGGATGGACCCAGAGGCAGAGGGTCGAGATGCAGCGCAGCTGAGCTGAGCTGGCAGAGCCCTGCGCCCTCCGACGAGGACTCTCCACTGCTGTCCCTGTCTCCAGAATCTGCTGATGCTCACTTGTCAGCTGTGAAACACCAGGTGACAACACTACTCTATGTCCCAAAGGTCCCCCCGAGGTGAGTGTGTCTGCGCTGGTGCTGGGTGCGCTTACTTCTGCTGACGCTGCACCCTCAGAGGTTGGAGCTTCCTCTGAGGAGTCTGGCTGCACAGCTTCTTCCTCCTCCACAGTGAGGACGGGGGCTCTGGATGGTACTGTGGGGGAGTAAAGGAAGGAGTTAGAGATATAATGCCAAGGTTCCTCTGGTGACTCCCAGCGAGTTGGCATCTGCTGACACCTGCATCCATGCAGCATTGGTCTCAGTGGGAGGCCTCTTCCTCCCTGACCTAGGAAAGAGGACCTCCCTGTGGGCCCTAACCCCATCCAATAATGCCTGCAGTGAAGCCTCGTCGAATTTGAAGGCATCTCGGGGTCTGGCACTGGCCACAGCTGCTGCAGGCTCCTTATGCCATCCTGTATGGTTCATTTGGAAGCCTTCAGAGGATGCAGTGCTTGCCATGGACCTTGAAAGCACCACAAATTATGACATCATACTGTGGGGATTCCTGACTCAATTTAGACAATTAGCAAGGCTTCCCACATGCTGGGAATTAATTGGCCAATTGAGGGAAAATTGCGTGGGGCTGGCTGACACTTTTTTATGTGTGTCAGAAACCCCACATTCGGGGAAATCCGACCATTTCCCACACAAGCCGAAAATCGGGCCCTTGGAGTGCTGCAGTTTGCTAGTTATTTTCCACATTTTCTCTGACTCCTATTTAATTCTTCAACTGTTAGTAAGAAGTAGAAGTTCTTCAGACACATTATTTTAGACTGAAGTTATACTGCACCTTGAGCAAACCAGCATCCTGGCAGGGGTCTCAACTTTGCTGTCTGTGCAGTGGAAATCTCCTCAGTCATAGTGCCAGCTTTATATTTATGAAGATATAAAACTGATCACTACCACAAAAGTGACAGTATAACTACATCCTTGGGTACATTACTTGTTGCAGCATAATCAAACTTCACATGCTGCTTTTTAAAATCTCACTTACTTGTTTGCCTTACATTTCCAATAATCTTCTACAGTACTGAAGGAGTGTGAAACTGAAGCATCAAAAAGAAAACGCACAAAAATACCCTTAAATACTTCTGAATTTGAATCAGTAATACGAATCTTGTATTTTAACAAGTCAATGGAAATGGACCACAACTCGTTATGAGGATGGAGATGTTTTAATATCCAAGCCTAATGGAGTTAAGAGTTGTAGCTTTTTAATGCAGTCAAGCTTAAACATGGCAGTCCCGAGCCTTTTTTTTTTTAAATTCGTTCCTGGGATGTGGAAGTCTCTGGCAAGACCAGCATTTATTGCCCATCCCTAATTGCCCTGGAGGTGGTGGTGGGGAGCTGCCTTCTTGAACCGCAGCAGTCCATGTGGTGAAAGTATTCCCGCAGTGCTGTTGGGGAGGGAGTTCCAGGATTTTGACCCAGCAACAATGAAGGAAGGGTGATATATTTCCAATCAGGATGGTGAGTGACTTGGAAGGGAACTTGGAGGTGATGGTGTTCCCATGCGCCTGCTGCCCTTGTCCTTCTAGGTAGAGGATGCGGGTTTGGGAGGTGCTGTCGAAGAAGCCTTGGCGAGTTGCTGCAGTGCATCTTGTAGATGGTACACACTGCAATGTGATGGTACACACTTGAGTCTGCCTCCACCACCCTTTCAGGCAGTGCATTCCAGATCCTAACCACTCACTCCGTAAAAAAGATTTTCCTCATGTCATCTTTAGTTCTTCTGCAAATCACCTTAAATCTGTGACCTCTGGTTCTCGACCCTTCTGCCAATGGGAACAGTTTCTCTCTATCTACTCTGTCTAGACCCCTCATAATTTTGAATACCTCTATCAAATCTCCTTTCAAACTTCTCTGCTCTAAGGAGAGCAATCCCAGCTTCTCTGGTCTATCCACATAACTGAAGTCCCTCATTCCTGGAATCATTTTTGTAAATCTTTTCTGCACCCTCTCTAAAGCCTTCACATCCTTCCTAAAGTGTTGGACACAATACTCCAGTTGAGGCCAAACCAGTATTTTATAAAAGGTTCATCATAACTTCCTTGCTTTTGTACTCCCTCTATTTATGAAGCCCAGGATCCAGAATGCTTTTTTTAAACTGCTTTCTCAACCTGCCCTGCCATCATCAACGATTTGTGCACATATACCCTCAGGTCTCTCTGTTCATGCACCCACTTTAGGATTGTACTTTAGTTTATATTGCCTCTCCTCGTTCTTCCTATCAAAATGTATCACTTTGCACTTTTCTGCATTAAATTTCATCTGCCACGTGTCTGCCCATTTCACCAGCCTGTATATGTCTTCTTGAAGTCTATCACTATCCTCCTCACTGTTCACTATACCTCCAAGTTTGTGTCAATCTGCAAATTTTGAAATAGTGCCCTGTACACCAAAGTCCAAGTCATTAATATATATCAAGAAAAGCAGTGGTCCTAGTACCGACCCCTGGGGAACACCACTGTATACCATCCTCCAGTCTGAAAAACAACCGCTCACCACTACTCTCTGTTTCCTGTCACTTAGCCAATTTTGTATCCGTGCTGCCACTGCCCCTTTTATTCCATGGGGTTCAACTTTGCTGGCAAGCCTATTATGTGGCACTTTATCAAACGCCGTTTGGAAGTTCATATACACCACGTCAAACACAGTGCCCTCATCAACCTTCTATTACCTCATCAAAAAACTCATCCCTGGTGCCATTCCAGTAAATCTCTTCTGCACCCTCTCCAAGGACTTGACCTCCTTCCTAAAGTGTGGTGCCCAGAATTGAACACAATACTTCAACTGAGGCATAACCTATGCTAAAGGTTTAGCATAACTTCCTTGCTATTGTAGTCTTTTCCTCTATTAACAAAGCCAAGGATCCCATATGCTTTAACAGCCTTCCAAACTTGCCATCTTCAAAGATTTGTGTACAACACCCCCCCCCCCAAAAACAGGTCTCTGCTCCAGCACCCTCTTTAAAATTGTACTATTTAGTTCATATTGCCTCTCCTCATTCTTCCTACCAGAATTAATCACTTCACACTTCTCTACATTAAATGTCATCTGCCATGTGTCTGCCCGTTTCACCAGTCTGCCTATGCCCTCCTGAAGTCTGTTATTATCCGCTTCATTGTTCACTACATTTCCGAGTTTATCATCATCGGCAAACTTTGAAATTATGCCCTGTATACCCATTTCCAAGTCATTAATGTATATCAAAAAGAGCAGTGGTCCTAATATCGACCCCTGGGGAACACCACCGTATACTTCCCTCCAGTCTGAAAAATAACTTCACCACTACTCTCTGCTTTCTGTCCCGTAGCCAATTTTGTATCCATGCTACCACTCTTCCTTTAATTTTGCTAACAAGTCTATTATGCGGTATTTTGTCAAACGCCTTTTAAAAGTCCATCTACAACCTCACTACCCTCATCAACCCTCTCGTTACTTCATCAAAGAACTCGACCAAGTTAATCAAACACGATTTGCCTTTAACAAATTCGTGCCGCCTTTCATTTATTAGCCCATACTTCTCCAAATGCCAATTCATTTTGTCCCGGATTACTGTCTCAAAGTTTCCCCATCACCAAAGTTAGGCTATCCAATTGGTCACTTCTTCATAAATACCCTCAGATTTGTGAAATAAACTTGCTATTTAACAAAACTTTGCTGGATGTCCTCAATTATCCCACGCATTTCTAAATGCTCACTAATTTTATCTCAAATTATGGATTTTAAGAGTTTGGCCACAACGAACGTCAGACTATATGGTTTGTAATTACCCGGTTTATTATTCCCTTCCTTCATGAACAGAGGTGTGACACAGACAATCCCCCAGCACAATTAGCATATCCAAGCAGATTCTTTTTTAAAAATTTTTTTTAATTTTTTAATATTGTGCCTCAATATATGCTGCTATATCTTCTCCAACTTCCTTCAGCTGCCTAGCATACCAGACACTGGTAACTTATTGACCTTGAATTCTGCTAAATTCTTTTCAATAGTTATCTCTAATAGTTCTTTCCCATCCTCCTCCAGTATACCTACGCACTCACTTCTACCATCATTTCTAAATGAAAAATATGCAACATCTCTGGCACATCTCCATCCTCCATAACTAGATTCCCCCTTCATCACGTGGGTCCGTCCTCTTTTTGACTGTTCTTTCGCTTTTTATATGCTGCTGAAAGGAGATAGAGGGTTTTTCAATTTTAGTTTAGTTTTAATCTCTCTATTCAAGCACAAAACTCTGTCCTTTGATACACCCCCTTGCACCTTACAGGAATTCATCTATTTTGTACTCTACCCTTATAAGATTCAAATTTGCCTACTTTTCTGCCCAGTTAATTTGGGCTAGATCCGTTCTTATTTCACTGAATTTTACATTTTTCCTGTTAATTCATAATTGTTTCTGTTTTTAGGGTTGAATCTAACTCTATTGTGGCAACGATTTCACAATTGTACTCCTATTCTCATTATTATTTGCCCCCATTTATCTAGATGGGAGCAGGATGTTACAAGGGGACATAGACAGATTACATAAATGGCTAAACTGTGGCAGATGGAGTTCAATGTGGGGAAGTGTGCGGCCATCCACTTTAGGTCCAAGATAGACAAATCAGATATTTTCTTAATGGCGAGAGATAAGGAACTGTGGAGAAGCAAAGGGATTTGGCTGTCCAGGTACACAAATCACAAAGCTAGTGCACAGGTACAAAAAGTAATTAACAATGCTAATGGAACAACAACAGAAAATGCTGGAAATATCCGCAGTATTTTGCTATTGTATTAATGCTAATGCAATGTTGGCCTTTCACCTCGAGGAGGTTGGAAACTATGCTTCAGTTGTACAGAGCCGTGATCAGACCTCTACGTTCAATTTTGGGCACCGCATCTCAAGAAAGATATACTGGCCTTGGAAGGGTACAGCACAGATTCACAGAATGATAGAATGCCTTAAAGGATTAAATTACAAGGACAGATTGCATAAACATGGCTTGTATTCCCTCGAGTTTAGCAGGTTGAACTAATTCAGATGTTTAAAATGGTGAATTTGATAGGGTAGGTACAGATAAACTATTTTCCTCTGGTGGGAGAAACTAGAACAAAGGGGTACAATCATAAAATTAGAGCTAGATCATTCAGGAGTGAAATCAGGAAGCATTATTTCACAAAGGATAGTGGAAATCTGGAATTCTGTTCCCCAAAAGGCAGTGAATGCTGGATCAATTGAAATTGTCAAGATTGAGGTCGATAGATTTTTGTTAGGTAAGGGTATTATTCAAATAATATCAGGCCTGCAAAAACCCCAATGCCAACAATAGTTGGCACCACCTCCATCTCCTTTACAGCCTGCTGCACACTGGCATTAGATTTCCATTCTTCCCTTGGGTTTAGTTTAAGTCGATACTCAAGTAGCTTTGGCGGCCTGATATTAAATTTCAGTGACAAAGCGGGGGAAGCAAAATTCATGCAGTTGCATTAACCTGGGAGTTGACTAGCAAGCTTTAAAACTACATGTTAAAATGAAGGGGAAATGAAAGTACCTTCCACCAACTGCAAAGTCTGAAATAGCATAATAGTAGGACTTCAGAACCTTCGGGTCGTTAAAAACCTCATCTCCAAAGGTGTTCAATCTATTCAAGGTCACTTTGATGTCAGTTGCCGTAACCCATTCCTGCAAATGAGCAAAGAGTAACGAGGTTAGTGCAATGCTTCATGCAGAAATCAGTCATAATTATCAGTCATTGGAGTCATGAGAGTATTCACCATGGAACATCCAGTACAGCAACATGCCCCTGCATGAACACTCATTACATTTTCTGCAATAATTCATAAAAAAAATGTGCACATGAAATATAAATTAATATGGCCATCGGATATGACATTAATAAATTGTAACTTAAATAAATGTAACTAATTTAGTACTTTTATATTAAAGTTGCATAATGTGTAATCAAACCATAAACCTGTTCTTTAAAAATGCATTTACAATTTAGTTATACACAGCAAACAGAAGAGATCTTTCCCCATGGCTAGTACATTGGTTCTGTTGCTTGTCTATTTAGCACCAGTTAAACAGTGAGAAAAATCCTGTAAATTCCAGAGAGTACAAGTTAAACCAAGGCTGAATACTCTCTCCCACAAATCACTAACATGCTGTGGACCAAAACATTTAGCTTTCACAAACAAGTACCCGTGGAATTTTAATTTTCCATTATAAATGAAAGCTGGGAAAAATATCATTGGAATTTTCAGCATGTGCTCTTTCCAGATGTGCTGGTGTATGCAAAGTACACCATGTATTCTTATAAATCAGTGTGTGTTTACTTGGCCAGAAGAAATAATGCAGTCATCAAGATGGACAAAGAGGGCATTCAAAGAATGGCCCAGTGCCAAGTCAACTATAATCCCCGGAGAATGAAAGGGGAGAAGAGGATATGTACAAATTAGGATGTTTTATAATATAATTGTTGACCTATACAGCAGGGCTTGGGCACAGCTCCAAATCTTGTCAAATTCTGTTCAGATGTTGTCAAAAGATGAAACTATACTTTGTAAACCCATCATCTACTTTGTATAGATTAAAAGGTGACTGCCAATACCACATTAAACAATGACAGCTTTTGAAAACTCATAAACCATGAGGAAAGCCAGGTTTTACTGAAAAACTTGTGTCCATATCTAATACAGGAAGTTGGTATTTCTGCACAGTTGCAGTGCACAGTTTCTTAAAATAATTTCAGATTGGTCAAGAAATATCAGCTACCGATTCTGCATGGCAATATGCTGCACAGTGCTTCTCATTGAAAGAAAGCGGTGATCCTTAAAATTATCTAGATGGCCATAATTAAAATCACCGTCGCCTGTGAAGCCACTTGGGACATTTTACTACATTAAAGGCACTGTATAAATGCAAGTTGTTGTTGTGTGGACATCCAGACTCCACAAACTATTTTACAAGTTTGTATTAAAATTACTTTCATATAACTTGCATTTATATAGCGCTTTTAAAGTAGTAAAACGTACCAAAGCACTTCACAGGAGTATAATCAGACAAACTGAAATGCTGAAGCTGCAGAGCAAATTCAGCAACAAAATACATGAACTGCATGCAGAATTTGTGCAAAGTTGCATTTGTGACACTGCTAATCTGGCGAGTGCCTTCAATAAAGCCCAGAGGCAAAGATGTCAGCCTTTCTGCGCACAGATTAAAGATGGTAGAACCAATGGCAGGGACCGCTGCTGGAACTTGAGACACACAGCCAACCCTCCGAATCGTTAACTCGGTTTCTTTCTCCACAGATGTTGCTTGACCTGCTGAATATTTCCAGCATTTTGTGTTTTTATTTCAGACTTCTAGCATCCGCAATATTTTGCTTTTTTTTTTTTAGCATTAATCTTATTTGCTGGTTTATCCTGCTTGAATTTTGTGGCCCGAGGTCTGAAAGGGATTTTCATGTGTCTCATTGATGGACACATGTAGCTTCAATTATATGCAAATTAATGGGAACATGGATTTTAAACCTTATGTACAGCAGCCATGGTACCATGGTACAGGACTCAGGCTTTCTTAGAGCAATCTGTAACATTTGGTATTGACAATAGGAGACAGCATATGCTAACTATGGCCTACTAATAGGCAACCAATTTGTGTAAAGCAAGATCCCACAAACAGCAATGTGATGACTACTTTTTTTTTTTAAAACACAGCCAGTTGTGATTTAGAATGTACTACTGTACCTGAAAAAGGTGGTGGAAGCAGATTCAATGGTAACTTTCAAAAGGGAATTGGGTATATATCTGAAAAGGAGAAATCTGCTCGATTATAGCAAAGAGCAAGGGAGTGGGACTAGTTGGATAGCTCTTTCAAAGAACCGGCACAGACATAATGGGCTGAATGGCTACATTCTGTGGCTACATTCTGTGCTGTAGGATTCTATGATAACTGATCAGATATTCTGAGGGATAAATGTTGGCTAGGCCGCCAGAAAACTACCCTGCTCTGCTTTGAAAAGTGCCATAGAATCCTTTATGTCCACCGGAGAGCAGAAGGGGCCTCTGTTTAGTGTTTCCTCCAAAACCCTCCTGGAAGCAGTCTCATACCTATTCAAGTTTGCACCAAAATCAGTAAAGTCAAACCAAAACCATGTGTTCAGCACAATTTTGTAAAAGAATACTTTCTAATGAAGATAGTGCTTATTTAAGCTATTATGTTAGTTTCATTCCAAGGAATGACAGCTACTGATGAGTTTTGATTATATGGGCAGGGGTGGAAGAATAGCATGAATGCCACAGTCCACATCATTAATGAGCCTGAACACGGACAGAGGTCCTTATGCAAAGCATGATCACTGTTTAGCTTCCATCAATTTTGCAACAAAAACATTCAAAAATGGAAAGATGGCCAAAGCAAACGCTGCGCATTTATTTATCATCTTGTTATTTTCAATACTAAATACTTCCATCTGCATGTAGTAAAACATACTGGAATGGAACCGATAGCCTATACCAAGTACAACATCTGATTCACATTAGTTGCATCCATACACATTCAAGGCAGAAACTTCTTGCATATTTACACCAGATTTACCATTCACAAAACTGAAGTGCATACTCTGAGGTCCACATTGTCCCCTAGGGGGCAGGGATTATCTTCCAGAAAGCAATCTCCAGACCAATCAAGAATCCATTTCTGGCAGTCTTATAACATTAGCACAGCGAGGTGTCACTGCCAAGGAAATTCTGGTGTCGAGTCTTACCATGAAATAAATTAAGCCCTGCAATCTGTTGACCTAACTGGAGTACAATTCCAACAGTGCAATTCATGCTAAACTAATACACGTTTGGGAAAATTGAACTAAAGCTGTAATTATATAAAAAGCCCTCAAGAAACAATGAGCCGAGCATATGCAAAAAAATATGAACAGATTCCTAATTATCACCAAAATTCATAACAAAGTTCCCAACGGTTGAGTAGTTGTAACAGTCCACAGTAACAAAATAGTGGTAACCTATGGCAGATACTACTGGTGAAAGCTTGTGTATACTAGATTGCCTTTGTAATAAAAAATGAGATTTGGAGGAAATTACTATTCCTTAAAGACACAACTGGGAATATTCTAGCTCAAGGCAGCACCAGAGTTTTCACAGCCATTCAACATGAATGTAAAAACAGATGAATTAGTAGAGCAATTAGCAACAGACTAATTTCTATTCAGTGGTCTCTTAATTAAAATCACATGAGCCCACTGCTGAACAGAAGGTTCAGGTTATTTGTACATGTGTGGTACTGTGTTAAACTGCACCTATTTCAGACTACAGTTCATATAAAATAGAAATTGTTCTGAACACATCTGTAGGACTGTCATCCAGATGTGTTCCCATTTTAAATGGAGTTAAAAAGTTATGGGTTCAAGCCCCACAACAGGACTTGAGACCATAATATAGGCTGACACTTAATTACTGAGGTAGTGCTGCACTATTGGAGGTGCTGTGTCTTCCAGATGAGATCTTAAACCGGAGGTTAATCTGCCTGTTCAGGTAGACGTAAAAGATCTCATGGTACAATTTGAAGAAGAGCTGGGGAGCCCTCCCGGTGTCCTGCCCAACATTTATTTCTCAATCAACACCACCAAAAAACAGATTAACTGGTCATTTATCTCATTGCTATTGGTGTGACCTTGCTGTGCGCACGTTGGCTGTTGCCTTTGAAAACAAAACAGTGATATCATTTTGGCTGTAAATTACTTTAGGATGTCCTTAGGACTTGAAAAGGTGTAATATAGATGCAAAATCTTTATTTCTTTTCATCCAGAAATGTACCCATTATGAAAAAGGAAGACATGCAGGTTGAAACTCATGAATTGGACATGCCTAATTCCTTACTTTAAACATATCCAATTAATCTCCCATGGATTTGCTCACAGAAATCTTCTTAAAAGTGTCTCTTCCTGTAACTGTCTCTACTCATCTATTTTTTCCACTGTCTTCAACACTATGTCTGCACCTACCTGCCTCGCTCCATATCTTTCTTTTTGGACATCTGTACATTCTGTTTGTACGTCGGTCTTTCCTTCTGCATGTCTTGCACTCTTTTCTTTTGCCAGTTGTAACGTCCGTGTGTAATTGAGACACGGACTGCAGAAGTTGATTATAACAGGTGTTTACTGAATGGAGACAAAACTGGAACTACTATACAAAGTTACTACACAGGCTTATATACAGGGGTGGTCACTACTGGTACTGCAGTATACAGGGGCTGCAGAATATAGTTCCTTCTTCAAAGTACATACACTACAGTTCCTCCCCTTTTAGCTAAACAGTACATAACATTCGATTAATAATTAAATAACATTTACAATTACAGTTGCTATATACATTAGCTGAAGTTAATCAATTATAAATTCAGTCTTTGAAGAGGCTTCCTGATTCTGTCTGGATAACGCCTCTTTGGGGTATCAGGTTCTTCTGGCAAAGTTGATTCGGGATCAACGTCATTGTTTGGTTCGTCTGCTTCCAATATCACCGATTCTGCGGTAGATGCAATTGGTACTTCGGTTTCATCACCAGGTGTACAGGATCGTGGTGTAGATTTGACGTTTTCCAGTGACTCTAGAATCTGGTCAGCATGGCGTCTTACAATGCTCTCTCCAACGTCCACGGTATACATTAGAGGTCCTTGCCGTGTGCAGATCGTTCCTGGCTGCCATTTCTCTGTGCGGTAGTCCCGGGCCAAAACTGGTTGACCTATCTTGAAACTCTTGGTTGGCCTTTCATTCATATTCTGAAACTGCCTGTTCTCCACATCTCTTCTGATGTTTGGCTTAACCAAATCCAAGCTGCATCTTAGTCTTCGATTGAAGAACATCACGGCTGGAGTTTGGTTGGTAACCGCATGTGTCGCAGTCCGGTAGACAAACAAGAAGTTATCCACCTTGTGTTGTAGGGGTATGTCTTCATTACACATTGCCTTGATAGCCTTCTTGAATGTTTGAACGAACCTCTCAACCAATCCATTAGTGGCTGGATGGTATGGGGCGGATGTGTAATGCTTAACACCATTGTTCTTTAAGAACCTCTGGAACTCTTCAGACACAAACTGTGGTCCATTGTCGGAGCAAATCTGTTCAGGCAGCCCATTTCTGGCGAATATGGTTCATAAGACTGAGATAGTTTTTTCTGTGGAGGTAGAGGACATTTTTATTACCTCTGGCCACTTTGAATGTGCATCCACCGCAATTAAAAACATCGAGTCCATAAATGGACCAGCAAAATCAATGTGTACCCTTTGCCATGGAGAGGAGGGCCACTCCCATGGATGTAGAGGGGCTTGTAGTGGGGCGTTTTGGACCTTCTGGCATCCTGTACAGCTCTTGGTCATCTCTTCGATTTCTCTATCGATTCCCGGCCACCACACAAACGCTCTGGCTAAGTTCTTCATTTTTACCCCTCCCAGATGACCCTCATGAAGCTCATTGAGCACTCTATCCTTCAATTTGGGTGGAATTACTACTCTGGATCCACACATCAAGGTTCCTCTGCACACTGACAGCTGTTCTCTTCTCGGCGAGAATGCTGGCAGCAGTGGTTCGCCATGTGCTGGCCATCCCTTCACCGTTAAATCATAGACCCTGGAGTGTGTCGGGTCATTTCGTGTTTCCTTTTCTATGTTTGCATTCGTCACAGGTAGACATTCGACTATGGTCGAGTGGAATATCTCCACAGGATCCACTGCAGGTGCTTCTTCCACCGTCGGCAACGGTAGGCGCGACAATCCATCAGCATTTCCATGCTGTTTAGTTCCTTTGTACTCGATGTCATATTGGTGTGCCCCTAGGAAAAGGGACCATCTCTGTAGCCGTTGTGCTGTCATTATCGGGACGCCCTTCTTAGGGTTGAAAATGGAGACAAGAGGTTGATGATCAGTTAGTAGAGTAAATTTCTGTCTGTGCAGGTAGTGATTGAACTTCTTCACCCCCCACACCAGGCTGAGGGCCTCTCTGTCAATCTGGGCGTAGTTACGCTCGACTGCAGTTAACGAGCGTGACGCAAAAGCTATCGGCCTCTCTGAACCATCAAGGAATTTGTGTGACAGTACCGCCCCAACACCGTAGGGAGACGCATCACACGCCAGTCTTATCGGTAGTGATGGGTTGTAGTGAGCCAATACTTCTCTTGAAGTGATCAGGCCTTTACACTTCTGAAAGGCCCGCTTACATTCATTGCTCCATTTCCATGCTACTCCCGTTCGTAGTAGGGCGTTCAGTGGATGCAGAATTGTGGACAAATTCGGCAAAAACTTATGGTAGTAATTCACCAATCCGAGGAATGACCTCAGTTGCGACACATTTTCAGGCGCTGGAGCCTTAACTACCACTTCAATTTTGTCAGGGGACTTATGTAACCCCTCTTGATCAATCACGTGGCCACAATACGATATTTGGTTCTGAAAAAACTCGCACTTGGGGCGATTGGCTCGTAGCCCATGTTCTCTTAGTCTAGTGAGCACCTGCTCTAGGTTGGCAAGGTGTTCACTGTCATTTTCACCCATCACTAGGATGTCGTCCAAGTAACACTGAGTCCCTGGAATCCCTTGCAGGACTTGTTCCATCGCTCTTTGCCATATAGCCGGAGCTGATGCAACTCCGAATACCAGTCGATTATACTGGTAAAGACCTTTGTGAGTGTAGTGTATGTACCTTTAAGAGCCCGTGTACTGTAATACCGGTAGTGACCACTCGGGTATATAAGCCTGTATAGCATCTTGTATCTTTTAGTTCACCCCCAGACTTTGTTCAGTAAACACCTGTTAAACCAACTCCTGCATTCCGTGTCTCCATTAACACACGGATACAACAGTGGCGACAAATTGGAGACGGACTTACCTGCAATTCGGCAGCACCTCAAGGAGATCAATTCCTCAGACGAAGGTCGGAGAAAAAAAAAGTGGTTTCACCAGCTAGCCGGGCTGGTGGCAGGTACTGCACTAATCCTTCATGGGCGGCGGGCTGGGGCTCGATCGGGTGGCTCTGCAGCGGGGCCAAGCAGCGAGTCGGAAGGCGGAGGCAAACAGAGACGGAGGGTGGAGTACTCGGGAGACGGCCGGCGCTGCAAAGCAGGTCGGCATTCGGGCCAAGCAGAGGGAGGGAAAAGTCCCAGAGAGTCCGGCGGGAACGAGTCTCCAACTATTAAAAATGTGTAAATAAAAACCGCGGAGAACAGCGTTGTCAGCAGCGGCAGCGGCGAGAAAGCGCGGGAGGCGCCATTTTTTCTCGGCAGGGAAAAAAGGAAAGCGCGGGAGGTGCCATTTTTGATTTTCAGGATGCCCAAGACTGGCAATATTACTGCTTTCAATAGTGATAGAGGATTGGACCATATATGTGGAAAGAGTGGAGGTATATTGCACAGCAAATGAAGTGGAGGATGATAAAAAGGCATCGGTACTTCTAAATCTGATGGGCGCAAGGACATACGGGCTGTTACGAAACTTAATCACTCCAGCCAAACCAAAGGACAAGAATTTTAAGGAGATTGTTGATACCCTACAGGAACACTTAAACCCAACACCGCTGCTGATAGCGGAACGATTCAAATTCTTCAGGAGGAATCAGCACAAGAATGAAAGTAACGCTGATTACCTCACCGAATTAAGAAAGCTGTCAAAGCACTGCCAATTCGGGACAGGGCTGGCAGATTCTCTACGAGACAAATTCGTCTGCGGTCTCCTAAGCGAAGGAACACAGAAAAGGTTACTTTCTGAGAAAGATTGGACACTGGACAAGGCTTTCAGTGTGGCTGTATCATACAAAGCAGCAGCAAGAGGAGCTGCAGAGATACAGCAAAAGCCACAGGACTTCGGCACCCATGAAATGACACTGGGTTTCGAGAGATGTTATCGCTGCGGCAGATCCACCCATGACCAGAGGGACTGCTGGTTCAAGGACAAAGCATGCAGGCAATACGGAAAGATGGGACACATTGCACGTGTATGCCGATCTGGGAAAAAAAATCCACTGACAGAAAAAAAATCAATAAGGAAAAGTACAGAAAGGTACAAATGATGACGGACAGTAGCTCCGAAGACCAGAAGAGCGATAGCGACTCCGGAAACAAGAGACTAAGCTGTCTCAAATTACATAATGTAATTGCCAAAGAAGATTACCAGACCATTTGGGTTACCCTCACGATAGCGGGGTCCCCAGTTAAAATGGAGCTAGATACAGGATCAGCTCTGACCGTCATAAGTCGACGGGATTACGAGCGGCTATTTCCGCATATACCTTTGGAAGACATATACGGGGCAGAAAGTATACCCCAGAGGGAAAATAAAGGTGCCTGTTGTATACAACGGCAAGGAAATACAGAAGTTGTATTTATACGTTCTGCAAGATGGTGGTCCACCGTTGTTGGGACGTGAATGGATCAGGAAGATACGTTTAGACTGGCACTCCATTCAGGCACTGACGGTGACCAGTAAGAAAAAAAATGATGATGACATCATACCTGAACGATTAAAAGACATCTTGGCTAACGCCAAAGAAGTGTTTCAACAGGAACTAGGAACCTTGAAAGGAGTCACCACCTCAATAAAAGTGGAAGATGCGGCAATTCCCAAGTTTTTTAAGGCAAGGCCGGTGCCATACGCAATTCGTCCAGCAGTTGAGGCAGAGCTGGAGAATTTGGAAAAAGCAGGCGTGTTATCCAAGGTAGATTGGAGCGAGTGGGCAACACCCATCGTCCCGGTCATGAAGAAAACGTTGAATAATGATAAATCTGAAGAACAGAGAAAAATTTGCATCTGTGGGGACTTCAAGGTGACTGTAAACCCGGTCCTTCACACAGCACAGTATCCTCTTCCGAGGATAGAAGATATTTTCGCCTCACTATCCGGAGGGAAACGTTTCACCAAAATTGACTTGGCACAGGCATATCTACAGATGGAGGTTGAGGAGGCCTCTAAAAAGTATCTCACGATAAACACACACAAAGGCCTGTACTAGTACAATCGACTGGTTTTCGGAGTGGCATCAGCTCCGGCTATCTGGCAAAGAGCTATGGAGCAAGTCCTGCAAGGGATTCCGGGGACTCAATGCTACCTAGACGACATCCTTGTAACAGGAGAAAACGACAACGAGCACCTTGCCAATTTGGAGCAGGTGCTCACTAGGCTGAGAGAACGGGGCCTACGACCAAATCGCCCCAAGTGCGAATTTTTCCAGAAACAAATATCATATTGTGGCCATATAATTAACGAAGAAGGGTTGCATAAGTCACCTGAAAAAATTGAAGCGGTCATAAAAGCCCCAGCACCTGAAAATGTCTCACAATTAAGGTCGTTCCTGGGATTAATAAGTTACTATCATAAATTTTTACCGAACTTGTCAACTGTTCTGCACCCTCTTAACGCACGGCTACAAACGGGAGTAATTTGGAAATGGAGCGAGGACTGGAAACGTGCCTTCCATAAATGCAAAGGCTTGATCACGTCCAAGGAAGTGTTGGCTCATTGCAACCCATCACTGCCAATCAGACTGGCGTGCGATGCATCCCCTTACGGCGTAGGAGCGGTATTATCGCATAGATTCCCTGATGGCTCAGAACGGCCGATAGCTTTTGCGTCACGCTCATTGAACTCAGCTGAGCGTAACTATGCCCAGATCGACAGGGAAGCACTCAGCCTGGTGTGGGGAGTGAAGAAATTCAACCATTACCTACACGGACAAAAATTTACCTTGTCGACTGACCATCAACCCCTCGTCTCCATATTAAACCCTAAAAAGGGCGTTCCCATTATGACAGCGCAAAGGATCAAAACAGCATGGGAATGCTGACGGTTTATCGCGCCTACCGTTGCCAACGGTAGAAGAGGCACCTACAGTGGACCCAGTGGAGATGTTCCACTCAACCATAGTAGAATGTCTACCAGTAACAAATTCTACCATTGAAAAGGAAACGAGAAATGACCCGACTCTCTCACGAGTCTACAATTTAACGGTGAAGGGATGGCCAGCACATTGCGAGAATGCTGGCAACAGTGGTTTGCCAAGAGGAGAACAGCTGTCAGTGTGCCGAGGAACCTTGATGTGTGGATCCAGAGTGGTGATTCCACCCAAACTCCAGGATAAAGTACTAAAGGAGCTTCACGAGGGGCATCTGGGTGGAGTGAAAATGAAGAACCTAGCCAGAGCGTGTGTGTGGTAGCCAGGTATCGATAGAGACATCGAAGAAATGACCAAGAGCTGTCTAGGATGCCAGAAGGTCCAAAATGCCCCACCACAAGCCCCTCTACATCCATGGGAGCGGCCCTCATCTCCCTGGCAAAGGGTACATATCGACTTTGCTGGTCCATTTATGGACTCAATGTTCTTAATCGCGGTTGATGCACACTCCAAGTGGCCGGAGGTAATAAAGATGTCCTCCACCACCACGGAAAAAACCATCACAGTATTAAGGACCATATTTGCCAGGAATGGGCTGCCTGAACAGATCTGTTCTGATAATGGACCACAATTTGTGTCCGAAGAATTCAGGAAATTCTTAAAAAACAATGGGGTTAAGCACTACACGTTCGCCCCATACCATCCCGCCACCAATGGATTAGCTGAAAGGTTTGTCCAGACCTTCAAGGCCATAAAGGCCATGGGTAATGAAGACATAAATCTACAACATAAGGTAGATAACTTCTTGTTTGCGTACAGGAATGCAACACGTGGTTACAAACCAAACTCCCGCCATGATGTTTTTCAATAGAAGACTAAGATGCCGGCTGGATTTGATCAAGCCAAACATCAGAAGGGACAACCTACACCACAACTCTATACGCCTAATGATGAAGCAGAGATACCCATAGTATCTACCTCCGATCCGGTGATACTGGAACCAGATGAACCCGACACTGGCATTCAAGCCGAATCGACCTTGCCAAAAGCATCTACTACACCACCGAAAACTACTACACCACCGAGGCGTTATCCGGACCGAGTCAGGAAGCCTCCAGAGAGACTGACTTATAATTGATTAACTGCAGCAAATGTGTAGATTATTGTTCTTATAAACATGTTAATTAATGATTACTTAAAATGTTATGTACTAATTATCTAAAAGGGGAGGAATTGTAGTGTATGTACCTTTAAGAGCCCCTGTGTACTGTAATACAGGTAGTGACCACTCGGGTATATAAGCCTGTATAGCGTCTTGTATCTTTTAGTTCACCTCCAGACTTTGTTCAGTAAACACCTGTTAAACCAACTCCTGCATTCTGTGTCTCCATTAACACACGGATACAACAGTGAGTGTTTATCGTGAGATATTTCCTAAAGGATTCTTCAACCTCCATCTGCAAATATGCTTGCGCTAGGTCAATTTTTGTAAAACGTTTCCCTCCAGATAGTGAGGCGAAAATATCTTCTATCCTCGGAAGAGGATACTGTACTGTGTGAAGGACTGGGTTCACCGTCACCTTGAAGTCCCCACAGATGCGAACCTTCCTTGGCTCCTCAGACTTATTGTTGAACGTTTTCTTCATGACAGGAACGATGGGTGTCGCCCACTCGCTCCAGTCTACCTTAGATAACACGCCTGCATTCTCCAGATACTCCAGCTCTGCCTTGACGGCTGGGCGAATTGCATACGGTACCGGTCTTGCTTTGAAAAACTTGGGAATTGCATTCTCTTCTATTTTTATCGAGGCGGTTACGCCTTTAAGAGTTCCCAGTCCTTGTTGAAATACCTCTTGAGCGTTAGCCAAGATTTTTGACAATCGTCCAGGTGTGACGTCGTCATCCTTTTTACCAGCCACAGTCAGTGCCTGAATGGAGTGCCAGTCTAAACTTATCTTTCTGATCCATTCACGTCCCAATAACGGTGGTCCACCATCTTGTAGTATGTACAGATACAATTTCTGTATTTCCTTGCCGTTGTATTCGACAGGCACCCTTATTTTCCCTCTGGGGTATACTTTCTGTCCCGTATACGTCTTCAAGACAATGGATGTGTCTTTCAAGGGTATGTGTGAGAATAGCCGCTCGTAGTCTCGTCGATTCATGACGGTCAGGGCTGATCCTGTATCCAATTCCATTTTGACTTGGGACCCTGCTATCGTGAGGGTGACCCAAATGGTTCGGTGATCCTCTTTTGTGATTACGTGGTGTAGTTTGAGACAGCTTAGTCTCTTGTTCCCAGATTCACTATCGCTCTTCTGGTCTTCGGAACTACTGTCCGTCATCTTTTGTACTGTGCGGCATCGGCAGCGGGTGGAGGCGGAGCTGAGCGGCAGAGCGACTACAAGAGGCCCCAGAGGCTCAGGTAGGTGTCAGTGCGGCATCGGCAGCGGGTGGAGGCAGAGCTGAGCGGCAGAGCGACTACAAGAGGCCCCAGAGGCTCAGGTAGGTGTACCAATCTCAGGCAAGGAGAGGTGTAAAAAGTATTCAAGGTGTGACGTCACCACAAAGCAGGTAAGTGATTGGTTGGTAAGTATTTCTCCCTTTTTAAGCTTAAATCTCTTTGGTTTATAGTTTCTAAGGTGTGATATTCACCATCTAGAATCGAGGCAGAGGGTATTTAAGAATAATATTAATAAATTTAATTAATTACATAGAATGGGAGATCAGGCGATGTGTTGCTGCTGCAATATGTGGGAGCTGGTGGACACCATTGATGCTCACGGTGATCACATTTGCAGTAAATGTTGGCTGCTCGAGGAATTCCGGCTCCGTGTTGAAGAGCTGGAGTCCGAGCTTCAAACACTGAGACACATCAGGGAGGGGGAGAGTTACCTGGACTCTGTGTATCACGAGGTATTCACACCAATTAGATTAATTAATTCAGATGTAGTCCGTGGCCAGGGTCAGGATGGTGTGACTAGAAGTGAGGCAGGTACGGGGATCCAGGAGGTAGTGTTGGAGGAGCCGCAGCCCTTGCACTTGTCCAACAGGTTCGAGGCTCTTACTCCCTGTGAGGATGGGAACAGGGACTGCGGGGAGGATGAGCAACCTGGCCACAGCACCGTGGAGCGGGGGGCCATTCAAGTGGGGGGAGTTAAAAGAAATGTTGTAGTGGTAGGGGGATAGATAGAGTTCTCTGCAGCCGAGAGCGAGAGTCCCGAAGGCTGTGTTGCCTGCCCGGTGCCAGGGTTAAGGACATCTCCTCTGGACTGGAGAGAAACTGGGAGGGGGAGGATCCAGTTGTCGTGGTCCATGTTGGTACCAACGACATAGATAGGACAAGGAAGGAGGTTCTGCTGAGGGAGTTTGAGTAGCTAGGGGCCAAATTAAAAAGCAGAACCACAAGGGTATTACCTGAGCCACGAGCGAATTTGGCTAGGACAAATAAAATTAGAGAGTTAAATGCGTGGCTCAAAGACTGGTGTGGGAGAAATGGGTTTTGCTTCCTGGGACACTGGCACCAGTACTGGGGCAGGAGGGAGCTGTTCCGTTGGGACAGGCTTCACTTGACTAGTGCTGGGACTAGAGTCCTGGCGGATCATATAACTAGGGCTGTAGAGAGGGCTTTAAACTAACTAGTGGGGGGGAGGTTCCTAGAGAGCAAATAATAAACATGACAACAGGGAAGGTCACAGACTTAGGTAGCAGTGGGGAAATTAAAAACCAGAGCATGTCAGGAAGGGGCAGAAGGTATGGAGTAAAAGGTAAAGTAATAAAAAGGGCAAAAGCAGGAACTAAGTGTCACAAAACATATTTGAAAGTTCTCTATCTGAATGCACGTAGCATTCGTAACAAAATAGATGAGTTAATGGCACAAATAACTACATATGGGTATGATCTTGTGGCCATTACAGAAACATGGCTGCAGGGTGACAATGCCTGGGAATTAAACATACCAGGTTATTTAACGATCGGGAAGGACAGGCAGGAAGGAAGGGGAGGTGGGGTGGCTATGTTAATAAAGGAAGGAATCACTATAATAGAGAAATGATATTGGGTCAAAAGATCAGGACAATGAAACAGTTTAGGTGGAGGTAAGGAATAATAAGGGGAAAAAAACTAGTGGGCGTAATTTATAGGCTTCCGAACTGTGGCAACTCTGTTGGACGGAGTATCAATCAGGAAATAGTTGAGGCTTGTAATAAGGGAACATCTATAATTATGGGGGATTTTAACTATCATATTAATTGGACAAATCAAATTGGGCAGGCCTGCCTTGAGGATGAGTTCATTGAGTGTATTAGGGATGGGTTTCTTGAGCAGTATGTAACTGAACCGACCAGGGGGCAAGCAACCTTAGATCTGGTCCTGTGTAACGAGACAGGATTAATTAAAAATGTCCTAGTAAAGGATCCCCTTGGAATGAGTGACCATAACATGGTTGAATTCCATATTCAATTAGAGGGCGAGAAGGTTGGATCTCAAACAAGCGTGCTGAGCTTGAATAAAGGAGACTATGAAGGTATGAGAGCGGAATTGAGTAGAGCGGATTGGGAAAATAGATTAAAGTGTAAGACGATACATGATCAGTGGTGTACATTTAAGGAGTTATTTTACAACTTCCAAAAAAAATATATTCCACCGAGAAGAAAAGGGTGTAAAAGAAAAGACAGCCATCCGTGGCTAAGTAAAGAAATTAAGGATAGTATTCAACTAAAAACAAGGGCATAAAAGGTAGCCAAATCTAGTGGGAGGATAGAGGATAGGGAAAACTTTAAAAGACAGCAAAAAATAACAAAAAGATTGATTAAGAAAGGGAAGATAGATTATGAAAGTAAATTAGCAAAAAATATAAAAACAGATAGTAAGAGTTTTTATAGTTATATAAAAAGAAAAAGGGTGGCTAAAGTAAATGTTGGTCCCTTAGAGGATGAGACCGGGAAATTAATGGTGGGAAATATGGAGATGGCAAAAACACTGAATGAATATTTTATATCAGTCTTTACAGTAGAAGACACTAAGAATATCCCAACATTGGACAAACAGGGGGCTAAAGGGGGGGGGGGGGAGGAGCTAAACACGATCAAGATCACTAAGGAAGTGGTACTCGGTAAAATAATGGGACTCAAGGCAGATAAATCCCCTGGACCTGATGGCTTACATCCTAGGGTCTTGAGGGAAGTGGCGGTAGGGATTGTGGATGCATTGGTAATAATTTTCCAAAACTCCCTGGACTCGGCAATGGTCCCGGCAGACTGGAAAACTGCTAATGTAACACCCTTATTTAAAAAGGGCAGTAGACAGAAGGCTGGAAACTATAGACCGGTTAGCCTAACATCTGTGGTAGGTAAAATTTTGGAGTCCATTATTAAGGAGACAGTAACAGGACATTTGGATAATCATAATTTAATAGGACAAAGTCAGCATGGTTTTATGAAGGGGAAGTCATGTTTGACAAATTTGCTGGAGTTCTTTGAGGAAGTAACATATAGGGTGGATAAAGGGGAACCAGTGGACGTAGTGTATTTAGACTTCCAAAAGGCATTTGACAAGGTGCCACACAAAAGATTATTGCTTAAGATAAAAAATCACGGGATTGGGGGTAATATTCTGGCATGGATAGAGGATTGGCTATCTAACAGAAGGCAGAGAGTTGGGATAAATGGTTCATTCTCAGACTGGCAATCAGTAACTAGTGGTGTTCCGCAGGGGTCAGTGCTGGGTCCCCAACTCTTTACAATCTATATTAACGATTTGGAGGAGGGGACCGAGTGTAACATATCAAAGTTTGCAGATGATACTAAGATGGGGGGGAAAGTAGTGAGTGAGGAGGACATAAAAAAACCTGCAAGGGGACATAGACAGGCTAAGTAAGTGGGCAGAGATTTGGCAGATGGAATACAATACTGGAAAGTGTGAGGTTATGCACTTTGGCAGGAAAAATTGTAGAGCAAGTTATTATCTTAATGGCAAGAAACTGGAAAGTACTGAAGTACAAAGGGATCTGGGGGTCCTGGTGCACGAAACTCAAAAGGTTAGTATGCAGGTGCAGCAAGTGATCAAGAAGGCCAATGGAATGTTGGCTTTCATTGCTGGGGGATAGAATATAAAAATAGGGAGGTATTGCTTCAGTTGTACAAGGTATTGGTGAGACCGCACCTGGAATACTGCGTACAGTTTTGGTGTCCATACTTAAGAAAGGACATACTTGCTCTCGAGTCAGTACAAAGAAGGTTCACTCGGTTAATCCCGGGGATGAGGGGATGGACATATGAGGAGAGGTTGAGTAGATTGGGACTCTACTCATTGGAGTTCAGAAGAATGAGAGGCGATCTTATTGAAACATATAAGATTGTGAAGGGGTTGGATCGGGTGGATGCGGGGAAGATGTTCCTGATGATGGGTGAAACTAGAACTAGGGGGCATAGTCTTAGAATAAGGGGCTGCTCTTTCAAAACTGAGATGAGGAGGAACTACTTCACTCAGAGGGTGGTAGGTCCATGGAATATGCTGCCCCAAAAAGCTGTAGAAGCTACATCATTACATAAATTTAAAACAGAAATAGACAGTTTCCTAGAAGTAAAGGGAATTAAGGGTTACGGGGAGCGGGCAGGAATTTGGACGAGTCTAGGTTCGGATCGGTCATGGCCCTGTGGGTAGCGGAGCGGGCCCAGGGGCCGTGTAGCCTGATCCTGCTCCTATTTCGTGTGTCTAATTCTGTTAGATGCAGGAGATGGTTCTGTGCTAGTGGATTGGCAGTTAGGATCAGATCAGCCATGATCTTATTGAATGGCGGAGCAGGCTCGAGGGGCCGATTGGCCTACTCCTGCTCCTATTTCTTATGTTCTTATGTTCCTGTACTTTTCCTTAGTAGTCTTTTTGTTGTCGTTTGTCTTCTTCCCGGACCTGCAAACTCGTGCAATGTGTCCCATCTTTCAGCATTGCCTGCATGTTTTGTCCTTGGACCAGCAGTCCTTCTGGTCATGGGTTGTTCTGCCGCAGCGATAACATTTTTCAAATCCCCGTGTCATTTCATGGGTGCCGTATTCCTGTGGCTTTTGCTGTATTTCCGCAGCTCCCCTTGCTGCTGCTTCATGCGATACTGCCACGCTGAAAGCCTTATCTAGCGTCAGCTCTTTTTCTGCGAGTAACTTCTTCTGTGTTCCTTCACTCAGGAGTCCACAGACAAATTTGTCCCGTAGGGTATCTGCCAGTCCTGCTCCGAACTGGCAGTGCTTTGATAGCTTGCGTAGTTCCGTAAGGTAATCAGCATTGCTCTCATCTTTATGCTGATTTCTCTTGTGGAATTTAAATCTTTCTGCTATCAGCAGCGGTGTAGGATTTAGGTGTTCTTGTAGGATATCAACAATTGTGTTAAAACTCTTCTCCATCGGTTTGACTGGAGTGATCAGGTTCCGCAATAGGCCGTACGTTCTTGCGCCCATTAAGTTTAGTAGTACCGATGCCTTTTTCTCATCGGCTACTTCATTTGCCTTGCAATATACTTCGACTCTTTCCACATACGTGGTCCAGTCTTCTATTGCATTATCAAAGGCAGTGATATTGCCAGTCTTCGGCATCTTGGAGATCTAAGATGGCGCCTCCCGCGCTTTGCCTTCTTCCCCGCTAGATTAAGATGGCGCCTCCCGCGCTGTCTTTTCCGCTGCTGCCAGCGCTGTTGCTGGCGTTTTTATGCCTTGATGGCGACGCCCTATGCTCTTCGCGCACATCCCCCCGCGCTGCTGCCAACGCCGCTCTCCGCGGTCCCCGTGGCAAACTGCAGCTCCTCGCAGCTTTCTGCGCTTCTAATTTCTTTTATTTTAATTACTGTTCCCGTCGTCAGAGCAGACCCTATGGGACACTTTCCTCCCTCTTCTCGGGTCTGTACGCTGCCCGGCTTCGTAGCACCGGCCGCGCCCTGTGTGCTCCACCCTCTCTCTCTCTCTCTCTCTCCTCTTCCCGACAACGCTGCTCGGCCCTGTTTAAAAGCCACCCGATCGAGCTCTAGCCCGCCGCAGCCCAGGAAGCATCAGTGTACTACCTGCCACCAGCCCGATTAGCTGGAACACCATAGACTGGATAACCAAGCCCAGCTCTCGACAGCCTCGCCTGCAAATCTTCGAATTCGATGAATCAGAGGGCGGTTGCCCACCGTCGACGCCCGTTTCTTCTGTTTGTTTTTTTTTCTTTTTGGATTTCTTCCTTCTGGCCTCGACCTCTAACAACTTCGCTTCAGGGATGGAGCCCCGTGAGGTGGTGCAGAACTGTAGGTAAGTTCGGATCTGTTCGTCGCCAATGTAACGTCCGTGTGTAATTGAGACACGGACTGCAGAAGTTGGTTATAACAGGTGTTTACTGAATGGAGACAAAACTGGAACTACTATACAGGCTTATATACAGGGGTGGTCACTACTGGTACTGCAGTATACAGGGGCTGCAGAATATAGTTCCTTCTTCAAGGTACATACACTACACCAGTCATGGAGACTTGGAGGCAGACTCAAAGCTCCAAGCTTCTCAAAGCCAAAGAAGTTATCTTCTCTCAGAGTGGGAACTAGGGCACATGTCATCTTATTGCTTGTTGGGAGGTCAGGAGCATAGATTCTGAAGAAATGTGTGTGGTAAACCACTGCTAACTCTGTACATGTCTGTGTGGTAAACCACTTAACTCTGTACAGGTCATGTCTCCGCCCCTGGCTCCACCCCTAAGCCCGGGTATAAAGGTGACTCACCACCCTTCCCCCGGGAGCTCTTAGGATGGATCGACTAGCAGAGGCATGCTCCAGTTCTTAGTCAATAAAAGCCTACTTCATCTAAGTTCAACTCGTAGTCTTTGGTGTTGTTGATAGTGCATCAATGATAAGTCGTCAAATTGGGCAGGAGAGGAAATGCTCCGAGGACTTGCCTGCAGACCACTAGGATGGAAGGTGGGGGAATGTAGATTAACACTGCCAGGTCTGTAATATATTATGGGTAAAATCTTATTTAAATAGATACCGAATAGATGAATTAATCTAACAATGTAATCGTTCCATAAGCACAAAAGATGTCAGTTACAAGCTGAAAAATTACAGCAGTTGTCTCCTAAACTCAGTCACCAAGAGTATATGATTTTAATAGTAAAACAATGCTATCATTTTAATGGACACAATGTTTTACTCTCCACTTACCTACAAGAGTTGGGTCAAGGCAGAGTGGACTAGTTACTGCACTCAAGATTGAGTCAGGCTGGGTGGCGAGTTAGCTGCTGTACTTGGAGTCCGGTTGGGCAAGGACTTACTTGGGGTCAACGCAAGCAACAAGCTAGCTGCTGCACTCATCAAAGCCAGAACTGACAGTAGAAGTGGTGGGGTATTGTTGGAGAGGGGAAAGTAGAGTAAAGGTTTTTTTTTTTTAAATGGGAAGAGCAATTGTTTTCACAGAAAGAGGAAGTCATTCTCATCAACTTCAAATTGGGTGCTTACACAGTAGCAAAAGAGTGACAGCAGTTCCCCTGCAGGTGTCTTTTGCAGAAGGGGGGTCATGTGCAGCTTTAGAGGCAAATGAAAAGTACAGCAGTATCACAATACAGTAGTGACAACCGAGATGCTGCATGCAGACCTCCAGTCATCATACCACTTTGCAGGAAATTACATGTAGGTTTAAAAACCCTCATCAACTGAAAGACTTTCCCATTGAGTTATCGTGGCTGAATAAAGACTTTCTGATCCTGTATTTTATTGTGGTAATACATTAATATTGTGGCATTCAGATTATCAGTAGAAAATAATTGGAACTAAATATTACCCTCTCAATTTGTCCTCCTTATCTGGTTTGCTACCACAGCACTTCCCTACGATAGTAGGAGGGCTGTGCTATTTGTAATTAAGAGTCTGACACTCAAACGTGTGCTAGATACAAAAGACAAGGTAGAAGGATAGACAGATGAATAAATGGATCAATGGAAGAAATGCTTGCATCAGTGAAAAATAACCCCAATGGATTTTCCTACTCAAGTACAGGAAGCTCAGATTCAAACCTGTCATAGCCTACTTTACATCCAATTATAGGTCTGTCACTGGTGGTGATAATTAATGGTGGGACCAATGCAAGATAGTGATTAAGAGCATTGTAAAAGCCACAAATTGGTTTAATTATTTTATTTTCTACAGTATATTGGTGCCAACACTAAACATGCCTAGTCACATCACCAATGACAATTGTTCATTGCCATAGAAAAATATCAGCTCCTTTAAATCTACATTTAAAAAAAAACAAATGCAGAAAGGTACTACCACACATGTACATAGTGCTGTTCATGTAGCAAAACATCAGTCTTGATGGATTGAACTGTTTCCCCATTGTGTGTTGCATAAATAGGACAGAGCTTGACCATAGCCATGGAGGGATTTTTCAAATCAGCATGAGGATTTTGAATGTCAGTGAGGACACAGGCAATACATGAGCAGGACTTAGTACAAGTTAGAATGCAGGTGCTGCAGTTTTGGATAAATTTGTGTAGGGAGGATCACAGGAAATCAGCAAAGTAGCGTATTAGGGGGACAAAAATGGCATGGAAGGGACAAAGGCTTCAGGGACAATAAGTGGTGAGTGAAAAACTGTGGCAAATAAAGTTACGATGGTTTTTTATGATGGCTAGGATATGGCGCTTGAAGCTCAGCTCAGGGTCAAAATGGTACATTGAGGCAGAGCACCAGGAGGTCAGCCTAAGCAAGCAGCCAGAGGGGGATGAAACTTGGGATACATTTCTGATAGGAACAATAAAGATAGGTTTCAAGCTTGCCACTGTTAAACGGGAGAAAATTCTGGCTAATCTACAACTTGAGATTATCTACCAAAGCAAGGGCTCCTTGGATGACGAAGGAGATAGAGAAGACGATGAAACAAAAGAGGGTGCATGATGCATGTCAGGTGAATTCTTCAAGGGAGAACCAGACCAAATACAATAAGTTGAGGGGAAGAGAAGATGAAAATAAGATTGGCAAGAGAGAATATGAGAGTAGAGTGGCAGTTAACATAAAAGGGAACCCAAAAATCTTCTACCGGCATGTAAACAGTAAGCAGGTAGTAAGAGGCAGGGTGGGGCCTATTAGTAACAAAGAAGGTGTTATATGCTTAGAGGCGTAGGGCAAGGCTAGAATACTCGATGATTACTTTGTATCGGTCTTTACTAAAGGGGTGGATGCTGACAAAATATCAGTAGCAGTGGAAAAGGTAGAAGCAATGGAAGGGGTGAAAATTGATACAGGATGTACTAGAAAGGCTGGGTATGCTTAGAGTGGATAAGTCGCCTGGTCCAGATGGATTGCATCCCAGATTGCTAAGGGAATTGGGGGAGGAGATAGCAGAAGAGCTTGCCATAATTTTCCCATCTTCCCTAGATGCGGGGGAGATGCCCGAGGATTGGAAAGTGGCAAATGTGACACCATTGTTCAAGAAAGGCTGTAAAGACAATTCTAGTAACTACAATTTAACATCAGTGGTGAGTAAAGTTTTAGAAACAATAACCAAGGAAAAAATTAACAGGTACTTGGAGAGGTTTAAGCTAATTAAGGAGAGCCAACACGGATTTGTAAAAGGCAGATCATGTTTGACTAATCCAATTGAAATTTTTGATGACGTAACAGGGAGGATCTATGAAGGGAATGCAATGGGTGGCGTCTACATGAATTTTAGGAAGGCGTTTGACAAAGTACCACATACAAAACTGATTAACAAAATTGAGGCTCATGGAATAGGTAGGTCAGTGGCAGCTTGGATAAGGAATTGGCTTAAGGACAGAAATAGGCGAGTTGTGGTAAATGGCTGTTTTTCAGACTGGAGGGCCACTGCTTTTAAATGACCTGGATATTGGAATACAGAGTAGAATTTCTAAATTTGCCAATGACACCAAACTTGGGGGTGTGGCAAACAGTGAGGATGATACCAATCAACTGCAACAGGACATAGAAAGGCTAGCAGAATGGCCAGATGGAATTTAATAGAGAAGTGTGAGGTGATGCATTTTGGCAGAAGGAACCGGGAGAGGCAATATAAACTTAATGGCACAGTTTTAAAGAGTGTGCAGGGACAGAGGGACCTGGGAGTTAATGTGCAAAGGTGGCAGGACAGAGTGGTTCGCAAGACATATGGGATCGTGGGTTTCATAAATAGAGGGATTGAGTACAAAAGTAGAGAAATTATGCTGAATCTTTATAAAGCGCTGGTTAGGCCACAACTGGAGTATTGCATCCAGTTCTGGTCACCACACTTTAGGAAGGATGTGAAGGCCCTTGAGAGGGTGCAGAGGAGATTTACCAGAATGGTTGATCTTAGCTACAAGGACAGGTTGGTGAAGCTGGATTTGTTTTCATTAGAGCAAAGGAGGTTGAGGGGTGATTTGATAGAGGTGTACAAGTTTATGACGGGTTTAGATAGGCTAGACAGGGAAAGGCTGTTCCCACTAGTTGTTGGTACAAGGACTAGGACACAGATTTAAGGTTTTGGGCAAGAAATACAGGGGGGGGGGGGGGGGGTTGAAGGGAGAGATGTGAGGAAAAACTTTTTTATGCAGTGAGTGGTGAGGAACTTGCTGCCAACGAAAGTGATGGAAGCAGGCACACTCAATGGTTTTCAAGGGAAGACTGGATAGGCACTTGAGTGAAATAAACTTGCAGGGCTACGGGGATAGAGCAGGGGAATGGTACTGACTCGATTGCTCTGCAGAGAGCCGGCACAGATTCGATGGGCCTAACGGCCTCCTTCTATGCTGTTATGACTATGATGACAAGTAGTCCCATATTGGGACATGTAGAGTGGAATCAAAAGACGGCCGCATCACAGAAGTAGACTATGAGGGAGAGGCAGTGAGAGCAGAACAGGGTAGAAGGCCACACATGGTCAAGGAGGGATAACACACTGCAGTTGTAGCCACAAAGATGTTACCTGTGACATCATCAATCCCAGTGCTACAGGCAGGACAAAAACCACAATGCAGCGCCAAGATTTTAGATCGATTCTGCAAGCCAGCAGCTGCCTGGATATTCAGATCCTGCTCTAGAGATCAAATGAGAACCGAGTAAATCCATTCATTCAAAAGTTGTCCAAAAAAAATGTAATGAGTTAAAAAATAAAATCAAGTTAAGTGACGCACCCTCAGGTAACAATACATTGTGAGGTAAAAGCACATTTTGATCTTTAATGACAAAAGGAAATTAGAATTCCTCTGTAGTTGACATTATTGTACTTTTATTTTTAAATATTGAGAACTTTACACAACTTGGCAAAACTGGATCTCTCTATAATTAGAGTGCAAACACACAATGTGATCTTTAAATTTTACAAAGTTGAGTAAAGTTGTAATAACATGATAGTGGGAAGAAGGAAGTCTGGGACTTTATGGAAAATTCAAGGACATCACTGCAAGAGATTTGAAGTACGTATTACGAAAACTCCCTGAAGTGTGTGTTCTCGAAAGCGTCAATGCTTGATTTGTCATCTTTTCCATTTATTACTTTTGCTTTTGTCTACGCTTTGTTTCCATAGACCGTCTCAAGAGATGGAGGTAACCGAAGGCGGACTGGAATTCAGACGAGAACATTCTTATGCTGCTGCTTCCAGACCGTCATATCACCAATTGCCAGCAGTACAGCATATCCACAGTGCAGATCCACCCACATCCTACAGATTTCAGACGTATAGCCCACAAATTCCCATAGAGCAAAACAGAATTCCTACAATGAAGAACCAAGTTTTGTTAACAAGAAGCGTCTTGATCAGGGTTTCTTAAATAGCCTAACAGGCTTCGATAATCCACGTTTAATATCTTACATCAGCAGGCATTTTGTGTCGACTTTTCATATTTATAAAGGGAACTGCCGATGCAAACTGGTCATGCTGTAATGACACCGTATCAAAGTTCCCATTGTAAATGCAGGAATTTATATAATGCAAATATAAAACCAAGGACAGAACTTATGACTTTAAAATGGAGACTGAAACATGTCTGTGTGCCCAGGTCCAATTATCCCAAGGCTCTACATAGAAACATAGAAGATAGGAGCAGGAGTAGGCCATTTGGCCCTTCGAGCCTGCTCCGCCATTCAACGAGATCATGGCTGATCATCCAAACCCTAGCACCCGGTCCCTACACCAACAGCCATCCCACCCAAGCCCTATCCCCGTAACCCCATAACCCCACGTATTTAATCCCCCCTATACTAAGGGCCAATTTTTATCATGGCCAATCAACCTAACCCGCACATCTTTGGACTGTGGGAGGAAACTGGAGCACCCGGAGGAAACCCACGCAAACACGGGGAGAATGTGCAAACTCCACACAGACTTGAAGATTACACTTGGTCTTGATTCCCCATATGCAATACCACAGGAGACGGACTAATATAATATTTGAACACAACCAACATTAAAATTACTGTCTCTCCACTTAAATGTCAAGAGTTTTAGTTACAAGGTACATTATGCAATCTTTTTTGATGGATGGAGTAAAAGGAGAAGGGATCAATTCCTTTCATCTTTTTTGATATAGATTCACAAATGTTTAAACCACAATGTAAAACAGATGTACAACAGCTCTACTACCAAGTTTCAATAGGTGCCTAATCATCTTATACTTTTAAAAATCTTCCTCTATTGTTCCATTTATAATTGCAGCTGGACCTGTTTGTAATTCTAAAATAGTCCTTATTCCAAGTTCTAACTGGCGTAAGACAGACACATCTCTGGAACAGGTCTCGTGCCAATGCCAATTTCAGATATTCGGAATAAATATGTAGCAGAGTGGGCTTATAACCCAAACCCACATACCAGCTGGTGCATTCCTTCTCTTCACACTTGCCCTTTCCTCCTACTGATTTACCACTCGGCCCTTTTGTGCCAACAATTATTGAAAGTATTAAAATAGCTGGGTATACACAGAACTGGCACCTACTAGAGCTACTCACTAGTAATAAGTCAGTTCCACTACTATACTCTCACAGATTTGAATGCTCACCCTCAATTACAGCAATCCATCTCAGAACAGCCATGGTGTGGGGGGGATATGCTTTGCAATTTTCAATAAGAATTATGCATCTCAGACCATAGCAACCCTTCCACCATAATTAGTACATCCAACAAGTATGCAGTCAGAAAATCACTAATCATACACTGCAGACTACAGCGAGCCGCCACAGAAAGTGAAAGCTGCCGTCATTAAGCTGCCAGTAAAGGGTTTAATCCTGCAAACAATTTAGCTCGTTTTGCCCCTCCTTGAGCAGGAAACTATTATAATAATGTTATTAGTCAGACAAGCTTCTTTCAATTTAGATTACATTGATTTTTTGCTGCTGCTCCTTCAAATAAGTTTTGGGATTGTTATATGTGTACCAAGGCGTAGACACACAATTAAAAAATAAGCACATTGTCCTTTCACACTAAAGGTGTTCATGCCAGGAAATCTAGTTTACTGGCTTCTGGTATAGAAATGGGAAGATATGGGGGATTGTGCACACGCAGAGAGGACAGTGCACGAGAGAGATTGAGCGAGCGAGCGAGGGACAGGAAGTGAGTGGAGGAAGAAAGAACCTGTATTCACATAGCATATCACCAACTCCTCAAGACATGGCAAAGTGCACCCAATAAATTCATTTTTTGAAGTGTATGTTACTGTTATGTAGGCAAATGCAGCAGCTAATTTGTACACAGCAAAGTACAAACAATTTTTGAAGAGAATTTCTTGAACTTTTTTATTCATGCCAAAAGCATCCCACCCCCACACCAATGCTAACCACCTTCATTATTAAATCTCAAAACACAGAATAAAGTACTAAACATAATTTAATTTAGGAATCCAACCACTGCATAATTTTTTCTTAAATTACACAGGAAACAGTTCGACACGGGGACGTGCTGATGCAGATGATGAGTAACACTGCCCTTTCATTTCTGGGACCTGGTGTGGGCCATTTATTTTACGTGGTTGCCGACAGTGGCGCTGGGTCATACACTTTACAGCTCAAACTAACAGGATTGAAGTCTCATACTGCTTGCTTGAAGGAATTGGAGGCAACCTATTGGCTTGGATAGGAAATTGATTAGGAGGTAGGAGACAGAGTAGAGATAATGGGTATGTACTCAAATTGGCAGGATGTGATTAGTGGTGTCCACTAGGGATCTTTACTAGGGCCACAGCTTCTCAATATATTAATAAATGACTTGGATGAAGGAATGGAGAGCTGTATATCTAACTTTGCTGACGACACTAAATTAGGTGGCACAGTAAATAATGTAGATGGGAGCAGAAAGTTGCAATGGGCCACTGATAGATTAGGCGAGTGGGCAAAACTGTGGCAGATGAATTTCAATGTGGGGATGTGCAAGGTCATCTACTTTGGACCTAAAAGATATAGATCAGAGTATTGTCTAAATGACGAGAAGCTAGGTACTGTGGATGAACGGAGAGAATTAGGGGTCCAAGTACAGAAATCACTAAAAGCTAGTGGACAGGAAGAAAAAATAATTCAAAAGGCTAATGGAATGTTGGCCTTTATCTCAAGAGGGCTTGAATACAAAGGGGTGGAAGTTATGTTACAGCTGTAGAGAGCTCTGGCTAGACCCCATCTGGAGTACTGCGTTCAGTTCTTGTCACTGTAATCTCAGGAAGGATATATTGGCCTTTTAGGGGGTGCAGCGCAGATTCATCAGAATGATACCAGGGTTAAATTAGGAGGACAGGTTGCATAGACTAGGCTTGTATTCCCTTGAGTATAGAAGATTAAGGGGTGATCTAACAGGTGTTTAAGACGATTAAAGGACTTGCTAGGGTAGATAGAGAAACTATTTCCTCTGGTGGGGGAGTACAGAACAAGAGGGCATAGCCTTAAAATTAGAGATAGGCTGATCAGGGATGATGTCAGGAAGCACTTCTTCACACAAAGGGTAGTGGAAATCTGGAACACTCTCCCCCAAAAAGATGTGAGGCTGGGGGTCAATTGAAAATTTCAAAACCGAAATTGATAATACCCTTGCCTAACAGCAAAAATCTAAGAGTTACAGAACCAAGGTGGGTAGATGGAGTTAAGATACAGATCAACATGATCTAATTGAATGGTGGAACAGGCTGGAGGACTGAATGTCCTACTCTTATTCCTATGATTCCAATTAAAACAAGTTTGAATTTAAAGCTATATGTTACAAAACTGCCCGTAGCAACTTTTACATAGCACTAAAACCTGTGCTAGTGGCAGTGCAAATTGGTTTCAACCATGGCTGAGTGATAAAAGGTTGTACATTCAAGCTCCACTTCAGAAACTTGAGCACATAATCTAAGCCAACGCCTCAGTGCCGTGCTGAGGGAGGTATTTACAGCAGTTTAAAAAATTCTTACTTCCAGCAGAAAAATGTAGTTATAGCCAACGTGAAGATGTACTATATTATTTCTTGGAAACATGATGCTGGAAGCATTTTAGCTTTATATTATGCTCCAATTTACAATACACAAATACATTTATTGCACCTTTGATTGTTACCAGGTGTCTATTTAATGTGGAACATCTTGAAGATATTATGAAGTGATCTTCTCATTTTTGTAGCTGAACAAACAAATCTATACTACCTGAACCACCAGTTAGTACAAAATTCCTGCCAGTTCTTGCCCCATTTGCTAATTCACACATCTCAGCTATGCCAGTATCCCAAACCCAAGTGCCCAGTGTGACGAGATGCAGCAGGTTTGCCAAGACGCAAGAGGCCTCCAGGCCTTATATCATTAATTGTTTTTCAATGGATGGGTACCTGTTCAAGGCAGTTGGCTGTCGATTACATCTAACTCACTAAAAATTGTCCTCGAGGCTAGTCCAGGGTGTAGAGCATAAACTGTTTAGATGCTGCAGTTATTCCTGGAGATTGTGGACAAATCAACAGGCACCACCATCTCACCACAAAATGTTTTTATAGTTATGCCTCAATCCATTTCCTTACTATCCAAGCAGAGGTCACAATATTTGCATCAAGTTAATGCAAGGTCTGTTGGAAGGAACAGATTCACGAGTCATTTCCGCCATGCCACACTTCATTCTCGTCTTTCATAACTCTCACTTCCACAAAGCAAACTATCTTTCCACTGTATCTGCATGCCTATCTGGTTAACTATTGAACATGTTCCATAGAGGGAAACTAAAGGGGAGCAGAGAGGGAGTTTTTTCCATTTAGCAAAAGATGATATTGTTTACTGGTCTCACACACCACCCTCATTTGGTTATGGGTCACTTCACAGGTTGCCAGTCACACTCATCCTCATTAAGTTCCCACCTCCAATACAACAATAAGACCAAAGCCATCCCGTTTGGCTTCTGCTGAAAATACTTCACCTTTGCTGCTAATTCTAACTCCCTCCCCACCTACTCGCTCAGGCTGAACCTCGACATACACAGACTCTGCATCATATTTGACAACAGGCTTAACTTCAAATCCCATGTCCTAGCCATCACCAGGACTACCTATTTCCACCTTTAAAATGCCACCTGCCTCTGCTCTTACCTCACCCCAACACTGCTGAAACCCCACCCAACTCTTAATTTTCAGGCTCTCCTCACTGGCCCTCCTGAGCCACATCAACTCATCCAAAACAGCACCAATCCCACACACCAAGTCCTGCTCTGTTTTGACCCTTGTACTTACCAACCTCCACTGGCTCTGTCTTGTAATGCACTGAAATCAAAATACTGCACAGCCTCTGCCATCCTTACCTCTACAAAAATCACCCTTATGGTCTAGCATATTTCTCATTCCTCCATCACCATCAAGCTGAGATGCCAACGCTGGTTCCGTGTGGAGTGCAGGACTACCTGCATGCTAAACAGCAAAAGCAACAGGCTACAGACAAAGCGCAACAGTCCCAGAACCAATGGATCAGAGCAAAGCCCTACCACATCCAGTTGAGAATGTTGGCGGACAATCAGACAACAATTGGTAGGAGGTGACTTCATGAGTATCCACAATCTCAGCCATGGCAGAGCCTAGCACTGGAGTGTAAGAGAAAAAGCTATAGTATTTGCAAGTGTGCACCATAACTACCCAATCTCCACCCCCAGTTAACCTGTTCCAGTGACCTACCCAAAAATATGGAAAATTGCCCAGTTTTCTCCTATCCACACAAAACAAGACAAATCTAGCTTGGCTATTTCTTGCCCCATCAGCCTAATTATCAGCAAAGTTGTGGAAGGAGTCATCAACAGTGCCATCAATTACATAGGATATACGGCACAGAAACAGGCCATTCGGCCCAACCAGTCCATGCCGGCGTTTATGCTCCACTCCAGCCTACTCCCATCTTTCCTCATCTAAATCTATCAGGTAACCCTCTATTCCCTTCTCCTTCATATGCTTGTCCAGCCTCCCCTTAAATGCATCCATACTATTCGCTTCAGCCACTCCCTGTGGTAGCGAGTTCCACATTCTCACCACTCTCAAAGAAGTTTCATCTGAATTTCCTATTGGGATTTCTTGGTGACTATCTTAAATTGATGGCCTCTAGTTATGCTCTTCCCCACAAGTAGAAACACTCTGTATCTACTATCAAAACCTTTCATAATTTTAAAGACCTCTATTAGGTCACCCCTCAGTCTTTTTTCAAGAGAAAAGAGACCCAGCCTGTTCTTCCTTTCCGGATATGTATACCCTCGCATTTCTGGCATCGTCCTTGTAAATCTCCTCTGCACCTCTCCAGTGCCTCTATATCCTATTTATAATATGGCGACCAGAACGGCACACAGTACTCCAAGTGTGGTCTAAGCAAGGTTTAGTATAACTTCCCTACTTTTCAATTCTATCCCTCTAGAAATAAACTCTAGTGCTTGGTTTGCTTTTATAGCCTTGCTAACCTGTGTCGCAACTTTTAATGATGTGTATTTGTACTCGGAGGTCCCTTTGTTCCTCTACCCCACCTAGACTCGCCCTCCAAGTAATAAGTGACCTCCCTATTCTTCCTACCAAAATGTAATAACTCACATTTATCTGTGTTGAACTTAATTTGCCAACTATTTGCCCATTCTGCAAGTTTATTAATGTCCTCCTCAGTATTGACTATCCCACCCCCCCCCCCCCAAATGTGTCATCCACAAATTTAGAAAGTGTGTTTTTGATTCCAAAGTCTAAATCGTTAATGTAAATTGTGAACAGCAGTGGTCCTAGCACTGATCCTTGTGGAACGCCACTACCCACTTTCAGCCACTGTGAATAGCTACCCTTTACTCCCACTCTCTGCTTTCTGTCTTGAAGCCAGCTAGCAATCCATTCTGCTACTTGTCCCCTGACTCTGCATTCTCTGACATTATTCATTAGTCTATTATGGGATACCTCAGCGAAGGCCTTTTGAAAATCTAGATAAATTACATCTACTGCATTACCATTGTCTACTCTCTCTGTAACCTCTTCAAAAAATTCAAGGTTGGTCAAGCAAGATTTTCCCTTTTGAAATCCATGCTGACTATTCATTATTATACTTTTTGTTTCGAGATGTTCTTCTATTCTCTCCTTTAGTAGGGATTCCATTATTTTTCCTACCACCGATGTTAAACTGACTGGGCTATAATTCCCTGGACATGTTCTATCCCCCTTCTTAAATATAGGTATTACGTTAGCTATCCGCCAGTCCCCTGGCACTACACCTTTTTCTAACGAATTATTAAATGTGTAGTAATGCCTCTGCTATCTCTTCCCTAGATTCTTTTAAAATGCGTGGATGCAATCCATCCGGACCAGGGGTTTTATCCTCTGAGTTTGATTAGTTTATTTAATATATCCCCTTTTTAAAAAAAAATCTTAAATACACTTCTCATTACTCATAACATCCAATGTCATGTCCACTTGTTCTATCTCCATGGTAAATACCAAAGCGAAATAATGATTTAATATTTCTGCCATCTCCCTATCGTTACCTGTGGTATTGTCCTGTTTATCCCTTAATGGCACTATTCCCAACCCGACCTTCCTTTTTTATTGATGTGCCTATAAAATATTTTATCAAGCAGCACATACTCACTATTAACCTGCTCACTGGCATTCAGTTTGGATTCCACTGGAACCAGTGCTCCAAAATCTTATCACAATGCTGATCCAAACATGGACCCGGGAGCTAAATGCCAAAGAGATAAGATGAGCTGCCCTCAGCTTCAAGGTGGCTAGCAACCAACCAATTATAGCACCAAAGAACCCTAGAAAAGCTAAGGTCTATGGAGATAAATAGAAAAACACTCCAGTACCTGGAATCTTGCCTGATGCACTGGAGAATGGTCATAATTCTTGCAACCGAATCTCAGTCCCAGGGCATTCCGGCAAGAATTCCTCAAAGATCTTCCACTGCTTCATCAATGACTTCCCCTCCCTAAAGGTCAGGAGTGGGGCAGTATGCTAATAAGTCCACCATGTTCAGCTCCATTAACAGCTCTGATAATAAAGCAGCCAAAACTCTTCGAGAGGGAGCACTTGGACAATATTTGGATTTCACTGACAAGTGGCAGATAACATTCACACCACATAAGTGATCACCAATGAGAGACCATCACCATAATCTTCAGAATGCCATCAATGGCACTCTCAATGTGAACGTGCATGCTGCACATTCAAGCTCGAGCTTTATGTACAATAAACTTCAGAGCAATGAGAGCGCAGATTGGCAACCCTTAACGATTGCAACTTCCAGAATGCAGATATCTGCCCACACATCTTTCTCAGTCGGTTTAACATGTAGCAAAGCACGACTCTTCCTTAGCTTTTCAACAATGCCTCTAACCTAACATCAGTTTGGGGCTTGATCTATTTTGGTAGTATATTGCCGCAATGTTTGGATTTTTCTAGAACCTGTCCTTCTGGGAACGCAGGGTTCTCATATTGTACTGGTGTAGAGTAAATGTTGACCAGTGTTAACAGAGATGTGTGTATGAGCAGCCATGCTCAGAGTTAGAGGAAGCTAGAGCACCACTGGCAATGGTATAATGCAGCAACTGCGACCAAGTAAATCCTATTTAACACCAACTCACCTGTGCAGTACTGCATTTCATTACTGTTAAAGCAGCTGCATAAAAGGCTGCTGCTCTGTAGGCCAGGAGCTTAGTGCCGGGTTTGAAACATAGAAGATAGGAGCAGGAGTAGGGCATTCGGCCCCTCGAGCCTACTCCGCCATTCAATGAGATCATGACTGATGATTCAAATTCAGTACCCTGTCCCTGCCTTCTCCCCATATCCCTTGATCCCTTTAGCCTTAAGAAATATATCTAACTCCTTCTTGAATATATTTAATGAATTGGCCTCAACTGCCTTCTGTGGTAGAGAATTCCACAGGTTCACCACTCTCTGGGTGAAGAAATTCCTCATCTGTCCTAAATGGCTTACCTCTTATCCTTGGACTGTGACCCCTGGTTCTGGACTCCCCGGCCATCGGGAACATCCTTCCTGCATCTAGTCTGTCTAGTCCTGTCAGAATTTTATAAGTTTCAATGAGATCCCCTCTCATTCTGCTAAACTCCAGCGAGTATAAGCCCAATCGACCCAATCTCTCCTCGTACATCAATCCTGCCATCCCAGGTATCAGTCTGGTGAATCTTCGCTGCACTCCCTCAATGGCAAGAACATCCTTCCTCAGATAAGGCGACCAAAACTGCACACAATACTCAAGATGTGGTCTCACCAAGGCCCTGTACAACTGCAGCAAGACATCCTTGTTCTTGTACTCGAATCCTCTCGCTACGAAGGCCAACATACCATTTGCCTTCTTAACCGCCTGCTGCACCTGCATGCTTACCTTCAGCGACTGGTGCACAAGGACACCCAGGTCTTGTTGCACTTCCCCTTCTCCCAATCTATTGCCGTTCAGATAATAACCTGCCTTCCTGTTTTTGCCACCAAAGTGGATAACCTCGCATTTATCCACATTATACTGCATCTGCCATGCTTCTGCCCAATCACCAACCTGTCCAAATCATACTGGAGTTTCTCAGCATCCTCCTCACAGCACACACGCCCACCCAGCTTTGTGTCGCCTGCAAACTTGGGGATATTACATTTGTTCCCTCGTCTAGATCATTTATACATATATAGTGAATAGCTGGGGTCCTAGCACCGATCCCTGCGGTGCCCCACTAGTCACTGCCTGTCCGGAAAAAGACCCGTTTATTCCAACTCTTTGCTTTCTGTCTGCCAACCAGTTCTTTATCCAAGTCAGTACCTTGCCCCCAATCCCATGTGCCTTAACTTTACACGTTAATCTCTTATGCGGGACCTTATCGAAAGCCTTCTGAAAGTCCAAATATACCACATCCACTGGTTCTCCCTTTTCTATTTTACCAGTTACATCCTCAAAAAATTCCAGTAGATTAGTCACTGGTCCTGGTCTTCAAACACTCTCTTCCTCAGGCATCCAAAGGCTGCACTGGCACACTGAAGGCGGTGTTGGACTTAGTCGTCGACGTCTGCCCTTGTTGACAGTAGGCTCCCAGTGATACCCACCCTGCTGTATGCCTCAGAGACATGGACCATGTTCAGCAGGCACCTCAAAGCACTGGAGAGGTACCACCAACGCTGCCTCTGCAAGATCCTGCAAATCCATTGGCAGGATAGGTGCACCAATGTCAGTGTTCTTGCTCAGGCCAACATCCCCAGCATCGAAGCTTTGACCAAGCTCGATCATCTCCAATGGACGGGTCACATTGTCCGCATGCCCGATACGAGACTCCCAAAACAAGCGCTCTACTCGGAGCTCCGGCACGGTAAGAGAGCCCCAGATGGGCAGAGGGAATGCTTCAAGGACACCCTCAAAGCCTTCTTGAAAAAGTGCAACATCCCCACCGACACCTGGGAATCCCTGGCCCAAGACCGCACAAAGTGGAGGAGAAGCATCCGGGAAGGCACCGAACACCGAGTCTCTTTGCTGGGAGCAAGCGGAAGCCAAGCGCAGGGAGCGCACGTCAACCCAAGCACCCCACCCACCCACCCTTTCAACCACCGTCTGCCTCACCTGTGACAGAGACTGTAGGACCTGCATTGGACTCATCAGTCACCTGAGAACTCATTTTTAATGTGGAAGCAAGTCATCCTCGGTTCCGAGGGACTGCCTAAGAGAAGAGAGATAAAAGGCTACAATAGTAAAAGGTTAAAAGTCGTAATGCGATGAGATCAAACATTGTCTTTTTGTAAAATCTTGAAATAGACTTGTTCTGCAAGGATACAAATATGGTTTCATGTTTATCACCTCAGTAACAATAAACACAGCATAAATGCACAAGAATGTAGCAACGGCCACATCTGCCTAATTGATCGATTACCACCAAAATACTGTAGTCAGGGTGGTGATCAAAGCCAAGAAGCCCATGTGCCTCTTCCATGAATCACTGCTGTATTACAATATTGCAGCAGCACCTGCAGGCTTTCTCAAACAGAACTATAATTTTTAACAATTATAGTTATTAATAAAAAGAGAAAGTGCAGCATTAAATCCAAAATGATTTTTATGCAGCAGACCCTGCAGGTAAATCCTTGGAGCTCCAGATTGCAACGCAAGCAGATGTTTGAACTCTTCCAATGTGTCAAACTGCAGCATTAATCATCAGCCAATATTGCCAAAAAAAGGATTACCTCAAGCCCCATGCCATTTAGTCACATCAGGTTATGAAAACCATCATAATTGAGCTCCCCAAATGGCTGAGTGGCTAAAGGCACCATTTGGTATGGTACTGAGCCATGCTGATCAAAAGGTTGCAACTCTGTGCTGACTGAGCTGGGGTGCTACAGAGACCCATGGCTACTAAGGAGGAGGGGAGAGGGAAGAATCAGTTCCCATTCTAGATTGCTTTCTGGAGACTTCCACTCCAGACTCCTAACCAGTAATGCTTGCTGGAAATTGCACATCAGATGTGAACAGGATCAGCCATGACAGAATCCTACACACAAAGAATGGTAATTTGGCAAGGTACCAGATGGCTACCTGCGCACATAAAACTCTAGCCCAATAAGAATCCACATCTTAGGGATGAAAAAAAAAAGCAAAAACCCATCTAAAACTAATTTCATTAAAGCTCCTTACTGCTGACCTATCCAAAGCCATTGCAGCATTGTTCACTCCCCTAGTCTCTAGCCACCTGTACGGAAGAGGTTCCCACAGCAACTCTGCTGCTTTATATTTTTCAAAGTTATTTGGTGACTACTATTATATCCTTATGTATTTACTTTTTTTTAAAATTACATAAAGATCAAAGTGCAGCAGAGCAAATGATGATGATATTGGCAAAGAATGAGCGTATAACTAAATCAGAGCAGGTCTCCAGAGTTATCAGGTTGTCCACAGGAGGGATTATGAGGGCTGATGTGCAGTGGTTTCACATACAATGCTAAAACAGTTTTTAAGACATCCAAAGAGTTAATCTAAACAGGGATTGAATTGTAATCAGAACCTTATCTTGTGGGAACTCCATTTCTGTGCAAGTAATTTACTTGTTTGTTAAGCTACAAAAATCATTCATTTGTCAGATAGCAGATAGGACAGTTGAAGCATTACTGTTTGAACAGATTTATTGGTATTTGAGACAACAATCTTTGAAGCTTTTAATCTATAACTAGGAATGGAGCTGGGACTGTCTTGAACGAATGGAGTTATTTTACATTACCAGTTTATTTTTAGTATGATGGGGCTCATCAACAAAAGCTAGGTCCAAGAAAAGGCCATTCAGCACATCAAGGTTTATCCCTCTACTACCCTAACTCTCCCACCTTAGCACTCAGCTGTATTTTGATCCTCTCCAATGTTGTGGCCTCCAATATCCTGACAAATTATTCCAACATTGTGGCTCTTGAGTAAAGAGGTTCAAGATATTTGTTTCAAATTTCCTCTTCACTAATTCCCATTTTGTCCTCAGATCCTATTTTCCTGGCTTACTTTAAAATAGTCTGGGTTGACCTCATCTGTACTATTTAGTATCCCATGTACTTTGATGAGATTTCTCTTCTCCTACCCCATCATCCCAAAAAAATCTTCAAGACTGTAAAGCTGAAGTTCAACCCTTTTACACTTTACCTTTTCAAACAAGTGTACTACACTCTCCATTTTGTGTTAATGCCAATCAAAACTGAACACTGGGATCTACGTGCAGTTTCCATTGTAGTATCTAAACCTAACTTCTGTAGATTTGCTCTGCTTTTACTGTTCTAGCTATATATCTTAGAAGTCTTTAGCTTTTTTTTTTAAATTGCTCTGCCACATTGTCTGAATGTTGAAAGTGATTATGGGGGAAAAATTCAGTTGGTTTGCGCCTCCCGTTAGCGCCTTAAGAGGGCGCTAATGGGGCGCAAAGCAACTAGCGTCCAGGCGCGGCGATGTTTGCGCTGCTTGCGAAATTAACTAGACTGACTTCTAGAGAGATTCAATGCTGTGTGAAGGAGTTTTGGGTACTGAGCAGCACTTCGCAAGTTCATTTTGATTTGCCCTTCCTTGTATCGATTTAGGAGAGACTGTGGGGGCTGCACTCTGAGCTCTTTCCCTGGGTCTCTCCATTGTTCTTTCCAGCAGATTTGATGTACAGGTCTCTCCAGGCCGAGATTCCAGGCTGCAATGAGCAGGATGTGGATTGAGAGCAAAATCAACCCTCCCCATTAAGATAAAAACAGAAAATTCTGGAGAAACTCAGCAGGTCAAGCAGCATCTGTGAAGAGAGAAACAGAGTTAACGTTTCAGGTCGATGACCATTCGTCAGAACTCCCCTTTAAGAATTGGCCGGTGCCAGTGTGTCTGTGTTCCATTGCTGACTGACATCACGAGCTTCGCCAGCACTCTGAGGTAGCGCCTTGCTCCTCGGCCTTTGCGCCTTAAGACAGGTGTGAAGCGCCTGATTTAGCGCTCCAATCACCTCCAGGAGCGATAAAAGCCAAGTTTGCCGTCGGAGACAATAATTAGCACCAGGCGTTAAACTTGGCGCACGGCCGATAATGACGCCCCAAACGGGGCGATACTGAATTTTCCCCCCTGTGTCTATTACTCATCTCAGGCCCCTTTGCCTCTGCTAAATTAATTCCATTCATTGGATAAGACACATTTTTTTGACCTGTGCACAATACGTTCATCGGGGTTACATTTCACTTGTACGCCCAATTGCATAACTGAGCTAAATCCATTTGCAAATTTTCATTTGCACCCTCTCTCCACTCCTCCTTACTTTATAGTCAGAACATTTTACAAACTTGCAGATGGTTTCACTAGCTAGGTACAGTAATTTATGTAGATCAGAAACTGGGTCCAAGTACTGATCCCTGGAGTACTCCATTCTTCACTTTCCCTCCCATGTGGCAATGCACCTCATCAATATTTTGTTTCCTATTTGTAACAATTTCTTATCTAGTCTCACATTCTACCCTGGATTCCTTTGGCTTTTAAAGTCATATGGAACTTTGTCAAAAACTTTCTGAAAGTCCCAATAAACTAGATCATAGGGAGTTCCAATATTTACTTTATTCCCAATGTATTGAAACAACTCCGGTTTGGCAGGCAGGATCTTTTCTTCTAAAATCCATGCTAGCTTTTTAAAATCAAATTACTATACAACAACAACTTGCCTTTATATAGCGTCTTTAACATAGTAAAATGCCCCAAAGCACTTCACAGGAGCGTTCGCAAACATAATTTGACACCAAACCACATAAGGAGATATTAGCATATTCAGTGACCAAAAGCTTGGTCAAAGAGGTAGGTTTTAAGGAGTATTTTAAAGGCGGAGAAAGGTAGAGAGGCAGAGGGGTTTAGGGATGGAATTCTAGAGCTTAGGCCCTCGGCAGCTGAAGGCATGGCCCCCAATGGTGGAGCTAATTAAATTCGAGGATACTCGAGGCCAGAATTGGAGGAATGCAGAGATCTGAGGGTTATAGAGCTGGAGGAGGTTGCAGAGATAGGGAGGGATTTGAAAACAGAAGAGAATTTTAAAACCGAGGCAATGCTGGACTGGGAGCAAATGTAGGTCAGCTCCACTCGCCTACCTGTAATGTATGTACCTTTAAGGGGGAGAACTACTTTTTACAGCTCCTGTATCCTGTAGTACCGGCAGTGACCACACCTGTATATAAACCCTGAGTAGTGATCTGTACAGTCAGTTGCAGTTTGAACCCTCATTCAGTAAACACCTGTTGATCGTTCCCTGCAGTCTGTTGTCTGATTATTGAAGGACACAACATTAAGATACACGGATATAACATTGGCGACGACGCAGATTCGAACCTACCTGCAACTCTGCATCACCTCCCAGGGATTCGCTCCTGGAGAACAGTGGAAGGAGGTCGAGTCCAGAAGCACGGGCGTCGACCACGGGCAACCGCCCAGTCATCCAGCGGAGATTTGAGCATCGCAGGACAGGCTGTCGAGAGCCAGGCTTGGCTTTCCAGTCACGGTGGTCCAGCGAAACGGGCTGGCAACAGGTACTGCGCAGACCTTTCCCGGACAGCGGTGGCTAGAGCCGACCGAGGGGCACAGAAAAAGGCCGAGCAGCGTCGACGGGGGAGAGAGAGAGGGGGCAGGAGCGCACAGGGCGCAGCCAGTGTTCAGGACCGAGTGGCATCAACTGGTAGAGAGAGACAAGAGAGAGCAGAGCGCAGCCGGTGGTCAAGGGCCGAGCAGCGTCAACGGGGGAAAGAGATGCGCGCAGGAAAACGCGAGGCGCTGCCATTGCCACGAGGACCGCAGAGAGCGGCATTGGCAGCAGCGCAGGAGCAGCGCACGAAACCCACAGGGCGTCGCCATTTGCCACGAGGACCGTCGAGAGCGGCGTTGGCAGCAGCGCGGGAGACGCCATTTTAAGCTGCAGCGGGGAAGAAAGGAAAGCACGGGAGACGCCATTTTAAGCCAGTCTAACCACACCCAAAAATGCCGAAGAGTGGCAGTATCACAGCGTTCGACAATGAACTCGAAGATTGGACGACATACGTCGAATGCATAGAAGTATACTGCAACAAGGCGAATGAAGTGCCAGATGACAAGAAAGCGCTGGTATTGTTGAATTCAATGGGTGCAAAAACATATGGCTTACTACGAAACCGAGTAACCCCAGAGAAGCCAGTAGAAAAGGATTTTGAAAACATATACAGGACCACTTAAACCCCAAACCGCTGCTGATAGCAGAAAGATTTAAGTTTCACAAAAGGAACCAGCATAAAGATGAAAGTAATGCTGAGTATTTAACGGAACTGCGCAAGCTATCGAAACACTGCCAGTTTGGAACGGGACTAGCAGATACTTTAAGGGACAAGTTTGTGTGTGGGCTTCAAAGTGAAGGAACCCAGAAACGGCTTCTATCAGAAAAGGATCTTACGGCAATGCTGAAAGCCTTGTCCAGCGTATCACATGAAGCAGCAGCATGGGGCGCTGCAAAGATACAAGACCGCAAGAATATGGCACAAATGAAATGTCATACGGAACAGTGAAGTGCTATCGCTGCATCAGAACAACACACGACCATAATGATTGCTGGTTCAAGGACAAAGTGTGCAGACAGTGTGGAAAAGTAGGACACATAGCAAGAGTCTGCAGGTTGGAAAAGAAAACCAGCAGCAAGAAATCTCCACAGGAGACGTACAAGAAGGTACATAAGGTGACGGAGAGTAGTTCAGACGAACAGAAGAGTGATACAGACTCCGGAAGCAAGGAGCTGGGTTGTCTGAAACTACATAATGTGATCAAAACGAAGGATCACCAAACTATCTGGGTCACGCTCAAGATAGCAGGAGTCCAAGTGAAAATGGAATTGGACACAGGATCAGCCCTAACAGTCATAAACCAAAGGGACTACAAGCGGCTATTCTCACATATACCCTTGAGAGATAGAGATCATCTTGAAGACGTACACGGGGCAAAAAGTCTACCCCAAAGGAAAAATAAGGGTGAACGTTATATATAACGGCAAGGAAACACCAAAAATGGACCTATATGTATTGCAAGATGGAGGACCACCACTGCTAGGACGTGAATGGATCCGGAAGATACAGCTAGATTGGCATTCCATACAAGCACTGACTGTAGATGCCAAAAAGGATGACGACGTCACACCTGGACGACTGTCAAAAATGCTAACTGACGCACAAGAAGTGTTCCAGCAGGGACTCGGAACACTAAAAGGCATAACAGCGACGATCAAGAGGAAAATACAAGCCCAAAGTTTTTTGTTTTTGTTTTTGTTTTTTTTAAGGCCAGACCAGTACCTTATGCGATCCGCCCAGCTGTCGAAGCAGAGCTGGAAGGTTTGGAACGTTCAGGAGTACTGTCCAAAGTGGACTGGAGCGAGTGGGCTACACTCATCATTCCTGTAATGAAGAGGTCGTTGAGTAATACGCCTGGGGAACCAAAGAAGGTTCGCATCTGTGGGGACTTTAAGGTGACAGTGAACCCAGTCCTTCACACTGTACAATATCCGCTTCCGCGGATTGAAGATATTTTCGCCTCGCTATCTGGAGGGAAACGCTTCACTAAGGTTGATCTGGCCCAGGCGTACCTGCAAATGGAGGTAGAAGAAGCCTCGAAAGAGTACCTCACGATCAACACTCAAAGGTCTCTACCAATACAACCGGCTGGTGTTCAGGGTAGCATCAGCTCCGTCTATTTGGCAAAGGGCAATGGAACAAGTCCTGCAAGGGATTCCAGGGACCCAGTGTTATTTGGACGAAATCCTGGTCACAGGCGAAAATGACAGCGATCACCTCGCCACCCTGGAGCAGGTGCTCACTAGATTGAAGGAATATGGGCTCCGAGCTAATCGCCACAAATGCAAGTTTTTCCAGAAGCAGATCTCGTATTGTGGCCACGTTATTGATAAAGAGGGGTTACATAAGTCCCCTGAAAAGATTGAGGCAGTAATCAAGGCTCCAGCACCGGAAAATGTGTCACAACTGAGGTCGTTCCTCGGGCTGGTGAACTACTACCATAGGTTCTTGCCGAATTTGTCTACCGTACTACACCCACTGAACACCCTACTGCAAACGGGGGTACCATGGAAGTGGAGTGACAAATGTAAATGAGCTTTCCAGAAGAGCAAAGCATTGATCACATCAAAAGAGGTGTTGGCTCATTTCAACCCAGCACTACCAATTCAGTTGGCGTGTGATGCATCACCCTATGGCATTGGAGCGGTGCTGTCGCACAAATTCCCGGGCGGCTCAGAGGCCTGTAGCCTTTGCATCTCGGTCACTAACCTCAGCCGAGCGCAACTACGCCCAGATTGACAGGGAGGCCCTCAGCCTAGTGTGGGGAGTGAAAAAGTTCAATCACTATCTGCACGGGCAGAAGTTCACCTTGCTGACTGACCACCAACCACTTGTCTCCATCTTTAATCCAAAGAAGGGCGTTCCAGTGATGACTGCGCAACGGCTACAAAAATGGTCCCTTTTTCTAGGGGCGCACCAATATGAAATCGAGTATAAGGGCACGAAACAGCATGGAAACGCTGATGGGCTATCACGCCTGCCACTGCCTACTGCGGAGGAAGCACCAGCAGTGGATCCTGTCGAAATATTTCATTCGACTATAATTGAATGCTTGCCAGTAACTAACACTGGTATAGAGAAGGAGACCCGAAATGACCCGACACTGTCTCGGGTATATGATTTGACAGTGAAGGGATGGCCAGCACATGGCGACTCACTGTTGCCAGCATTCTCATCCAGAAGAGAACAGCAGTCAGTATGCCAGGGGACCTTGATGTGTGGATCCCGAGTGGTAATTCCACCCAAGTTAAGGGAGAGAGTGCTCAATGAGCTTCATGAAGGTCATCTGGGAGGGGTGAAAATGAAAAGCCTTGCTAGGGCTTATGTGTGGTGGCCGGGGATCGATCAGCAAATCGAGGACCTGACAAAGAGCTGCTCAGGATGCCAGAAGGTCCAAAATGCACCACTACATGCCCCTCTACACCCATGGGAGTGGCCCTCATCTCCATGGCAACGGGTGCATATTGATTTTGCTGGTCCATTCATGGACTCAATGTTTTTAATAGCCGTGGATGCGCACTCGAAATGGCCTGAGGTGATCAAAATGTCCTCCACCACCACGGAGAAAACTATTGCAGTCCTACGGACCATTTTTGCGAGGAACGGCTTGCCAGAGCAGATTTGCTCTGATAACGGACCACAGTTTGTGTCCGAAGAGTTTCGAAGATTTATGAAAAGGAATGGGGTAAGGCATTACACATCCGCCCTGTATCATCCAGCCACAAATGGATTGGCTGCGAGGTTCGTACAAACCTTTAAAAAAGCAGTAAAGGCCATGTGCGATGACAACATTCCACTGCAGCATAAGGTGGACAATTTCCTGTTAGCCTACAGAAATGCGACACATGCAGTCACCAACCAGGCCCCGGCCATGATGTTCTTTAACCAAAGGTTGAGATCTCGTCTGGATTTGCTCAGACCAAATGTACGAAGAGATGTTGAGTGTAAGCAATTCCAGCACATCAATGAGACGCCGACAAGGAGCTTCATGTGGGCAACCAGTCTTGGCCCGCGACTACCGAACAGGGAAATGGCAACCAGGAACAATATGCACACGGCAGGGGCCACTAATGTACACAGTGGATGTTGGGGAGAACATTGTGAGACGCCATGCTGACCAGATCCTAGAGTAACAGGAACGAGTCAACCCCATGTCTCGGCCATACGTACCTGGTGAGGAACCCGACGTACAGGTCGCATCTACCTCAGAAACAATAGCATTGGAAGCTGATGAATCAACTGACGACAGGGTGTTAGAATCGCCTCCGCACCAAGAGCGAGACACTCGGGAAAGGCGTTGTCCAGAAAGAATCAGGAAGCCGCCCCAAAGACTGAATTTATAAATAAACTATTTTCAGTTAATGTTGCATGTTAAAAGTGTTAATTGTAATTAGTTTGATATTTAATTGTTAAATGAGTGTTATGGTACTGTTAATCTAAAAGGGGAGGAATTGTAATGTATGTACCTTTAAGGGGGAGAACTACTTTTTACAGCTCCTGTAGTACCAGCAGTGACCACACCTGTATATAAACCCTGAGTAGTGATCTGTACATTCAGCTGCAGTTTGAATCCTCATTCAGTAAACACCTGTTGATCGTTCCCTGCAGTCTGTTGTCTGATTATTGAAGGACACAACATTAAGATACACGGATATAACACTACCCATCAGAATAGGTTCCTTTTTTTTTAACCTATTATTGATGTTAAGCTAATGAATCTATAGGTGTTTGGGTCAGTTTAGTTGCCTTTTAAAAATATGGATACATTTGCTCACTCCACACCTGTGGAATCTTACCAGTAGCCTGCGACTATTTTATCCTTAACTTTATTGCAACACTGACAGAAGTCTGGGAGTAGGCTCACCTCTCGGCTGGGATAATGAAAATGACAGAGGAGCCTAAGATTAAAGGTTTGCAGAATTGAAAACATGCCCACACCTAGAATGAAGAGCGAGCTGAAGAGACACTGTTGTATAAATACATGGATTGATCAATTTATCCGGAATCCATGTCCTTTTGGAGAATCAAAATAAACTAGCATGGGCTTCTTTACGAAGGTCTACCTACAAGCATTTTGCTTCAAACTGCCTTATCTACTTTTAGCAGCAAAATGCCAAAATAAGCGGAGAAAGGAATTTGACAAATGCTCTGCAGGTGCAAAAGCAGATTTTTCAAATAGGCTTCAACTTGTAGATTTCTCTTGCTGGAAATAGAAGCAGACCAGGTAGAGCTGGTAGTTAGGTAGAGGAGAATAAAAGGTAACAACAGGATGGATGGCCCTTTGGTTCAGTACAGCCCGATTCTGAGCTAGTCCATAAAAATCCATTAAACAGGAGGCATCAAATTCAAATACTGTGCTAAACAAAATGGAGTAAGTATCAAGTTGCATTGATACTACCCACTTAAGAATAAAAATTTGATCACTAATCATCCATTGTTTAGGTCATAAAAGCTGTGGAATGCATCTCAGTAAAAAGGAGCAGGTGCCTTTGGTTATAAAGCTCTTAATCCATCTGTACACACTGAACTCTACTTCACTTATAGCAACAAAAGCTGAGCCAATACATGATCTGGCTTCTGTGTACCACTATAAATGTCATGAATGCTAAAAACAAAGCCAGTTTAAATAAAACATACCTTTACAGTGGCTATGCAAATATTGCATACTACATGTGTGACATCTGGGTTTTCTTTCCCACTATAACAGCAGTGAAATTCAAAAAGCATGGCCATTACCATCCCAACTGTCCCACCTGCATTACAATCAAGTCCGTTTTCTATGAGGATGGTAAATCAGATGTACAGAGTTGCTTAATATATTACATACTATTGTAAAAGCATTTTCACCCAACTTAAAAAAAACTCAGGATCAGTTTTCTCTCAGTCCATTTCAGAATGAGCTCAAAAGTTGCAGTAGAGATTGCAGTGCATCTGCTGCATTGTAGGTGTTGATTCAAAGCAGAGTTCAGCCTATGAGTTTACTTATTTACTGTAACTTGAAAGACAGAAAGCTTAAGTCAATTCCTCCGTCAATGGCATGGTCAGCACAAATAATTACAAGTAAGCCATTTTAAATTTGGACTGTGGTAAAACCACCAATGAACTCCTGTACAAATGAATAACTGTCTTTAAAGCAATGTTACAGCACCTATGTCCGTTTGCCGAGTGTAACCAAGCTTTCTGTAAAAACCCTGAAACAACGCGATGACGTCATCACATTGGTCACGTGGTGCCCCGAGTGGCGGGAAACGTGATGACGTCAGAGGTGGGAGGTTCTGGGTTCAGACCTCGTGGAACAAGCTACTGTATAGACCTGTTTGCTGTTGCTCCTGTATGTTTTTGTTTTGTTCACCAGTTTAATTAAATTCGGTTAATTTACTGAACTGACTCGACCTCAGTGGTTTAGATAGGAATCCGTTGATTCCTACATTGGTGACCCCGAAGCTTCGCGGACGATTTTCGCGGAGGCAAGCTCGAGAACAAGATGGATGTAAATGCAGCGAGTTTGAAGCTCCCTCAATTTTGGGAACAACAGGCAGCCTCCTGGTTCGTTCAAGCGGAGGCTCAGTTCCAACTGCGAAACATAGTGCTGGATCAGACCCGTTACCTGTATGTGGTCTCCGCACTGGACAGCTCGACGGCTTCCTGCATTATCAGCCTGCTGGAGACCCCGCCCATGGAGAACAAGTACGAAACGCTCAAGGCGCGCCTCATGCAAGTATTCGGTCTCACAAAGGCGGAGCGTGCACGACGCTTGCTCGCACTCCCCGGGTTAGGCGATGCTAAGCCTTCCGAGTCGATGAGCCACATGCTCACCCTCCTCGGGTCTGAGCCGCAGCGTTTTATATTTCGTGAACTGTTCCTGAGCCAGCTCCCCGAGCAGGTACAAGCAGCCCTGGCCAGGTCGACGGCTATGGACGGTGTGGCGCTCGCAGCCGAAGCCGACACCATTTACGCGGTGATGCAACAGTATTGCGCCACCTCGACGCACCCCGCCTCCAAGAACCCCGCCTCGGCACCTCCACAGACCGGCCTTTGCTACTACCACGTCCATTTCGGTCAGAAAGCCAGATGCTGCCGACCCCCGTGTAAATTCATGCTGCCGGCACCGAGAAAGCAGCAACACCCATTGCGCGACCGGAAGGGAAGCCCCGAGGTCGGTTTCGCCTCCACAATGACAGTTGGTGATTCCGGGAAATTGTTATACATCACCGACTCCATTTCGGGCCAGCGTTTCTTATGCGACACGGGCGCTCAGTGCAGCACCCTCCCCGCTTCGGTTCTCGACGTCCGATCTGGGCGGCGCGGTCCTCCACTACAGGCCGCCAATGGCAGCGCCATCCGTACGTACGGGAAGCGGCGTATCCGATTGCGTCTCGGTGGCCAACTCTTCCACTGGGAGTTTATCACCGCCACGATACCACTGGCAATCCTCGGTGCCGATTTTTTCTGCACGCATGACCTACTGGTCGACGTACGTAATCGCCGCCTGATCCATGCCGCCTCACAAGCCCCCATCCCCTGTTTTCGGGGCTCCGGCACGACCCACGCGGTTGCCCGCACCGAGTCGCCGCCCGACGAGTTCACCCGCCTGCTCAAGGAATTTCCGGAGCTCGCTCGACCCACTTTCGCTGCGACGACCGCCAAACACTGTTGAACACCACATTGCGACGACCGGCATCCCGGTTTACGCCCGGGCTCAGCGATTAGAGGCCAGTAAACTCGAGGCCATGAAGGCGGAATTCGCCACTATGGAGCGGTTGGGCATCGTTCGCCGATCTGATAATCCCTGGTCGTCTCCGCTACACATCGTGCCAAAGCCCGGCGGTGGGTGGCGGCCCTGTGGTGATTATCAGCGCCCCAACGAGGTCACAACTCCACACCGGTACCCAATACCGTATATTCAAGATTTTTCCGCCCATTTGGCCGGCACATCGCGGTTCTCCAAGATCGACCTCGTCCGCGGCTACCACCAGGTGCCCGTCCACCCTCAGGACGTCCAGAAAACGGCGGTCATTACCCCATTTGGCCTTTTTGAATTTTTACGGATGCCTTTCGGGCTTAAAAATGCGGCGCAGGCGTTCCAACGCCTCATGGATTCGGTGCTCCGGGATCTCAAATTCCTTTTCGTATACCTCGATGACATCCTCGTCGCCAGCGCGTCAAAGGAAGAACACCTACGTCACCTGCGCGTCCTTTTCCGCCGTCTCCAGGAGCATGGCCTTATAGTTAACCCAAACAAGTGCCAATTTGGACTGAGGCTGATTGATTTTCTGGGCCACCGCATCACCGCGGAAGGGGCACTGCCACTCAGGGCGAAAGTGACAGCCGTCGCGGCGTTCCCACGGCCGCAATCCGTCAAGGCGCTCCAAGAATTCCTCGGCATGGTAAACTTTTACCATCGCTTTGTCCCCCGGGCCGCCCAGCTCATGCGGCCGCTCTACGAGGCACTCCGAGGGAAACCAGGGAAAGAACCGGTGATCTGGTCGTCAGTCATGGACCGCGCATTTGGGGACACGAAGGAGGCCCTCGCCATGCGACGATGTTAACGCACCCGCTGCCCGGCGCCACCATCGTGCTCACGACAGATGCGTCGGACTACGCCGTCGGCGCCGTGCAAGAGCAATGGGTCGACGGGGCATGGCAACCGCTGGAGTTTTTTTTAGCCGCCAGTTACGTAGTAACGAATGTAGCTATAGCACATTTGACCGAGAGCTGTTGGCGTTGTTCCTGGCCATCCACCACTTTCGTTTTTTATTGGAAGGACGCCAATTCGTTGCTTTCGTGGATCACAAGCCCCTGACATTTGCCATGGCCAAGACGACTGAGCCGTGGTCGGCCAGACAGCAACGGCAACTCACTTTCATCTCCGAGTTTACCACCGACATCCGTCATGTGGCCGGCAAGGACAACGTGGTTGCTGACTGCCTTTCGCATGCGGCCGTCCAACTGGGTCTCGACTATTCACTAATGGCGGTCGACCAAGCGGCTGACCCGGAGACGCACGCTTTCCGTTCCGATTCGTCCGGCCTGCGGCCAGTGGACGTACTTTTCCACTCAGATGGCACATCCTTGCTCTGCGATGTCTCCCTGGGAGACCCACGCCCGATCGTTCGGTCATCCTGGCGCAGGAAAGTCTTCGATATCATGCACAACCTCGCCCACCCGGGTGTGCGGGCTTCACAGAAGTTGTTAGCATCCAAGTTTGTCTGGAGGGGAATGCGAAAAGATGTGCACGACTGGGCCAACACCTGTGTCGTGTGCCAGAGAGCGAAGGTGCAGCGCCATGTTAAAGCTCCTGTCGCCGTTTGAGGTACCGGAGCGGCGATTCGATCATGTTCATATCGACCTCGTGGGCCCGCTACCACCGTCACAAGGGTTCACGCATCTGCTGACGATCGTCGACCGTACCACCAGATGGCCGGAAGCCATTCCATTGATGTCCACCACCTCCGCGGACTTCGCCCGGGCTTCTCTTTCGTTCTGGGTTGCCCGTTTCGGCGTGCCGTCGGACAGTTCATCAGACCGCGGGCCGCAGTTCTCCTCTGCTTTGTGGAACGCAGTGGCTTCAGAATTGGGCGCCAAGCTCCATCGCACCACGGCTGACCACCCGCAGGCCAATGGGTTATGCAAACGCTTCCATCGTTCTCTGAAGGCATCGCTGTGGGCCACCCTCCAAGGGACCGCGTGGATGGATAAGTTGCCATGGGTAATGCTCGGGTTGTGCACGGCACCTAAAGAGGACCTGCAGGCGTCGGCTGCCGAACTGGTCTACGGCCAGCCACTCAGGGTCCCCGGCAAGTTTCTGCTGTCGCCGACGCATCCGTGGTCCGCCACTGAACAACTGGAGGCTCACCGAGCCGCGGTGCACGCTTTCCGGCCCATTCCGACTTCACAGCATGGACTGCCTGCGTCACATGTTCCGCCAACGCTCATGAGGGCTAAATTCGTTTTTGTACGGCATGATGCCCACCGTAGTCCCCTCATGCCTCCATACACGGGCCCCTTCCGGGTACTGAAGGCGGGCGCCAAGAGTTTTCTGGTAGACGGCGGCGGGACGCCCGACTACATTTCCGTGGACCGCCTCAAGGCTGCACACCTGGACCTCGGCCAGACAGTCGAAACAGCGCAGCCGCCGCGTTGTGGGTGACCGCCCGCGGCCGATACGCCTGGCCCATCGGCCCAGCTCCTCTCCTGCACCATCCATTCTGCTCCGGGAATATCGGAGTTGCTCCGACAGGATTGTCCGACCTCCTCTGCGATTGACTTTGATGATTAAAGACACTTCTGGGGGGGGGGGGGGGGGGGCGCATGTGGTAAAACCACCAATGAACTCCTGTACAAATGAATAACTGTCTTTAAAGCAATGTTACAGCACCTATGTCCGTTTGCTGAGTGTAAACAAGCTTTCTGTAAAAACCCTGAAACAACGCGATGACGTCATCACGTTGGTCACGTGGTGCCCCGAGTGGCGGGAAACATGATGACGTCAGAGGTGGGAGGTTCTGGGTTCAGACCTCGTGGAACAAGCTACTGTATAGGCCTGTCTGCTGTTGCTCCTGCATGTTTTTGTTTTGTTCACCAGTTTAATTAAATTCGGTTAATTTACTGAACTGACTCGACCTCAGTGGTTTAGATAGGAATCCGTTGATTCCTACAGGACGGTTAAAATTGCTTAGCCAACTGAGAATGGGACATCATACGTCTCTCAGCTGCAACAGAGAATTCTGGGAACAGGTTGATCTCTCAGGCTAGGATGCCAGGTGTGGCGCCCTAGATTAAGGGTTTACAGAATTCAAACAAAAATTCTCGCATCTAGATTAAGTCAGTGAATAGTCATCTGAATAGTCTATCGCCTTCAACCTCTCTTCACCATCCCACCCCCTGCATATTCATACGAGAAAGAGGTTAAACTTCCTTCGAGGAATGCTAGGAATGAGCTCAGAAGCATTTTCTCAAGCTCATTGCATGAAAGTCATTTGGCTCACCTTACTTCATCCCTGAAAAATTACCCTAAAGTTCCCCCAATGAAGAATTTAATTGGCTCTTACACCACTTTATCTGATAGCCCATTCCAATCTGTTCTTACCTGCGCAGTGTCTCCTTCATGACAATCATCAATGCCTCACAAATCTCCTCCCAAGTCATTGTAAGCATTCTGGTATGAATACCATCTATCGCTGGAAATGTATTACTTTTGAGCCCATTTAACCTGTCTATAGCTTTAATCTCATTTATTGCCACATCATTCATTTCTGAATTAATCCAAACTAAGTGGATTCAAATATGAAAAGTTATGGCATGTCAAAATGGTAGCAGAGTGTTGGAACAAATGTGTCCAATTACTGCAGCCCCCAGATAGCTTACTTGGGGGAGGTCACATGGAAGGAGAGAAGCTGCTCGCCATCCATAGCACCCACTTTCCCCAAGAGATATAGATGCTCTCCCACCTAGAACGACCAGTTAAAGTGCCAAATAGCCAGTGTCACCAGTTACCAGATATCTGTATTCAATTTTTCATACATCATCATGACTCTTTTCTCTTGCACGCACTCCACTGGGTCATTTGAATCAAATGATCCAATTTCTCTAACCAGTGCATCACATTTGTGCTACACAGGTTTGTTTTAAGTGTTATGTCTAAATTGGAAAAAAAGTTACCTTCATTTGGAGAGGTCATTATGCCACTAATAAGACTCATTTTCCTAGCCTCCCTTGCCTATTGCTTCTGCAAGTGTTAGATAAACCAACTCTATGGTATTTAATTTTACCACAGTAAATATCAGTAACTAGTTATCGAAGACTGAAAAATCGTCCAAATTAGTGAGCTGTTCATACGAGAAAGAGGTTAAACATCCTTCGAGGAATGCTAGGAATGAGCTCAGAAGGATTTTCTCACAAGCTCATTGCATGAAAGTCATTTGGCTCACCTTGCTTCATCCCTGAAAAATTACCCTAAAGTTCCCCCAATGAAGATTTCCATAAATCCACTGGCACCAATCTACCCCAGATGGATGCCATTTACAAAAGGTCTATTACTCATTTCCTCCATCACTTATTCTGGGTCATAATTTGTTTAATGCCAAGCTGTTTTGAAAAGTACAGAAAGTTACACAATCCAGAAAGAAGTGTTACTGTAATTGTAGTCATGTTTTGTAAGTCCACAGTTCAGAATATTAGAATTTAAGGAAAATTAAGGAGCTAATCTTTGAACCAGACTGATCAAGACCATCCCTAAACAGATTTATATTGTGCTGCATCTAGTAGGAAACAGGATCTGAAATCTGAACATACTATTGAAGGAAATACAGCTCAATATGCAAATGGCTGGCTCTGTGACCCTCATTTTATCAATAAACTCATTGTTTTAAACTTGTCTGACATTCTTCATTACTGCAGTAAACAGTTGACTATTAGACAGCATGATGAATACTTTATATAACTGGGTCTTTAAGTTCATCACTCACAACTAGATTGCTTGCAGAAGATGGCAGGCTTCCACCTTTTTAAAAAAAAAGGGCATTACCTTCAAATGAGTATTTGCCAATTTTTTGTTGTTTGCAAACAAAATTTAATTACATAAATCATGTCAAAACTTATCCTGTGCCAAAAATGATTCAGCCTCTCCAAAGAACAGTTTCCAAATGCTTGCATGAAGACAATGCCTTTAAAGTTAACATGATGCATTCATTTAAGTGAAAATACTTGTCACTGAACACTGGGATGACTCACAATAATCCTTCACAGCAATGGCACAAATGTCCACCTGTAATTAGTGGAAATATTCCAGTGAGTTATATAAATGATACAAATGGAGGAACTCAAAAGGATGCCAAGTCACAAGAGCTAAGCTTGAGTCATTTCAGTTACATCTGCACTCACAGGATACATAACAAGACTCTTGGGCATTTTGCATAATAAATGTAAAACTTAGAAGCATTTTAGTACTTGTTTTGTCATAGTCAGAAGAATTCTATTGAGCCAGTGAGTAGCAAGAGACTGTATGGAGTCACCCTCAGCATTGCAGCATGACAAGTTAGCCATCACTGTATTTGGAGAACAGCAACAGTGTAATAATACCTATACCATTATTGAGGAAGAGCTCCCTGCCCCTCACATGTTTTGCTTCTCTTAAGACCTCACCATACTGTGAACCACACAGTGCCCAAATGGGCAGACCGCTAAACTGGTCCTAGACCCCCGCTAAAGTTATTCCTTTATCGGCCACTAGGCAGCATGCCAGTGCATTTCGTTTCTTTTGGGGGCTGGAGGTGGAGGTGGTGATGGTGGAGAGAAAGCGTGGCAAGCACCCATCTTCTCCTCTGCCCCTCATTAACAGTGCTGTGCAGCAGGTGTAGACTGTGAACAGCAACTCAGACTCCAATATGCTGCACACCACCTGGATTAAACACTTGTTCTGCAGGTGGGCACTAAACTGCAATGCATCTTACATGCATTAAAACTACAAAAGCATTCAACTTAGAACATATAGCGCACAAGATTGGCATCAACCACAATGAGGTCAGTTTACCTAAAAATAAAAATATTGCCACACTTGAGTTGCTTGTGAACTAGGAGCTGCAAGGGCTATTGGTGGCGAGAACTGCCATATTGTAGAAAGACATTGAGGTACGTCCGTTAGAGACAAATAGCATGAGATTTCATGACCCATTAGCAATGCAGGTGGAAACAGCTTCTGTTCCACATAATTTTTCAAAACTGGAAGTTGCCATTTCCTGCCCGGAAACAACCAGAACAGCATTACAAAAGCAGCCAGGGACTGAACAAGAGTAGCTGGGAATACATCCAACAGCTGGTTTCCAAAGCAAACTAAAAAAAAGTGCCTCCAAATGTAGCTCAGGTCACACTTGCATTAATGGTCCCCTTGCGAGAAATTAATCCAACAGAGGCTTGCAATAGATAACAACTTCTTTTCAATGTTGTACAATTTAAACAAATGCCCAAAAGTTAAAGACAAAATCAAAATGCGGACAAATTAAACCACCAGCCCACCCCCCACCTCCAGGCAATGTTCTGGCTTTTAAGAAACACAGGGGATTTTAAAATGGTCAGCACTGTAAATAAGCAAAACCAGCTTCTGGGCAAGAACTGCCAATAGCTGCAAAACTAGCAACTTATTTACTGGTCAAGATTTAAGTCAGGTTTAAAAATCCTCTCCTGCAGGATCTCTTGTATTATGACCAGAGTTTAATAACCTATTTTCACTGAGACAAGTGACTTGTTATCACTCAGATACTCCAATGTCTCCGGGGCTTTTTAAATGAAAAATTGCAGCACTCAGGCAGTAAATCAGTCTGCACCCACATGTAGAAATGGTGCGTCAAGTCACCTTCCCTAATCATTAACTGATAAAACAGAAATTGCTGGGAACACTCAGCAGGTCAGGCAGCATCTATGGAGAGAGCAAGAAAGTGTTACTTGGGCAGATTTTGCAGTGGGTATGACGGTGTACTCAGAGTATGCCATCATACCGCCTTTAAAATTGACAATCGGGATCTCCACATGTGCTTGCACTAAATCTCGAACTTGCAATGTCAAGGTACGCACCGCCTTGGAAATCCCAATTGTGGGTGCAGAGTTGGGCTAATTGCCCACCAATTACCTAGGAAAATTTTACAGTTCCACGTAAGGGGATTAGATAGAGACAGTTACTCATTCTATCAGCTCCGAATTGTGATGTAATGAATTGTAAAACTGTCCAAAACACCTCCAATGATTAATGTACAGATTTTTCAGATCTTGGTTTGGGCTCTGTTGTATTTATGTCTGTATCGCCTGTCCATGTTATTTTATATGAAATTTCTCAGAGCTTCAATGATTTATCAGAACTCTAATTCCTTTCGGCCCATGAAAGGTCATCAACCTGAAACGTAACTGTTTCTCTCTCTCCATGGATGCTGCCTGACCAGAGTATTTGCAGCATTTTCCGTTTTTATTTCAGATTTCCAGCAACCGCAGTATTTTGCTTTTGTTCCCTAATCATTAATCTGATGTATCTAGGTAATCTGTATAGTGATAAAAATTGAGTAAATTCTCAAATGGCAACTAGTTTGTCCTCATCATAATAAACATACAAACCAAAACAAAAAATGGATGCAGCTGTGATGTGGAGCAGAAACTGAAAATCTAACAGAAATACTTATCAAAGCCAACTTCATCTATAACTATAACACGGTACTTGGAGACAAATATGTAATTTTTTTTTAGGGGAGGGGAGAGGAAACGAGCACACTATTAAACACAACATTTTCAAAACACTAATTTCTGCACACAAAGTAGGATACAAGACACAAAAATACCTAGCCCATCCTGTGACAACAATCTTAACACTCTCCCCATGAATAGATGGTTAGGAGAAAGGATGGGGACAGAAAAGTCAGTCAGCCAAAGTTCCTGCTTCTGATCGCTATCCAGTGATCCCTACTGTAGATTGCACGTGTCGATATTGAATGACGCCAGCATCTGGCTGGGCAGGGTCGCCCCTCATGGTTGAATAGCCTGCTGGTAGTCACTGTCTACGCTCACACGTGAAGAATCACCGACATATTGAAGGGCACCCCAGGTGCTTATAAAACC